>NC_140179.1:26474081-26821581 GCF_963971535.1 Notolepis coatsorum | reverse complement strand
CTCCACAGAGTACATTACCCACCGGTGTATTAGGGTTGTGTACCGAACTCGTAACTTTGAACCCTTTCACTGCCACACTACAGAAGGTTAACCCTTTACTATCATCACACTACCAACGGTTACCGTTGGTTAGTGAAAGGGTTAACCTGCTGTGTGGCAGTGAATGTTTTTTTTTAATTATCTTTATTAGCGTTTTTTACAGCTTTTTCTGGCCATGCAGGACCGACAGAGGAGAGAGGGAGAACGGGAGGAGAAGCAGGGAGGACATGCGGCAAATGGCCACCGGGACTGGCGCTATATGGTGTGCTACTGGTGTGTTGTCGCAGTGAAAGGGTTAACAGTTTGGTAGTGCGGCAGTGAAAGGGTTAATGGTACTGACCGAATATATTACATTTATATAGCGCTTTTCTAGACACTCCAAGCACTCCCCACAACGTAGGGTGGAAATTGTCTCCTTCACCACCACTGGTAGCACCCAACCTTGGGCTACGCAGGCTCAATGGCTGCCATTACACTGGCACCCGGCACACACACATCACACTACACAATGGCTGAACGGCTCAGGAGACAGGGATTGATATCAGCCAATTAAGGGGAAGGGATGATTAGGTGGCCTTGATGTCAGAGACCTGATTGGGAATTTGGCCAGGAACGTCGGGGAACCCCCTTCTCTTTGCGATAGGCGTCCTGGGACCGAGATTCAGTCAGGACCCAAGATCAATCGGTACCACATTTCGGTACCTTTACATGTTTAGTATAAGAGTGTAATATACTAGACAAGAGGGAGCTTAAGGTAGAGCTTACAACACAAGTAGCACTAAGGAGACTAAACGAGGCTGCTCTTAACAATTTGAGTGCCAACGACGAGATTTCTTGTTAGTTCATGCCAACTGTTCAGTGCCAACGACGAGAGATATCGTTTTTTTATTTATTATCGATTTCAATTCATTTTTCATAAATTTAGCCTCATGTTATCAGTGGGGATCTGTCTGAACTCTAACAGGGAAAATACCGCCCCCTATCGTCTCTCCGGATGGTACTGCACCCCTTTGGATTGGATTGAATGAAACACATGGAGAAAAAAAAAGTCCTGCTTCCACATTTTACTTGTCAGACATGTAACCGAAGACGATCGAAGTCATCGCCCACCACCAGAACAGCGGTAAATGTGTGTTTCCAGTACCCAGCGTTGGATAAATAAACGTGATCGATATTTGGAATGGCAATCAGGAATTGGAATAATCTTTTTGGAGAACATCTGATCTGAGGTAAGGAATCTGTTTTACCAGTCTTGGGATAATCAGAGCTATTTTCACCTATATATCAGCGTGTGCCATATGTGTGTATGTGTGTGTCTGTGTGTGTGTGCGATCAGGAAATAAGATAATCGATTTTTCAGCCCGCTTCTATAGCGTGCATAAGTACACATATACTAACGATAATCTAGCGTTTATTTGAAAACTATTCATAAATAGGCCGAAAAATTACAACGAGTTTGGTGTATTCCAGTGTATTCCAGTAAAGGGCGTTTATCACAGAATCTTTATTTTCTTCTGGAACTTTCATAAAACGAGCGTTTTTCAAAATGGTATAAAACGGAAATGAACCGATTAAAAAACTATCCGGTTCGACAATGTTGACTGCAAACAAGTCATTGATAAGCGACGGCCATATTAGACACATAATTTAAGATATAGTTTATGCGTTCGCTCCATCATTGAAGTGGGTGTTGGCACGCAACAGGGTTCCGGGGCGCGTGTATATTTTCCCTAACGGAGTTGCACTTCCGTGTTCGGTTTGCGCGATCTGATTGGCCACTGACTCTACGCCCAAACAGCGCGTTACACTAGTTCTGCTAACAGCCTGCAGCGAGCATTATCCAATTCATATCAATCGAAATAACGTATTGTTTTCATCTCTCTATATTAACGTGATTCCATCAACACAACATAAATGTTCAAAACACGACAAGACAGTTTGCATCACTTCCCACGGTTCTCGGCACTTATTCTACCGGTAGTTGTTGCCACGGTATTGGGTCTTTGGGTGAATACTTCATTGGCAGGGAAGAAGAACACTGATAGCGGTGTGTGGACCGTCCCGCGAGTCCCAGGCCGCCGTCCCGCGAGCCCCAGACCGCCGTCCCACGAGCCCCAGACCGCGAGCCCCAGACCGCCGTCCCGCGAGCGTGAACACTTTAGGCAACAAACTTGCGCTTCCGTGTTGCTCTGAATTACTCTGATTGGCCGAGCGCGCGCATGCGCATGAGCCACGAGGCGCTCCTCAGAGGCAGGAATACTAAGCTCCCCCTTAAGCTCCGCGAGAAAAGAGAGAGGCTGAAAACCTGCAGCTTTTTATAGATTACTGTCCCGTCTCTTGGGTCTTTGGAAAGACCAGACGAGGTCAGAGGCTAATATTTACTGAGGATGGCCAGATAATGTTGATATTTAAACTAGGACCGGGACTTTATCGCGTTCATTTTCGATGAATTAACTACAGAAAAAATTAAACATTCATTAATTCATTCATTTCATTAGCACTCAAACTGAGAACTTGAGCTTATCGGAGTCATATGAGGTCACGACAGTGGGAGTGGGATATTTCGAAAGGTGAGAAATAGTGTATCCAGATGTTAGCAATATTTTGGCTAGATTTCACCTAACTCCATGTTTGTTTAACATGTTTATTTAGTTTCCGTTAGAAAAAATTGTTGCCGGCCTCAGTGTCCGGTAGATTTCAATCTACCGGTCAAATGAGAGAAATTCCGGTCAGAGTTTATTGAGCTTAAAAACAATTGATAGGCAAAAGAATGACAACAAAACAAAAGAATGACATCATCAAGGCATGTAGATTTATAATATTTTTACTTAAAACTAGGCTACTTTTGCGTATAAAGTCATTATATTCCAAATAAAATAAGTCCTGAGACTCGTGCTGCTGCCGACTTTAAATCAAATAGGTGTCTGTGGGCAGTCGCCCGACATTAATAAACAACAGTCTGTTATAATCAAATTTTTATGAGCTAACGAATTCCGTTATATTGGACATTTGTATTAATTATATCAAGCGAAGAACTGAGAAATTTGACAGAGAGAGACGGCAACATTATCGTGGGTTTGCGTGACGACTCTCTCTCTCTCCACCTCCCAATGACTTATTTGCGAGAGTATGTCGATGCAGAGCAGCAGATTCAGCTGTTATTGGCTCTTTTCTGGGGACCGCACAGCAGCGCCCCCCACCCAACATTGAATTGAAAATGGCTGAATTGGAGTACTGCTGGAGTACTGCATTGTGCTGCTGCTGCTCCGGCTCTGCAGCTTCACAAAAGTTCGCACACCCAGCACTAAGCTCTCGCTGACAACGTCGTTGTCATTATTAGAAGCAGCGATGAAACAAATGTAATGATTGTTTCGTTCATCGCATAGGCTATTTAATTTTAGCCTATTTTAATACAATTCAAATAATCAAATTGTGCTTGGACTCAGGGAATTATTTTCACCGGACATTAAGACCGGAGAGATTAAATATGTCGGACTTCAACAGATTTTGCCGGTCAAATACCGGTAATTACCGGCTAACGGAAACGCTGACACCTTGCACCACTTTCTCACTGCCGCGATCGATTCTGAGTGCTACGCTTTCAGTATCAGCCTATACCGCTAGAGGGTGGGGACACTGGGGACCGACCACCCAAACAACCAACCCACAGAGTGAGCTATAGAGCGGTTGATCGCAGCTAAAACATTATTGAGATATATAAATAATTACAATTTCTCCATTAGAAAGATCTAACATGCATGAAAACCAAGTCACTTTGTTGTGATTTCTGACATGGACATGGTGTGTGTGTGTGTGTGTACACTCACGGCCTCAGTGTGGATGGGGTGTGTGTGCGTGTATGTGTGTGTGTGTGTGTGTGTGTGTGTGTACTCACGGCCTCGGTGTGGATGGGGTGCACGGAGAAGAGGAGTGCAGTGAGGAAGGCCAGGCGTGAGTCATGGAACACGCAGCGTTCACACGTGTTCATCAACAGACAGGTCACCCCACAGTGAAGACACACGTTTACCACATGGAAATACACTGGAGTCATACCTCCTAGAAGGATGTTTAACCTGAGAGAGAGAGAGAGAGAGAGAGAGACAGAGACAGAGACAGAGAGAGAGAGAGAGATTACCGCATGGCAATACAGAAAAGATACCACCTAGAAGGATGTTTAATCTGAGAGAGAGAGAAAGAGAGAGTTTACCACATGACAATACAGAAGAGATACCACCTAGTAGGATGTTTAACCTGAGAGAGAGAGAGAGAGAGAGAGAGAGAGAGAGAGGGGCTCTGGGGTGGAATGGAGATTTGCGTCAGAGTTATTTATCCGAGTGCCTTGCACAAACTGGACCGTTCATAAATTCCGGGCACTATCAGAATTCCTGTTTGTTTATTCAGAGCATCACCTCCTCTGAGTGTTCAGTGTGTCACTCCAGCCATTCTGGCCCAAGCATAGGAGCAACAGAGGGTTCTAATGTTTAAAATCAAGGAAGTTCCAAGTCAGTCAGAAGATCCTTAAGAACTTCTACTCATGTACAATAGAGATCATCCTGACTGGCAACATCACCTCCTGGTTTGGGAATAGCACTGCACAAGACTGTAGCAGACTACAAAGAGTGACACGTTCACGGTCAAGCAAGCGATACCGGAGTCTCAAGGCGAGCACAGAAAGACTCAGAAGAAGCTTCTATCCCCAGGCCATCAGGCTGCTCAACGAACAATAAACACTATGCAACAACCATCAAATGCACACAGCACACACATCCACACGCACACACTCACTTTAAACAAACAACACACTGCAGCACCCACTCTCCACACTTTAGATCACCTAAACACACTTTATATTTATTGGTAAAGGATTTGCACTACAACTCGTACACCTTACTGTAAATTGTACCTAAATTGTACCTCATCCCATTTCTGCCTTGCACTATATAGTATTGTATATTAGTACATTGCATAGTATATTGTATATTGTATGGTAACTCAGTTACTTCTATTCTGCATCGAACATTGTACATATGTCTATACTGAACACTGTGACCTCTATTTTTACTTCTATTTTACATGCTATACTATTTTATTTCACACTTATCTTGTCTAGCACAGTCTCTGGAGCGTAACAGTAAGAAGCATTTTGTATAAAAGTATTCTGTACTTCTGTATGACAACTATTAAAGAAACTTGAAACTTGAACTTGAACTTGCTTATCAAGCTAACTGGCTAACCTTGCTAGCATGCTCAGAGACAACATTTCAACGGCGACCCAGAAAATGCATGTGTGTGTGTGTGTCCTGTGTCGCCCATCTCGCATGTGTGTGTGCAGGCACGTTGGAACTTTAAATCGGTAGGGGGTGCGGCCTTTGAGCCGCCACGGGGGGGTCGCCAGATGATAATAAAAAAATAAATAAATAAAAAATTGCAGTCAGGCCACTGAACTTAGAAGCAGGCCAGGCCAGTGTTTCTAGTTGCACCAGTGCAATAGTTAGATAACCTAGGTGGGGAACAACCAGGAGATCACTGCAACTCACACAAGTTGGAGAACTATCTCTCGCTCTCTCTTGCTCTCACACACACACATTGGTGGAGGCGGGACACTGCTAATCATTGACACATGCTAGCCTGTAATAATCCCCCCCAGATAAATCTACTTTGAATTTGATATATTGCAAATATATGCCATCACACACACTGGCATTTAAAGGGTTAGAATTATAAAATTAATATGTGGTGTTATGATCAGGGCTGAAGTTGAATAAAATATTGTATTTATCAATTACAAAAAAACTGAAAATCCATAAAAATCTGTGTTGTTGCTAATCATACATATGCTAGCCTGTTTTTTAACAATAATTTGTGATGCCATCACAAACACTGGCATTTAAAGGGTACAAATAAAAGAATTCCTGCACCAGAATGCAGGAAATGAGGTCTTTGTAACAAAATAAATCCTGGTGGGGGACGCCCAGACCCCCTGCTTAAAAAGTGGCCTGACTGGGGCTATATTTTGCACTATATTTCCTGGCCTGAATGATTTCCCCAGTCCGGCCCTGGTTAAAAGCCTCCAATGCTTATTAGTGTGTGTGCGTTTGAACGTTTGCATGTTTCAACCATACATTTCCATTCCCCAGTCCGGCCCTGGTTAAAAGCCTCCAATGCTTATTAGTGTGTGTGTGCGTTTGAACGTTTGCATGTTTCAACCATACATTTCGATTTATAAAAAAAAAAAAAAAAAAAAAAAGCAAATTTTTATTTTTATTTTTTTTACCTCCTATAATAGTGGGGGTCGCGGCTCTCTTGACAGTTTTTTTTGGGTCGCGGCCTGAAAAGTTTGGGAACCCCTGGTCTAGCCTGTACCCTGCAGACATGTTGCTGGCCCCGTCAAAACAGTATCCTATCAGCCTCTCCATGGGCAGGTCAAGGCGTAAAAGTATTTTATACACAAAAACAGCGTCTCGGCTGTTGTGTCTGGGGCATTGCAGCACCCCCCGCACCCCCCTTCCAATGTGCCTGTGTGTGTCCCCGCTGCATGACGATGTAGCAATGTGCTACAAATAAAGACTTCTTCAAAGTCCACTTTCATTCAACACCACGGTCGTATCCATTCCGCCACCTAAAAAATATCCAATTTAGGTGGCAAAGTGGGGGAGGGGGGTATTTAACTGAGTTTACACCGACGGGGCTACGATTGCAAGGTTTCAACTTCGTAACACAAGGAAGTAAGGAATGGTTAATCAAACAATCACTTAACAATACCTCTGTCACTTTACCGTGGGACTCTCACATCTAGATAGCCCATTCCATTATCCTGCGTGAGGTAATTGTCCTCCTAACCCTGAACAGAATATCAATTAATTTACTGCAGTGTGTGAATTCCAAGTGAAACGGCCTGATTGCTCTGAGCGTTGGATTCCTCCCTCTAATCTTCCCACATGCAGCAGCCCCATTGCAGAGGAAAAGGGCTGAAATATGCAATTCCATTCATCATAATTGGCACAGAATTGTCAGTTATCTTTCCACCCACACGGAATGTCAATACATTACCTCCTATAGCAAAGCCGTGTATTATAGTGAAGCATTAGTTCACGTAATCAGTCACGGCCTCTCGTAAAAGATTGTAATTAACCTGCCTTATGTTGCGTGAATCTACCCTTGAATCTACGGGTTGTAAAACACCCTGCAGCCCACAGTGGTAGATTCTAGCAGCACACACTCTCCATATAAAAACATATTCTCAATATCAACCAGTATTAGAGATTCTCAACATGAAAGGTCCAGGTAGGAAAAGCCCACATTTTTGATAATCAAAGGCTTTATGGAAGTAGGTGCTCAGTAGTGGTGGGGGAAAATATTGATACGTAGTAGTATCGCGATACTTTGCGTGACGATACTGTATCGATACAGGGATGCCAAGTATCATATTTATTTATATATATATATATATATATATATTAAAAAAAAAAAATATATATATATATATATATATATATATATATATATATATATATATGTTTGTATTTTTTTTTGTATAAGGAAGTTGCATTGTTCATTTCAATACCTGTAATAGTACAGTAGTCCACACACACATGTGTGCATTCAGTTAAGTTGGAATATGACTAATACAAACAGTTCAGTTTATCAGGTACATGCAACACAGATTGACATCCGTCTGCTTGAGAAAATACCATGTTCTGCAATAAAAATTATTGAAGTGAGATGAACAGACTGAACTTTATTTTATTATATAAAACATGTTGACAGTTTTACTTTGCAGTTGAAAAAAGGTAATAAATCGCAATATATCGCAATATTAATATTGCAAAACTCAGCATATCGCAATATATTTAGTATCGCAATACTATCGTATCGTGACTCAAGTATCGTGATAGTATCGTACCGTGAGGCCTCTGGTGATTCCCACCCCTAGTGCTTAGCCCCTCCCCTCCTCATGTATGTTTGGTGTAGTCCAGTGTCATCCTTTGTAACACCAGGAGGAAGCTGGAGCATGTGCAGTAGTTTAGGAGCTATATCTCTGTACAGGCCCGGACTGGCCATCGGGAGCACTGGGAGTTTTCCCGGTGGCCTGGCCTGCACAGATAAAAAAAAAATATATATATATATCTATATATATATATATATATATATATATATATATTATATAAAAAAGAAATTATACATTTTAATTCTTTTTAAATTATTATTATTATTATTTTTGCCAGGCCATTGTTTCTAGTTGCGGCGGCGCGATAGTTAGATAACGTAGGTGGGTGGGGAACAACCAGGATTTCACCGTCTGCGACAGAGTTGGAGAACTATCTCTCTGACTCACTCCCTCTCGCGGATCACACACACACATGGAGCCGCGCTGCCGCATGTGATTGGTGGAGGCGGGACCAGGCGATACAACTGATTGACAACGGAGACGGCGAATGGAATGGCAGATGGCACTCTGCAGAATAATAGCCAGTGAGCCAGGTAGTGAGGGACTCGGGAGAGATCAGAGAGGGAAAGTCAATTAACGTTGATGTCAAGATGGACAGTGGAAGAAAGAGAACGGGTGGAGCAGAGAGGGAGAAAACAAAAAAAAGAAAGGCCCTTACAGGAGATGCTGCTAAATCCGGCAACATTTATCAAATGTTTTCTTGCACCAAAGTCAAGGGACAAGCAGGTTAGTCAGTGATACAAATAAACATGGATGTTAGCTAGCTAACGTTACCATGCAATGCATCATCATCTCCCCTGTCAAAAGCCCAATGTTAAATCTGCCAAGAAACAAGTAAATAATTTAACCCTTGTGTGTCTGAAAACTAAAGTGTTATACTCTTACCATATTAGGGGACTAAATTGAAAAACGCCATAAAAAGATTATATGTTGAAATAATTTCCCACTTTCTTTTCCATAAATATTTTATTCAACTTCAGCCCTGATTTTTTTTGTAATGTCAGATTAAAAATGAAATACTCCCACTTTTCTGAAAAGAGTTGTTAAATCTGACATTACAAAAAACAATATTTGGTGGTTATGATCGGGGCTGAAGTTGAATAAACAATTTATGAAAGAGAAAGTCAAAAGAATTCCAAGATAATTCAAAGATTACACACCTTTACCACATATATTGGCTACAAACATAATCACTGCAAAGTTATCAAAAATAAGAATCTGATCAGACACAAGGGTTAAGTTGTTGTTCCCTTTCTAATTTCCTCAAAAACATCTAGTCTAGTTAATGTGATCAATATTATTTGACAATTGATGCTTTTTGTTGGAAATTTCAGTCAGTGAGCTCATACTTTGAGCTCATAATTTTATAGTTAATGATTGAGACAACGCAATCTTCTGTCTTCGTTGTGCATGCATGCGTGTGCTCACCACACGCAATACATGTGTCACACTATTCTGGCAGTGGCTACTGTTATTATAGTATTGTTAATGAAAGGTCTGTTATTTAATGTTTGTGTAAAGGGCTATGTTAACTGTTGATGGGTAGTGCATCAGTAAACTGAATAGGGTATTGTGCTCTTGCTCTGTTTGAATAGGTGGAGAGAGTAGTTAACTGTATTATAATAGTAAATAGAAATATATGTTGTGCTCTTGCTTTTTTCTTTTTGAAGATGGAGAGAGTAGCGTTGCTAGTGCCACAACAGTTTTATTTGAGGTTCATAACAGTACATTGTACTAAGCAATTGTTGGCTCATTAGTTTGTGATTCACATGCACTAAAATTCACCAGAATGGAGGAAATTAAGTCTTTGTAACAAAAATGTTCCTGGTGGGGGACTCCCAGACCCGCCTCTTAAAACAAAGCCTGACTGGGGCTATATTTCGCGCTATATCATATCCCGGTATGAATTATTTCCCCAGTCCGGCCCCGTCTCTGTAACACCAGGAGGAAGCTGGAGCATGTGATGTAGTTTAGGAGCTATATCTCCGTAACACCAGGAGGAAGCTGGAGCATGTGCAGTAGTTTAGGAGCTATATCTATGTAACACCAGGAGGAAGCTGGAGCATGTGCAGTAGTTTAGGAGCTATATCTCTGTAACACCAGGAGGAAGCAGGAGCATGTGCAGTAGTTTAGGAGCTATATCTCTGTAACACCAGGAGGAAGCTGGAGTGTGTGATGTAGTTTAGGAGGAGCTATATCTCTGTAACACCAGGAGGAAGCTGGAGCATGTGCAGTAGTTTAGGGGCTATATCTCTGTAACACCAGGAGGAAGCTAGAGCATGTGCAGTAGTTTAGGAGGAGCTATATCTCTGTAACACCAGGAGGAAGCTGGAGCATGTGCAGTAAGGCTGTCCCCGAAGCCTGTTTTTGGGATTCGAACTTCGTCAGGGTTTTTCGAACTAACGTTCGAACCTTCGTTTTTAAATTTCAAAAATAAAAACAAATGTTTTTATAAATATCATCAAACTAAATACTCAATTTGAATAAAGTGATTAATCCGATTAAATTAGTCTTTTTTTTTTTCAGCCCCAGACCCAGCCCAGGGAGAAGCCCCAGCCAACTAAATCAACTTTCTTTAATGAATATAACTCATCAGTTTCTTTTAATACTATACTATTAGTGTAGCCTAATCTTTATCTGCAACTGTGAAGAAAAACCAGAAAAAAAAAAATTAGAAAAAGAAATTAATTCAAATGTTGATTTAGAATTTGAATGCCAACGTAACAAACAAAGGTTTGAACGTTCGAACGTTTGGGCTCAGCCCTAATGTGCAGTAGTTTAGGAGCTATATCTCCGTAACACCAGGAGGAAGCTGGAGCATGTGATGTAGTTTAGGAGCTATATCTCTGTAACACCAGGAGGAAGCAGGAGCATGTGCAGTAGTTTAGGAGGAGCTATATCTCTGTAACACCAGGAGGAAGCAGGAGCATGTGCAGTAGTTTAGGAGGAGCTATATAATAATAATAATAATAATAATAATAATAATAATGGCTTGGATTTATATAGCGCTCTTCATGACACCCAGAGCGCTTCACAGAGTCCATTCTTCGTTCATACACAGTCATACCGGTGCTATATCTCTGTAACACCAGGAGGAAGCTGGAGCATGTGATGTAGTTTAGGAGCTAGGCTTGGGCGGTATAATTTTTTTCATACCATCATACCTTGCTGACATAATACCCCGGTATACGGTATGACTTTCATTTTCATCAGCGGGGGGGGGAACCTGTGTTACTCAGAATGGTAGCCAGAAGCCTGCAGCATCCTAGTGCTACTATCGTTAGCTCTCAGAATGGTAGCCAGAAGCATCCTAGTGCTACTATCGTTAGCTCTCAGAATGGTAGCCAGAAGCCTGCAGCATCCTAGTGCTACCATCGTTAGCTCTCAGAATGGTAGCCAGAAGCCTGCAGCATCCTAGTACTAATAACGTTAGCTCTCAGAGCGGTAGCCAGTTAGCCTGCAGCACCCTAGTACTAGTAACATTAGCTCTCAGAACGGTAGCCAGTTAGCCCGCAGCACCAGCAACGGTAAGCGTGTCTCATTTAATTTCCACCACTGAAGCGGGTTTCCCCCCTATCGATTGCGTCCTCCTGTGTGTAGACAACCAGCTCTGCGTGTGCTCGCTCCACTAGTGAGGACTGGTCTCGCCCTCTGCTGGCGCGTGCTGTGTGTGTATATATATATATATATTAGAGCTGGGCTGTTAACGGCATTAACGTGCTGCGTTAACGCTATACGAGTATCGCGCGATAATATAATTAACGCATTAATCTTTAAAAAATAAAAATAATAATAATAAAAAAAATAAAAAAATACCTTTATTTACCCAGGCTGAGCACAGATGCTCTTTTTCAGGAACGCCCTGCTTCACATTCACACAGTTCCATTCACACCTGGGAGCTGCCCAGTACAACCACAGTTGACACCATTGGCCACTGAGCAACTCCACTGGAGCAGTTGATTCAAGCCATGTCACATAGTTCAAGTTTGAAATGATTCTTTCTGTTTTGCTCCTGAGAGTGTGCTAGATACTGTACTGTACTGGTAATATTATTTATTTGTGTTAACTTCTGAATAAAACAACTTATTAAACACAAGTACATCTTATTGAACATTATTTTGATATTTCATTACCAATTATCATTGGCAAAACAGCTTTTTCAAACAGTCTGTAATGCATTTTGGAAACGGGAGATGGGCTCATTAGCCATTTTAATCTAGATTAATCTAGATTAAATCCAGGATTGCAGATAGATTAATCTAGATTAAAAAAATTAATCTATGCCCACCTCTAATATATATATATATATAATATATATAGTTTAGGAGCTACAGTATATCTCTGTAACACCAGGAGGAAGCAGGAGCATGTGCAGTAGTTTAGGAGCTATATATCTGGCCTGACAATATGCAGAGCTGCCTGGCTGTGGGCTCATTTAACTTTGCAGTAAAACAAATCTCCCACAAATGCAAGAGAGACCCAGAGTGGAATTCCCCCGTTAAGCCTTGGCAGAGGTCTGCAGTCTGCACGCGTTTACACAACGTCAATGTCCTCCCCCCTCTCTCTCCATCTACTGACCAGTATCCATCCTCCCTTCATCAGTATTTATAATCATCATGTCCTCTCTTCCTCCTGACTAGTTTATTCTCTCTCTCTCTCACACAGTCACATTCTGTACATTTAGCCACACACACCTATAGTTAGTACTTTTATTTAATTAATATTTTAGTGATAGGAATATCAATAGCCTACACAAATAGGTGGCAAGAGTTTACTTTGTATGTACATTATATCCAGTACCTATGAATCAGGGTAAAAGACTAGTATATGTATGTATGTTTACATTGTACGGTAGGGGTGTAAAGGTACACGTATCCGTACCGAACTGTTTCAGTGTGAAGGAAATCTGTGATTTTCATTTGGTTTATAACCGATATATAGAGATGAGCTTTAAGAGGGTAATACCATTATCATCATTTTTAGCATGCGTGTCTGTCTCCAGTCCAACTGGGCAGAGGGCCGTTATCAGCTGGGTGCCACAGCATCAAGGTCAGTGTCTACAGCAGCACTGAAGAAATAATATCAACTTTGCCGTTGCTATAGTGATCTGGGTCAAATAGCTGTGGTCAAAGATGGCCGTGTCGCATGACAACCAGAAGAGGGGCGAGGCCGTCGTTGCTATGACAAAGATCATATAAATCTAACAGTGGTTCCGGGTAAGGGCAGACTAAGAACGATCTAGACACGAAGCTGACGCGAGCGGACGTTGATCAGAGACTTTGAAACGGCTCCTCCCCACGAAAGGGGGGGGGGGGGGGGTGGCACGACAACCGCGAAGGCTTTTGGATAACAGCTAGGCCGCAGGATCACCGAGCGGGGTGAGAGGAGAGATAATTAGAATAATGAATTTAGTGTTCCATCAAAGACTTTTCTCAAGGACAATACGAGATGGGTAACATCTGAGGCTTTTGTTTATGTAATAAACAACATTTTTCAAGAAAAGGTACTACGCTGTCCAGTGTCGAATACTTATGGTTACGGAGTGCATTAAAGGGGAATGACAAAGATTGTACAGCCAGTATGGGAAGACGGAGAGAAATAAACACAACGCAGACACTACACGACGACAGCGATGCAGAGGTGATACTGGCTGATTGATCGGAATCTAACAAGTGTGTACCGTACCGAACGGAATATTCGTCGACAGCCCTACACGCACAATTAGTTACTACACACTACATCACCCCTGAGTGGAACATGGAAAGCCAAACTTTCCCCCACTGTACCGAAAACCCGTACCGAACCGTGACTTCAAAACCAAGGTACGTACCAAACCGTGGTTTTTGTGTACCGTTACACCCCTAATGTACGGTGTATCCAGTACCTATGAATCAGGGTAAAATACTGTAGTATATGTATGTATGTTTATGGTTTCTCACTGCTTGTGAATTTAGTGCACATTAATATATAGTATGGGCTGGGCGATATGGCCAAAAACGTTATCGCGATAAAATAATAAAATTATTTTCATATCACTCGATATCGATAATTATCGTCGATATAATTTCTGTCAAGTTTAATTAACTTCTTATGCCCGGCGCCGTTCTTCTACGCAGTAAACACGGCCCAGTGCATAGATTATTATATTCCACCAGGGGGCAACCTACCGCCACTGGATCATATGCATTATAAGAATGGAACTAACACAGTTAGCCAGAGCAAGCGGTGTATCCCACGACAATGTACTAACTATCACCCAAAAATACTCCGTTCCACCCCAATACATTGCAACGACGTCCACCGCATACCCCACACTACTCTAACCGTTACCCTCAGAATTCACGCCACACACCCACTCCGCACGTAAACTATAAAATAGCGGCGTGAAAGCTAATGATCCTAGCCAGCCTTGTGCACCGCGGGTCTCCTTCGCTGTCGCCATCTCCTTCACTGATTGGTTGTTAGTGCGCGTGTGCTGATATCCAAGCTTGGAAAATCGATATATCGAAACTTTGCGACCACGTTCCATGTTTATTTCGAGGATAGTTATAGTTATCGTTAGCGTTTCATCGCCCAGCCATGTTATATATATATACTTGGTTGTTTATCTGTAAATGTCTATTGTCATGTTTATATGTTATGTGTCTGACCCCAGGAAGAGTAGCTGATGTTCTGCATCAGCTAATAGGGATCCTAATAAAATCATACATCTCATCTCATTGCTACAGTCATAACTCCCTTCAGTGCACATTTCAGTCCTCGCCTATGGATGTTTGTATTTACTGTGTGTGTGTGTGTGTGTTTGTGTCTTGTTTGCCCTGAGGATATTTCAGAGGCCCTGCTGTGATCACTGACACAGAAACACACTGCTACACTTAACACACTTCCACAGGCAGGTGTGTGTGTGTGGGGGGGGGGGGGGGGCTATGAATATATTTGCCCATGACTGGAGCAGATCAGTATACAGTAAGTGACCTCAAGGGCAAAGGAGAGTGTGTGTGTGTGTGCGACCTCAAGGGCACAGGAGTGTGTGTGCAGGAATGTGTCCATATGTTGTCTTGCATGCATATTGTGTACAAACAGTCCCTTCTTCCCCGGTGATGTGATACAGGCTGTATGCTGCAGAGTGTTGGGCAGAACTCACTTTGTCCTATGAGCCAGAGACGCAGGGATGTTACTGACCAAGTGGCCGGAGCAGAGACTCATTTTAACACCGGAGATATTATGGGATGGATGTTTGAATGGAATGTGGTGGATATATTATGAGGTCGTTGTTTGAATGGAAGGTGATGGAGATATTATGGATTTGTATTCCAGTATGTGGGCGTAAAACTGTACATTGGAGGTGGTTGGGTGGGGGGGGGTTGGGTAGGAGGGGTGGGTGGGTGGGGGACACTGTACAAGCAAAACTGTACATTGGAATATTGACAAAACCATACTTGGTCATTTACTGTACATTGGAGGGGGTTGGGTTAGGACATTTACAGGGGCCAGTTTCGAATTGCAGTCTCCCATAGGTGTTCTTTGAGAGTGGTTTTGAAAGTGGGTAGGGCATTCCACATTTATGTGGCATAATTGCAAAACGTTTTTAGTCCCTTGTTTGAGCCGAATCTGGGTTTAACATGATTTGTGGAGCTCCCTCTGGTGTTGCGATCGTGGTATTCACTGACCTTTGGGAAGTATTTTGACATGTACATGGGTACCTTGGTCGCGTAGTGTATCTTGTAGACCAGGCCCATTGCAAGTTGCTGCTGATCAGTCATCATCACACAATATAATATGTCTACTGCTTAGTAAAGACACACACACAACCTCACTGTTATAATCACATGTTGTGACTATTTTTCAGTCAAAGAGGCCTTTTGTTATCTCCCCTCAACTGTGGGAAATGAAGCTTTGAGACAAAAAAACATCTTTGAAATGTATTTTTCAGACAGAGCGAGAGAGAGAGTGAGAATGCTGTTCATCGACTTAAACTCAGCATTCAATGCCATCATCCTAACCAACAGACCCCAGTATGTTAGGGTTAGGGAGTCTCTCACCTCATCCGCCCTCATCCTGAACACCGGCGTCCCACAAGGCTGTGTGCTGAGCCCTCTGCTCTACTCCCTGTTCACCCATGACCAGTGGTGCGTTCGGTGATTTCATACCTGGTTGCACTGTGTTTTAATGACACCACGTGCACACGCGCATGCGCATTAATGTTCCCTTGCGTGCGCACAGAATAAAGACAATGCCTAATTGCCTCTAGGAATGGAATGTAACACATTTCAATCACAAGTGTGTGAGGACGTATTTGAACACACCTGACGACCTGAGCTAGTGTTATGAAAAGTAGCCAGGTGGGTACTTGGCGAGTTGGCGCATCAGTCGAGTGCAGCGCATTGTTGTGTGCACGCGTGCGCACATCCGTGCATGTGCGTGCACGTGCTTCTGCGCACAGACCCGGTTGCACTGTGTGCAACCCCGTCCCATGACCAACGCACCAGTGCCCATGACTACACTCCTGTACATGGCGCCGCCGCCAACACCATTATCAATTTTGCAGACGACCCAGCGGTGGTGGTTCTCATCAGAAAAGAACAATGAGTCAGCCTTCAGGGAGTGGTGCGCCTACAATAATCTGGCCCTCAACACCAAGGAGCTCATTGTGGACTTCAGAAAGACCAAAGCAGGCACACACGTCTCGGTCAGTATCAACGCTTCACTCTCTTGGACCCTCAACAGCTCAACCAGCGTCTCTTCTTCCTGAGGAGACTGAGGAATCTCCTCAGATTCTGGTGAACTTCTACTGGTGCGCCACAGAAAGCATACTCACCGACACATGGATCAAAGTCTGGTATGACAACTGTTCTTCCTCAGACCAGTGCCACCCAACCTGCTCCAAAACTGAAATCTGTTGTCTATACTCAAATCCATGTTTATCTATAAATGGCTGCTTTTTTATATAGCGCTTTTATGCAAAGCGCTTTACAATTTGTTACTCACATTTTACACATTCACTCACACATTCACACACACATTCACACACAGACGGCGGAGGCAACCATGCAAGGTGCCAACCTGCTCATCGGGAGCAATTAGCAATCTATAAATACTGCCTACATCTGTGTTACACTGTATTCATACCTACTTTCATTATACTACTGATAGCCAATCTATAATTCTATTCCATATAACACTGTATATACATATATATATATATATTATATATATACTCATTATTTATACCACTAGTTAGATTGGTTATATTAACTATGGTGTGTTCATACTCGTACCACTGTATAATAATACTGTACATACATTCGTTTAGCACATTATTTACTCCATAGCTTTTTAATATATACTCCATATCCGCAGGTTATACTGTGTGTATATTACAATGAACGTCACTGCATTTGCACTCTGGTTAGATGCAAACTCAATTTTGTTGTACTCTGTACTTGTACAATGATGACAAAATTAATGCATTGAATCGAATATGAGATTCCAGACTCCACAATATAGTTTGGATTTAGTTTTAGTTTAAAGTAGTTTTAGATTTAGTTTGACAAGCTCGTTTTTTTAGAGTCGTTGGCCTGGAGCTAATGCTGTGTTATAAAATGCATCTCTCAGTCCGTTATTCCGATCCAGCCCCACTGCACTGAGACACGCCCTCAAAAGCACTTGGGAAGAGGAGGAGGAAGAGGAGGAAGACCATTAAAGAAACAGCCGAGCTTACCACAGCATTGTACCTTTCTGAGCTATCCGTGAAGTTTCCGACGTCCCTACTGTAGCCGAATCGATATCAAAACACGGAAAGGAAGTTCCAGAAATGCGCAACAGGTGCTGCGTAAAATCCTAATGTGCTGTAAAGTCCACACATCTGTCCGTTTCTAACCGGAGCTCATTTATACTAGATCGGTTTATTTGGCCTTGTCTGTCAACTTTATGTCTGTCTCTAGTTTTAAGATCTTTTACATTTCATGCCCATGAAAATGATGCTAGTGATCAATCCTGTGGGATATATCTCAACAAGTTAACTGCACCGCCAGCTCTCCCTGTTTTAGAAGTCATTACACAAATAAACCTTTAGTTTAGCAGATGTGCAACATCACAACCGCAACAACAAACTGCATTAGATCCCAACAACATGATGTACCCAAAGCTGTAAAGGAATGTGGATCACTACCCACTTTCAAAACCTCTCTCAAGAGACACCTACGGGAGACTGCAATTCAACACTGGCCCCTGTAAATATCCTAACCCAACCCCCTCCAATGTACAGTCATTTACCTAGTATGGTTTTGTCAATAGTCCAATGTACAATTTTGTTTGTTTGTACAGAGTCTCCCCCCCCTCAATGTACAGTTTTGCTTGTTTATACAGTGTGCCCCCCCCCCCCCCCCCCCCCAACCACCTCCAATGTAAATTACCCAGTATGGTTGTCAATATCCCAGTGTACCCAACCCCCCCCCACCCAACCTCCTCCAATGTACAGTTTCTACGTCAAATGTATATACTCCCTTTTCTTGACTCCTTCTGTATCACAAACAGTACTGTATTTGCAAATCTGGTATGTCATAAATGTATAGATGTAGCAGTACTGACTATCTGTATGTCATGTATGTCATATATGTCCTGATGAATTGAAAATGGGGGACCCTGGTGGAAACAAGACGAAAGTCTTTCTCTGGTCTGCATCCCCTTAACAATTGTGTGTATTGAGCTGTACTGTATTGTACCCATTCTGCAATCTGTTAATAAAGTTTTCAATCAATCAATCAATCAATGTCAGTCATCCTTAATTCAGTGGCCATGGACCCTACAGTCGATTTATTTGATTTGAGATTGGAAACAGAATAACGATGCCACCACAGCACTGACGAGACAAACTACAGAACATAAAGTACTACATCCAGATGTTGTGGAAACAGTCTGCGTGTAGCGGAGAGAAAGAGGCAGAGAGGGGAACTTACAGAAGGTGAGGAATCTGAGGATGCATAGCGGTCTGTACGACTTATTGACTTTACTTATGGCTCGTATTGAACTTACTTGAAGGAGAGGATGCAATTCACTATGAATTGAAAATGGGGGACCCTGATGTAAACAAGACGAAAGTCTTTCTCTGGTCTGCATCCGCTTAACAATTGTGTGTATTGAGCCGTACTGTATTGTACCCATTCTGCAATATGTTAAATAAAGTTTTCATTCATTCATGCATAGCGGTCTGTAAGACTTATTATGGCTCGTATTGAACTTACTTGAAGGAGAGGATGCAGAGCGGTCTGTAGGACTTATGGCTCGTATTGAACTTACTTGAACTAAGGAGAGGATGCACAGCGGTCTGTAGGACTTGTGGCTCGTATTGAACTTACTTGAAGGAGAGGACGCACAGCGGTCTGTAGGACTTGTGGCTCGTATTGTCCGCCATCCTCTTGCCCCAGAAGTCGTCGGTGAAGATGTTGCGCAGACTGGAGCCGGGCCGGACATCGGGGTTGTTGGTGATCGCCCAGACGTCATCGTGCACGAACTCCCCGTGGAGAGAGTTGCTGAAGCACAGCGCGCACAGAGACACCAGCACCACGTACCGACCCGCTCCTCCCCACCACGTCGCTGCAGAGAGCCGGAGCTGCTGGCGAGCTTTCTCCTCCTCGCGTCCCCGCTCCCCCGTCATCGTGTTGTCGAGCTTCGCCTGGCTTGATGCTCGGAGGTCGGAAAGAAGCTGAACGCGTAGGTAACCATCATGTCCTCCTCCCGGCTAGGCAGGTAGCGACTGAGTGACTGTCTGTGAGTTGACTGGTGCCTCTGGTCTGGCTGCTTGGAGAGCCAGCAGTGAAGAGAAACGCCTTCTGACGCATGCGCAGTCTCCGGGCTTGAGAGACGCATCAGGGCAAAAATCAATAGCGCGTCGTCATGTGTCAACAGATCATTGCGATGCCACAGACGTGACCCTTCTCTCTAGAAGAGAGCAATAAAAAAAACAATGATTCACCGCGAGGAAACAGAACCAAATACACAAATGAGACAAAACCAGAGACATAGAGACAGAACTAGACGATAGTAATACTGTCTATCTGTATGTCATGTATGTCATATATGTTATGATGAATTGAAAATGGGGGACCCTGATGTAAACAAGTCGAAAGTCTTTCTCTGGTCTGCATCCCCTTAACAATTGTATGTATTGAGCTGTACTGTACTGTACCCATTCTGCAATCTGTTAATAAACTTTTCAATCAATCAATCAATAGTGACAGTGATAGGGATTAGGGAGATGGGCATCATATACAATTATTTGGTCACATTAACCTAAGACAGGTCAACAATTATGCTACATTCATGAAATTTACTAACATTTGTATACTTTTTTTTATATATATATAATTAGATTAAAATGTATTGTCATTATACGGCACAAGTACAGTACAAAAACAAAAAGAAGTTTGGCATTCAACCAACGTACAAATGTAACAGTAAAGTGCAACAGCAATATACAATGTACAGGTGATTAAACTGGGTATAAAACATATAAATTAGTACTACTGAGTGTAGTGCTAATCAGATGTATAGAGTTGTTGTAGTATTCATATGTACAGTGATACAGGTATAAGACACTATGGTAGGTCACACTGGCCAGCAGTAAGGAATATATAATAAAATAGAGTAGAATAGAAATACTTTATTCATCCCGAGGGAAATTTGGCACTACAAATCGCTCACAGTAAACATTTAGGTAGACAAAAACAAAAGTCACAAATAAGAATTAAAATAAAATAAAATATACAGTAAAAATATACAGAAATATACAGTAAGTGATCCAGTGAGGCACAGTGATGCATTATAAAGTCTGATGGCTGTCGGAATGAAGGACTTCTATAGGGTTTACTAATTCATATAGGGAGGATAAGTGTAAGAGTTAACTAAAGCCAGAACCCAGATGCAGACACAAACAGGCAGAGACAATGTGGAATCAGAGAAAACCCAAATGACAGGTATATTTATTTAGAAAAAGGAGAATATGGTAACCAGGTCCTTAGACAGTCCAGGGAGTGAACAAGTAGCAGGGTAGTCACTAGTCAGACAAGCGGAGGGTCGTAGCTGGGAGCGGGTTCTCCAACGGTCCAGGAAGTAGGCGAGTTGCAGGGTAGTCAGACAAGCAGGGGGGTCATAGCCGGGACAGTCAGGGGATTCACACGGAGAAGAGTGGTCAGGCAGGCGTAGGTCAAACACAGGAATCCAGGACTCTGGAACAGGGTGTGAGCCATGTAAGGAATGGTAAATAGGAACTACGATCTGGCAACCTCATGACATCTGAGTGTAGCCGGTGTGATCTTGTCTGCGTTGTGTTTTAGTCGATTCGACCCCTGTTAAGGGATCGCCCTGAGTGGGAGTTGAACCCCGGACGCCCGCGTCACGGGCGGCATCACAGACCACTAAGGCTTCCGGGTCTGGATGCCTCTGGGAAGTGAGTTTTACTTGCAGTACCGCTTAACGTCCACAGCCACTTCACGACTTGTACCTCGTGACTGTGGATATACTGCGGTACCTCCGTTACACTCACCCCCCTAAACTCACTCCACCCAGGGCATCCGGGTCTAACGGCACCACATGTAGCCGGTGTGATCTTGTCTGCGTTGTGTTTTAGTCGATTCGACCCCTGTTAAGGGATCGCCCTGAGTGGGAGTTGAACCCCGGACGCCCGCGTCACGGGCGGCATCACAGACCACTAAGCAAGAAGTGAATTCACTTCTTGCTTCCGGGTCTGGATGCCTCTGGGGAGTGAGTTTTACTTGCAGTACCGCTTAACGTCCACAGCCACTACACGACTTGTACCTCGTGACTGTGGATATACTGCGGTACCTCCGTTACATGAGCCAGGTCTAAATTTAATTTCAACCTTTATTTAAAATCGTAAGCTTCTGAGGTTTCCCTCATTTACAGAAATGACGATTGTACATAATGTAAACAGTACATAATACAAACAATATTCACAGAAAATTAAACACCAGAGTAAAAATAAAAAACGTTTTAAAATAATTTAAAAAAAAAGATCAGCTAAAACAGTTACAGGTAGTCACACAATGGTCTGAAATCATACGTTTAAACATACCGAGGGAAGGGAGAACCTCCAATTTCAGAGAGAGTTGAAGGACATTCCATGAATTAGAGGCGTCAAAGGAAAAAGCTGACTTCCCTAGATCAGAACAAACTTGAGGGACCCTAAGAACCATCCAGTCATTCGATCGACTGGGAATGGTAGGAATGGTAATCAGCCGGTATATGTCAATCAGCTGCTCCTCCGGTGTCACACACCTGCACCCCATCCTGTACTTTAGAGAGAGGGAGAGTAGCTGGGTAGGGATAGAGTGGGAGAACCAATAATTATGGTGGACGGGAAGCGTGTATATTTTACCCAACAGAGTTGCACTTCCGTGTTCGGTTTGAGTGATCTGATTGGCCACTGACGTTTTTTTCAGCGCCAATCACGTTACTCCTAACAATCGCGCCAACAGGCTGTTACCCTAACCCTAACCTTAACCAACTAACCCTAACCCTAACCTTAACCTTAACCAACAAACCCTAACCTTAACCAACTAACCCTAACCTTAACCCTAACCTTAACCAACTTCAAAAGAGAGCGACTTCGAAAGAGTCGCCAAGCTTAACTAGTTTGTTAGGAGTAACTCGATTGGCGCTGAAAAAAACGTCAGTGGCCAATCAGATCGGGCAAACCGAACGCGGAAGTGCAACTCCGTTGGGTAAAATATACAGGCGGACGGGAATCCTGGAGGTGCATGACAATAAGGTGAACTGATCCAAAGAACAATGCTGCCTAGGGAGGGTGATAAAGTACTCATCTGTGTGTGTGTGTGTGTGTGTGTGTGTGTGTGTGTGTGTGTGTGTGTGTGTGTGTGTGTGTGTGTGTGTGTGTGTGTGTGTGTGTGTGTGTGTGTGTGTGTGTATGTGCATACACGTGCGCACATGTGTGTGTGTGCGTATGTCCCAGGCTGAGATATTCACCAGGGTTCTCCAGTGTGACAGTATGATAAGTCCCTGTTTTTTGTCTTACAGTGTGACAGTATGATAAGCCCCCCCTCTTTTGTCTTACAGTGTGACAGTATAAGTCCCCCTTTTTTGTCTTACAGTGTGATAGTATGATAAGCCCCCCTTTTTTGTCTTACAGTGTGACATTATGATAAGTCCCCCCTGTTTTGTCTTACAGTGTGACAGTATGATAAGTCCCCCTTTTTTGTCTTAGTGTGACAGTATGATAAGTCCCCCTTTTTTGTCTTACAGTATGATAAGCCCCCCCTCTTGTGTTTTGTCCTACAGTGTGACAGTATGATATGTGACCGCGCCCAGCGCTTTTGACCCAAAAGACCAGGAGAGTGAACAGCTTCCGCAAGGCTTCACGAACAACATACAGATTCCACAACATCGTTGTCTGTCGTGCAATGTTCTGCTTTCTTTATGGGTAAGTTGTTGACTTGTAAACATCGGACGGATCGAATGCGGGCGGCCACGCACATCGCGCCCCTTTGCGCTCGTCTGCCTGCTCTTCTTTGATTTCTTTATTTTGTAAGAAACTTCAGAATGTTACCTTTCAGGCGGCTGGGTGGCGCAGCGGACTAAGCGCTCGTCACCAACGCAAGAGACACTGGTATCGAATCCGGCTGTCAGCGTTGCCTCCGGCTTGGCCGGCCGTCATACTGGCTCAATTGGCAGAGTCAGCGGGAGGGAAGCCGGTGGGGTGGTATTCTGGTCGTTGTAAACAGCAACTCCTACAGGTCGGTCAGGGCGCCTGCACAGCGAGGAAGGGAGATGGTGAGGGTAGTGTGAGCCTCCCACACGTTACACCTCACCAATGAGAGTCCGCGCTGGCAGGTAAAAAGAAGTGGCTGGCTGACTCTGCATGTATCGGAGGGGACATGTGATAGTATCTATCAACCCTCCCTAGACAGACCAGTGGGGGGCACATGCAAGCAACGACCAGGGATGGGATGGGAGAAAAACACAGAAAAAACAGGAGAAAAAGTGGATAAAAAAAAGAATGTTACCTTTCAAAAGAGACCTCATGCATGTGCTATAAGTATAAAGTATAATAAATTGCAGCCACCCATAGGTGCTCTTTGAGAGTGATTTTGAACTTGCCTCCCATGCGAGTGCCCCAGGTTTGTTCCCCAGCAGGGGAGGTAAAATGTCAAAGTTCTTTGAATATGTAATATATGTACTAATTTGTAATAGGTATACATTGTACATTTTTGTAAATACAATGGAGCTCAATGGCACTTGGTTTGTGGCGCTCAAACCACCAAAGAACCACCAGAAATCAAGACCCAGTTACTCAGGATAACAACCAGACTTTGTTGTGAGCAGTTTCATGTAGTCCATTTATAAGGGTGTCGTTCAGTAGAAAACAGTTCCTCGGTCTGAACCCAAGAAGAATTTTCAATGAAGTGGGGTTGCAGGAGTGGCCTTCTCTCCAGCTCCAATTTCACTCCGGACTGAGTTTGGAGCATGCCCAACCCAGGCACACACGAGAACTCATAATGGAGAGAAACCATTTAGCTTGTGGGAAAGGGTTCAATGACAAAAGAATATCTGAAGTTAGATACAGTAGTTTGGACCGCCATCTAGAGGGGAACCTTTAGAAGTACATTTGATAGCCAGATCTCGACTGCTAGGATGGTTGGGGTGGGACAAGCAGGTATTGAATTGTGGACCGGCGGCCGAGGTGGTCAAAGAAAAAATTTATTAAAAAAAGAAGTAGCCTACATTTGATAGCCATGAGAGTCAGACATCCATATTTAGATTAGATTGAAATGTATTGTCTATATGCAGCACAAATACAGTAGAACGAAAAGAAGCCAACTGCTTCTGGTTCCTAGGACTCCAGATCTCCGAAGGCCCACCAGCCTCTAGAAGGCCCACCAGCGCCTCTACCCCTTGCGGTGCCCCAGGAAGTGTGGCATAAGCACGTAATGGCTTGTGAACCTCTACCAAGGCACTGTAGAGAGCGCACTGACAAGCTGTATCACTGTGTGGTATGGCAACACCACCACTCAGGACAAGAAAGCCATACAGAGAGTCGTGAGGACAGCAGAAAAGATCATTGGGTGTTCACTGCCGTCCATCGAGGAGATCCATGAGTCCAGGTGTCGGAACAAAGCCATCGCCATCATCCAGGACCACAACCACATGGGATACCAGCTGTTCTCCCTCCTACGATCCGGTTGCCGGTACCGTCCGCAGCATACAAACAGGTACAAGAACAGTTTCTACCCACAGGCAGTATGCCTGACGAACCGTTAACCCGCTCATTACTGGACTCGAATGCTGCTACAATGCTCAGCCACTTTACTGCACCCCCGTGCATCAATATAATGTGCAATTATTTTAGCTCGCCTGTGTACTTATTTCTTTATTTGTATTTACTTGTACTTAGTGTACTTATTTTCTTGAGTCCCTTTCTCCAGAGTGGTGTGTGAGTGTGAGAGAGAGAGAGATGTGACAGCAATGGGATGAATTGCAGACAAGAATATAAACAACAATTTCCTCCATGTGCGTTCAGTAGAAAGCTATCCGTCTGCAAGCTAGCCTAGTTTAACACAAATTAATGGACTCTGGGAGAGGTGTTTTTGGCCTAAGCTAGCTGATCCGTATCCACTTCCATTCATTTGTGCTAAGCTAGGCTAGCCTGCAGCCGGATAGCTTTCTACTGAACACAGAGAGGAAATTGGTATCCATCTTCTTGTCTGACTCTGGAGAAGACAGTAAGCGCATTTCCCATAATTAGATTAGAATCACTTTATTGTCATTACACCGTACAAGACAGTGCAACGAGATTGTGTACGTCCAACCAGGATGTGACAATCAACAGTCAGTTGCAATATAAGACACATAAATACAACTGTACAGTAAAGTGCAATGTTGAGAATAAAAAATAATAATTGCTACAATACAGTACGGCTCAATACACACAATTGTTAAGGGGATGCAGACCAGAGAAAGACTTTCGTCTTCTTTACATCAGGGTCCCCCATTTTCAATTCATAATGTACCTTCACAATGTCAACAGTGTTCTCAGGGCTGCAGTCGATTGGCCGGCCAAGTATCCTCCACCGGGACGCCATGATGCCAAATGCATTCTCAATGATGCGCCGTG
The DNA here is from genome assembly GCF_963971535.1 of Notolepis coatsorum. Lineage (NCBI taxonomy): Eukaryota > Metazoa > Chordata > Actinopteri > Aulopiformes > Paralepididae > Notolepis > Notolepis coatsorum. Next base: position 26,795,445 of record NC_140179.1, on the reverse strand, counting down.
CCCGGCAATGGCGGTAGTTGTATGTCTTTTGTGCAACAGTGAGGTTGGAGCCTGTGGAAAGATAAAAGTGAGAGGAATCTATAAACTCTGTATGTAGGTACCATCATTTTCACCCATCCAACTATCATATGCACACAAGTTCAATTTATAATGTAAGGGCTTGTTGAAACAAGCATGCATACAGGTGTGTGTATACATACAGTACCAGTCGGAAGTTTGAGTGCACCTGCTTGAAACCAGGTTTATGATTATCTATGCTTGAAATTGTATAAAGTGGTTGATAAACACTTAATATTTCATTGTATGACACATGACCGTAAACATGTGAATATAATCATCTAGTGAATTGCATTCAGGGTCTAAACATTAAATTAGAATATAAATGATATAATAACTCCTGCTGATTCAGACATGTAATAAATTGTGATAAAAGCATCAACTCACCAGGGAATGGACGCATCAGATTTGTATGGAGCGGGAATGCAGCATCTCCCACAAGCACGTATCACGTATGGACTTGTCACATCCGTGCCTGGCAGGCAGGGTGGCTGGTGGTGGGAGTCCCAGAGTGCCCTCGAATAGCTTGAAACAAAAGGCACTCTCGCTCAGTACCTTTCCATCACATTCCCGGCCATATGCCCCTATGTCCACCATCATAAATCGATAGTGGGCATCGCATGCAGCCATCAGGACGATTGAGTGTGTCCCCTTATAATTAAAAAAGTCGCTGCCGGAGTTCGGAGGGGCCTTTATGTGGACATGCTTCCCGTCTATGGCACCCAGACACAGTGGGAAGTTCCATATTCTCCAGAAATCCTGGGCAATGTTCACCCACTGTGTCTGAGACGGGAAGGCGACAAACTCCGGCTGCAGACAAGTCCAAATTGCCCGGCACACCTGAATGAATGAAAACGTTATTAACAGATTGCAGAATGGGTACAGTACAGTACGGCTCAATACACACAATTGTTAAGGGGATGCAGTGATGATGTGAATGAGGGATGGATGAATGAATGAATGAATGAATGAATGAATGAATGAATGAATGAAAACTTTATTTAACAGATTGCAGAATGCAGAACAATACAGTACGGCTCAATACACACCTCTCGTTCGCACAGACTGGAGCTCTGTGTGTCTTTTGGTGCGTGATGAGTGGGGCGATCCGATGGGCCAACTGATCAAAGGAGTTGGCCGACATCCGGAAATATGCATGATGCTTCTCCTGGTCTATCTGGCGCATCTCGTGGACTAATGTGGAAAATTCACCCACGGTGGTCCTGAATGAATGAATGAAAACTTTATTTAACAGATTGCAGAATGGGTACAATACAGTACGGCTCAATACACACAATTGTTAAGGGGATGCAGACCAGAGAAAGACTTTCGTCTTGTTTACATCAGGGTCCCCCATGTTCAATTCATCATAACATTTATGACATACATCACATACATGACATTTATGGCATAGGGACATATATCACATACCTGTCTTCGTTCAGGGGGCGAACATTCCACCTCCTGTCTTTGCGATCCATTTGTCCAATCCATTTGCGAGCACTGGGAGAACATGCAAACTCCACACAGAAAGGCCTGGGAGATACCGAACCCTGGACCTTAGCTGTGAGGCGACAGTGTTAACCACTACACCACGTGATAATTTACCAGTGATTCCAGGATTCTTGCTAGTCAGGATAGCTTGGATATTGATCTGTAGTTATTTAGATGACTTCTATCTCAACTTTTATGTAATGGGAGAACATGAGCTATTTTCCATAATGATCAAAATTAATATAGTATCTACAAATGTGTAAAAATGTGCAGGTATGTATTGTACAGACAGGTGTGGATACAGTCAACCAACGAACTCGATTCTTGTACCGGATCTCCTCTCTGGTAAACAAGAATACCCTGAAGACTCTAGCAGGAGCATTCATTCAAGGGTACTACGACTATGCTTGCACCTCATGGTACCAAAGCACCTCAAAGGCACTAAAAAACAAATTACAAACATCTCAAAACAAGCTAGTCAGACTACTGCTTGACCTGACTCCTAGAACCCACCTCACCCCTGCCCACTTTGACAACCTAGGATGGCTTAGAGTAGACGACAGAGTACAGCAACTTGCAATGGGCCTGGTCTACAAGATACACTACGCGACCAAGGTACCCATGTACATGTCAAAATACTTCCCAAAGGTCAGTGAATACCACGATCACAACACCAGAGGGAGCTCCACAAATCATGTTAAACCCAGATTCGGCTCAAACAAGGGACTAAACACGTTTCGCAATTATGCCACATCAATGTGGAACGCCCTACCCAAAGCTGTAAAGGAATGTGAATCACTACCCACTTTCAAAAACACTCTCAAAAAACACCTACGGGAGACTGCAATTCGAAACTGGCCCCTACAAATGTCCTAACCCAGTTGTACAGTAAATGACCAAGTATGGCTTTGTCAGTATTCCAATGTACAGTGTCCCCCCCCCTACCCAACCCCCCCCCCCACCTCCAATGTACAGCCCCCCACCCACCCCCACCCAACCTCCTCCAATGTACAGTTTCTACGTCAAATGTATAACTCTTTTTCTGGACACTTTTGTATCACAAACAGTAGGCCTACTGTATTTGCAAATCTGATATGTCATAAATGTATAGATGTAGCAGTACTGTCTATCTGTATGTCATGTATGTCATATATGTTATGATGAATTGAAAATGGGGGTCCCTGATGTAAACAAGACGAAAGTCTTTCTCTGGTCTGCATCCCTTTAACAATTGTATGTATTGAGCTGTACTGTACCCATTCTGCAATCTGTTAATAAACTTTTCAATCAATCAATCAATCACACATATTTACTGTCAACCACCCCGTTTGGCCATTTCAAGATGACTTTCCATGTATTCCTTGTTGTCAAGTAAATGTGAGCAAAGATTGAGGTATAAAAACAGACCATGAAAAATCTATATTTTATTTTGAAGGGATGCAATAACACGCTTTCTTCTGACCCGGAAGTGCTTCATGTAACCCGGAAAAAGACCCGGAAGAGAAGAGTGTTTACGGTAATGCGGGTAGTAGCGCAGTAGGCGTAGAGATGTGTTTAATAAACAAGCTCTGAGGTTAAAATTATGACTACTTGCGACGTTGCAGCTTGGCGAAAAACGCCGATGACCCCGTGTGATCTAGCATCAACCCTGAATAAAATGAACATTGTCAGATGTAACACAGCAGCTACTATTTGGATCATTTAGGCAATGGAAACCACGTCCAGTGGCAAAGGTTTGTGAAGTAACTTGTCTATGGTTATACGTTATATAGACGGTGCTGGTCAGTGTAACGGTTAACGCTAGCTAGCTCGCTAGTAACTAACCACGCCATTCATTGAATAAGAACACATCGCTAGCTAGCTAATATTATATTGATTGATTGACAATTTTATTTAACAGATTGCAGAATGGGTACAGTACAGCTCAATACGACACAATTGTTAAGGGGATGCAGACCAGAGAGAGACTTTCGTCTTGTTTACATCAGGGTCCCCCATTTTCAATTCATCATAACATAATATATGACATACATGACATGCAGATAGACAGTACTGCTACATCTATACATTTATGACATACCAGATTTACAAATATAGTACTGTTTTTGACACGAGTATACATTTGACGAAGAAACTGTACATTGGAGGTGGTTGGTAGGTAGGAGGTTGGTAGGAGGGGTGGAGGGAGGGTAAAGGGGAACTAACCTACTAACTCCCAATATAATAATTCATGCATTGCACACGCTATTCAGATGGTCGAAGACAGTTCGAAAATACTTTATACTTGAGATGTCATTGTTGTGGAATATTCTAAATGAGCCAAACAGCGAAACTGTAGAAATTCAGATAGAGTCAAGCTATTTCAAATTTAAGTAGTTTATTTTCTGTGGCCACATAATATATCCTCTCAGTTTTCAGACAGAGACAAGGCAAGTGATTGTACAAGCGTCTGGCCAGAAAGTGAGAAAGAGGTCTGGTCAGACTTACAATTAAATATACCAGTTTGGAATGACTAAATGGAAAACAAAGATGGGTTTATTGGTTTTGTCATATCTGATACAAGATTGAAAAGGACAAGGTGTGATTTTCTGGAAATATGTCATTGTTGTTTTAAGAACACTGTGTTAGACTGTCGCCGTAGTGTCTGAGTAGCTGTATACTAGTTAACTATATTAACTACTAGTCAAGGCTGTACAGAGAATAATGTATTTAACAGAGAACACATGACATGCTGTCTGTACTATAGGCCCAGTAAGATGTAGAAATAATTGTAATGGGATGAAACATATTTTCCATAACATCATCAAATATAAAGTTTGGAGCTGCTCCATAGATAGACAATTAATTGGGAAAGATGGTAAGATGACTCTGAGAGCACCCAGGGGAGTAAGTCTTGAGAATGTACAGTTTTTTCGTCAAATGTATATCTCTTTTTTTAGACTATTTTTGTATTTTTGTATCACAAACAGCACTGTATTTGTAAATCTGGTATGTCATAAATGTATAGATGTAGCAGTACTGTCTATCTGTATGTCATGATGTATGTCATAATATGTTATAATGAATTGAAAATGGGGGACCCTGATGTAAACAAGACGAAAGTCTTTCTCTGGTCTGCATCCCCTTAACAATTGTGTGTATTGAGCCGTACTGTATTGTACCCATTCTGCAATCTGTTAATACAAATTTCAATCAATCAATCAATCAATCAATCAATCAATCAATCACAAGTTATATGGGTAATTTCTTTGGCCATGGAAATGACACATTGGAATTCTTGATTTTGGTGGAGATTTTGCACAATAGTCTTGCTTCTCTCAACTCCTCGCCAGATGCTGTCCTTCCCCGGCCCTGCCTCAGACTCCTGGTTCCGCCCATCCGTCTCATGTCTGCTTTCATGTGGCGCGTGGCCCAGCGGTGCGACGTGATGCAATACGACAAGCTGGCGGAATTCGTGAGCTTGGTGTCAGAGATGGTTCCTGAGCTGCTGAGTTGCCACCAGTGGGCTGAACTCATCCTGGGGCTGAGAGGACGGGTGAGGGCTCGGTGGTCTCAAAGAGTCTGTCAACGTTACAGGCCTATCAGCATTTTTGGCCAAGAAGTAGTATATCTTTCATGCTGTATCTAGATTCTACATTGTGGGGCGATGGTGGCTCAGGAGGTAGAGCGGTCGTCGGAAGGTTCCCGGTTCGATTCCTGCTCCTCCCGGGCAGCATGTCGAAGTGTCCTTGAGCAAGACACTTAACCCCTAATTGCTCCCGATGAGCAGGTTGGCACCTTGCGTGGTTGCCTGCCCTCCACCGTCTGTCGGTGTGTGAATGTGAGGAACAAAATGTACATTGATTTTTTCTATAAATCCACGTAAAGCAAGGCCAATTGGAAAAATTTTACTTGTACTGTCCAAGTACATAAAAAGCTAACTGCATATTTCTATGAAGTCAAGTGTTCCTTTATTAAAAGGAAAGTGTCATAGCAGCATAGGGGGTACAGGTAGGATAGGTAGTAATGATAATAGAACATAGAACAAAGTGCAAGTAGTAATGATGATAGTGATACAACAGTAGTAGTAGTAGTGAACAGTAGTGAGTGGCAGGATTCAATCAGACAGTAGTAATAGTGATAATGGTAATGGTATACATCATCATGGTCCAAACCGTAATAACACACTGCACCAGAGTCCGAACAGTGCTTATTATTACGAGTTAGATAGTCCTAACAGTGCTTATTATTAACAGTCATAGTCCTAACAGTGCTTATTGAGTCAGATAGTCCCAATAGTGTTTATTATTAAGAGTCAGATACCTTACCTGACATCAGATGGTATCCAACTGGTATATTCCAATTCCTGATCACCATTAGAAAAAAAGAAAAAAAAATCGATAAGTGTATAGATCTAACGTGTATACAGTAGAACTCATGATCCGCGGCGCTCAGAGGATCCAGAATGAACTCTGGTAACCCCGGCTGCATCAGTGGACTGGAAAATGTGGACTGGAATATTATTTTTTTCCCATCCATTTTCATTGAGTCCATTCCATTTACCATTTACCATCTGGGAGACGATAGGGGGCGCTTTTTTCACATCTGATCGCCGGCGGCCCTTGGGTAGGCTAGGGTAGGCTCGCGTGATGCAATATGATTTCAGATCGCTAAAAAAAAAGAAAAAATCTGAGAAATCTCGTGAGTGGCTTTCAACGTAACTATCGTAAACCCGAGATTAGCCGTGAGTGGCAGTCAAAGTGTTAAGAGTCAGATAGTCCTAACAGTGTTTATTATTAAGAGTCAGACAGTCCTAACAGTGTTTATTATTAAGAGTCAGATAGTCCTAACAGTGTTTATTATTACGAGTCAGATAGTCCTAACAGTGCTTATTATTAAGAGTCATAGTCCTAACAGTGCTTATTATTAAGAGTCAGATAGTCCTAATAGTGTTTATTATTAAGAGTCAGATAGTCCTAAGTGTTTATCATTAAGAGTCAGATAGTCCTAACAGTGTTTATTATTAAGAGTCAGATAGTCCTAATAGTGTTTATCATTAAGAGTCAGATAGTCCTAACAGTGTTTATTATTAAGAGTCAGATAGTCCTAACAGTTATTTTTTTATTATTAAGAGTCAGATAGTCCTAACAGTGCTTATTATTAACACTTTGGCTGCCTAAGGTTAAATTCATGATATACCATAGATTGCCAGCGCTATTTGTCTATGGAGAAAGTCCCCTTCTTTGCAGGGCTATAACTTTTTAAATTCTATTGCTACATTGCCATTATTAGGGCCCATTCAAAGTCCTATATGTATTGTTCATTGTGTAGCAACGTTAAACTTTTTCATTCACATATTCATAGTAAAGTATGGTCTAATGTATAAGTATGTTTTCATCTCTTTCTGCAGCTTTCTCCAGAACGTGATATATAGCCCCAAATGCATTATATTGATGATGAAATACAGTTTGATGGCAATCAGCGCGATATAAAAAATTCCAACTAGACGTACTTCTAGAAGTTACTACACGTCATCTGATGTTGACCGGATGGGCGAGGGGGCGTTTATAATTCCGTGGGCAGCCTTATACCAATCATCTAATGTGGGTCAAATGTTGATAATAGCAGTTAGTATCGAAGACGGTAACGTTACACGCTGAAACTCACCCCAGTCTCCGCGCGCCGTTGGGCGATCATCGTAGAGTAGAAATCTTATCATTATGGGATATATTTTTACCCGGTCCATCTCCAGCTTGTATAATGGTATATACGTCCAAATCATGTTGTTTATCGAGTTATTGCCAATCGATCACCATGTAGCGTGACGAGCCAGAGTCCCATGACCTATAGCGAGCGCCCGGAAGTACTACGGACGTCTAGGACAACCTCTATGCCACATCCTGTTTGGCGATTGCGCCGATCGGCCACCAGATGGCGCTCCTGAACCGCCAGAGAGCTCAGTGGGTCCTGCTGGTGGATCTCAGGCCAGCGGAGGGGACATATGAATCCGATCGCAGATTTTTGAAATATTGATATAAGGACGACGTAACGCGTCCTCCGGCAACTTTAGCATGGCCAGCAAAGACGTCTAAAGACGGTTCCCGGCAGTCAAAGTGTTAAGAGTCATAGTCCTAACAGTGCTTATTATTAAGAGTCAGATAGTCCTAATAGTGTTTATTATTAAGAGTCGGATAGTCCTAATAGTGTTTATCATTAAGAGTCAGATAGTCCTAACAGTGTTTATTATTAAGAGTCAGATAGTCCTAACAGTTTTTTTTTTTTTTTATTATTAAGAGTCAGATAGTCCTAACAGTTCTTTTTTTTTGTATCTACTTTTTCTCCCCATTTTCTATTCTCCCATCCCAATTTTTGTATTATCCAATTCTACCCTCCCCTGTCTCGAACGTTGTTAGACCATGCCTCCCACTGGTCGGCTGCAATGTGGACGAAGCCTTGCATCACGTGTCCCCTCCGGTACACGAGGAGGCAGCCGTCGCATCTTTTCACCTGCACAGCGCGATCTCTCAGTGGCGAGGCGTAACGCGTGGGAGGCTCACACTGCCCCCGATACTTCCTGATTCTGCTGTACAGGCGCACCAACCGACCTGTAGGAGTCGCTGTGTCCACAACGTCTGATCCCCACCCACCAGCTTTCCCACCCCCTAATACTGCCAATTGTATTAGTATGAACGACCAGCCATGCCGGAAGCAATGCCTATTAGGATGCTAGATCCTAATGTGAAACACTGTGATTTGCCATATCTTGCTATGCTCGCTTATGCCTGTATTTTGTATGTCCGTTCTATTTTATAATTGTTTGACTATTTTTAAACTGAATCATTTTAAACTATTTTTACTATTTGTGTTACTGAAAACTGTAAGCGGAGAGCCTATTGGGATGCTAGATCCTTATGTGAAACACTGTGATTCTACCTGTCTATCTTTTTATGCTCGCTTATGCCTGTATTTTTTACTGTTGTGAAGCACTTTGAACTGCAACCTCTGTATGAAAAGTGCTATACAAATAAAGTTATTATTATTAATGCCGAGAGCTGGGCTCGAACCCAGCATCTCCTGCGTTAGTGGCGAGCGCCTTGCCCACTGCGCCACTTAGCCGCCCTAGTCCTAACAGTTCTCAAGTTCACCAGCCCTTAATCTTAACAGATATCCTATTGAGATAAAACATTTAGTAGGCTATAGCCTAATACTTTATGTTTTGGCACAATTGACCATCAGCTTTGATTCATTTCACAATTAGGCTTACACTAGATTGGAGTTATTATTTGATACATTTTTATAAATGTGGGTCTAAAGCGGACTATGATTATTTTGTCAATTTTAGCCATCAGATATATTCTTTGGAAGACAAATTTCATATGTACAAATCTATTTTGAATATTGACTACTCTTAATCTTCTTTTTGTGTCCATATACGAAGCTATTCAGCTTAGAAGTTGTAGAGTCCTATGTTGCTATGCAGGGTCCACCTAACGGAGGACATCGAAGGAGGACATCGATGTGTCTCTTGTAGGCATTGCATTGCATTTCCTTGCAAATCGCAGCGAGTAGGTCTTGTTTAGCTGCTGACAGCCCTTCAATATTTGCAGACAAAACAGTCAGTGCCGGTCTTGAAGAAGACCAGAGTTTTTGACACCGACGTCTGCTTCGGTCTCCGGGCATGATGATGTTGGTTGCTTTGTCTGACGTTGTTTTTCACTGGGATATGGTGGTGGCAGGATGAGTTTAAACAGCTTCTACCGTGACCTTCTACCGTGACCCCGCTACTCTTAATGGTTCAATCCGTCTATTGCAGTTGGTTCTGGAGTTGTGTCGTAAGGATGTCCCTGTGGACCTGAAGACCATCCAGAACCACCTGGATAACATCCACGCCTGCACGGTCGACCTGAGCTCCAGGAAACAGGTTGTTGATTCTCCTTCAATCCTTCAATGTGAAATAGGGTTCTGTTTATTGTTATATTGTTATTTTTATTCTAATTTGTGTATATTAGGGGTGTAACGATACGACCTCACAACGATTCGATTCGATTATGATTATTCAGGCAACGATTCAATGCATCATGAAATCTCTTCATTTGACCACGATTCGATTCGATAAATTTGATAAATTTTCATCAGTTAATTCCCCATACACAAATGTGGCTGGGGGAACTGATTCACTCAGCATGAATGGACTATAGGTTAAAAAAAAAAATAATAATAATTTTTTTTTAAATGTCGATTATAATCGATTTCTAACATATTCAAATCGATGCATCGATTCTAACAAATCGTGCAAACAACATGTCGCCCACTTTGAATAGCGTTCATAGACTAGTATTGATACGGACATGCCGTTCCATGAGCGGAGAGACCTGCTGCAGAGGTAATGTAATTACTACAAATGTCCACGGTAATAAATAAATACCTAATAAAATCTGTAGCGTGTGTGACTCACACACACAATATCTTGTTATTATTGCATGCTCTTTAAGATGTGTTCTAAAGACCCCTAAACAATTACTTGAGCACTACTCGAGTAATTCATGTGAGTACTCGATCTGGGAAAACATTACCGTACTCATGCCTCATCCCTAGTTCTGTTACTGTTAACTGTTTTAAGTTTGAAACTGCACTCGGGGGTTCAGTGAATGGGGTTTCATAAGGTTTTTGTTGTAACGTTCCAAACCTCTCGACAGAGTAGCGATGACGCGTTGAAGACAACGTACACCAACTTTGCCAGTCTGGTTCAGAACTTACTCAAAGGACCTTTTGAGAACGAGTACTTCTTCCACGTGAGTCACTTTTATTATTTTTAGGGATTGTCCTATTATGGAACTGAGTGCTATGCGTTTTTGAAAATTCACACTGGATTTGCAGATGTTTTGAAACTCCGGTCTCCTGTAGGAGGCCCACGTGGGTCTTGTACAGTATATTCTGTTCACAAAATGCCCTTCGCTTGGATAAAGCTTTTTCCCTCTTCCCTCGTCTCATGACCCACCTGCGCTCCCTGCTGGGGACCGTGGTTAGAAAACCACTGCTCTAGGTTTTCCACCTGGCAGCTGTGTGTATTTGCCATGTCTCGCCCCTTCATCAACGGAGGCCGACACACGGTATTCCAATACACATCTCACTACATCCTGCGCATTTATAATCGCAGAGGCCAAGTCTGGTCTTTAGTGTGTAACCTGGACTCGCAATGGATAGGTTTGTTGTCAGAAGCGGTGCCGGTTGGCTGCGATGAAATGGGCTCTGCGCATAACCAGCTGCTATACCACACTGAAGTGAGGTGGCTATCTCAAAGCAGAGTATTAAATCGCCTTTTTGAACTCTGAGAAGAAGCGCAGATTTTCCTTGCAGACAAAAACAACCCATTGCCAGAGAAATGTGCTGATAATGAATGGCTGGCACAGCTGGCATATCTAGCCGACATCTTTGACCGCCTCAATGCGTTGAATCTGGGACTACAAGGTTGGGACACAGACCTGTTTGGACTCTCAGCTAAAATGGAGAGCTCGATTAAGAAACTCTGTTAGTGGCACTCCAGGATAATCTCCAGTGAAGATTTTGGGGTATTTACTCTGCTTGCTGGCTTTTTGTAGGAACAGAATGTTGCAAATAATTTTTTGAAGTCCATCATCTGTAGCCACTAGAAGGGCTCATTGAACAATTTTGGAGAGAGAGCACAGACAATTTGGACAACTGGATCAAAGATCCGTTCATTATGCATGACGCAGCAGGCGGCACTCAATGGTCTTTCGTGTGACAAGCTACTGAAACTAACAGCTAACTGGACAGGCCCTCGCAAAGTTCTGGATATCAGTCCGGAACAAGTACCCAGTGTTGTGTAATGCTGCGCTGAGAAAGCTTGTCCCCTTCGCATCAACATACCTCTGTGACAAAATAAATACAGATCTCGCTGGACCAAGTAGTATATCCGGACTATTTTGTGACCAAATTGTCTGTATTTACCTCCACATAGTCCTTTTTACACATCTGTAGATACTAGATATATCTACAGTCTATGCTACAGCTCTGTACATACACACAGTAGTACTATTTGTATATAAATGGTAAATGGTTGCATTTATATAGCACTTTTATCCACACCAACGGCGGAGGCAACCATGCAAGGTGCCAACCTGCTCATCAGGAGCAATTAGTGGTTAAGTGTCTTGCTCAAGGACACTTCAACACGCTGCCCGGGAGGAGCAGGAATCCAACTGGGAACCTCCGGATTACCAGACGACTGCTCTACCTCTCGAGCCACTGTCGCCCCCCAAAATATATTGTATATTTTGTACCCAGTTTAATCACCTGTACATTGTATAATTGCCGTTGCACTTTACTGCAAAATTTGCACTCTGGTTGAATGCCAAACCTCTTTTTGTTGTACTCTACTTGTGCTGTATGATGACAATACATTTGAATCTAATCTAATGTAATCTAAAAGCAATGTCTGATAATGATGGAAAAGGGCTGTTGCTGCTTACTGACCTGTCATTGTCTCCACAGGAGGTGTTCCCTGAGAACTATGGCCCTGCATACGACGGAACCCTGCAACAGCTGGTGTTCGAGTTCCTGTCCAGACTGGAACAGCTGTTGCCTGTACTGAACTTCACACAGGTACCGATAATAAATCATTAATTATTATTATTAATTAATAATAATAATAATAATAATAATAATACTAATAATAATTTATAAATGTCTTGTACAATATCATCCTAACTGAGGATGAGATTGTTAATGATGTTGATAATGATGTAATTGATGTTGATGTTGATAATGATCTAATGTATTGAATATTGTTGTATTGTAAGTGCTGGACCCCAGGAAGAATAGCTTTTGTCAAGTGCAAAAGCTAATGGGGATCCTAAATAAACATAAACATAAACACAGGTACCGAAACGTAACACAGAAGCTCTAAATCTATAAAGCTGCTATTTGTGTAAAACTGGACAATGATCATATTCCAAGTCGTATTGTTAGATGATTGAGTGGGTTCAAAAGGCAGCCTGTGATTCTAACCGCTGCCTAGAAATGATAGAGATATTAAAATTATATTTTAGAATGAACATGGCTGTCTGTAACCAATGGCAACCACTTTTGAAAGAAAATGCCCAATTGCTGTGCAGTGGTAGAGTAGGTAAAACACTGGAAAAGCCAGTAATACAAATAATACATAAATCAAATCAAATCAAATCAAATCAAATTTATTTATAGGGCCCGACAACACACGTTAATGTCCCCATGGGCCGTACAGGTCTTCTTTAAACAAGTCAAGAAGACAACATAACAATAAGTCAAGAACAGAACAAGAACACCATAGGGTCCAAACATTTTTTAGATGAATGCAAATAAATGAAAGAATGCAAGCACTCCCAGACATACCCCACGCGAAGGTAAGGAAAAACTCACTAAAACCTAACAATAGGGAAAAAAAGCTCCACAGGCAATGTGGAGGAGAGAAACCTTAGAAGGGCCGTTCAAGGGGGGATCTCCCTTCTTAGATGTCGGTGATAGTAGTGTTGCAGACGAACAGTTGGTAAGCATGCACTCATGTGTGTGGTGAAACACAGATGAGTGCATGCAATAGCAACTGTACATTTTGAAAAATTAAAGATAGAGCTAATAGCGATAGCAACTGAACATTTTGAAAGATTAAAGATAGAGTTGATAGCGGATCTATTTGAGGCACAGGGGCGGCGCAAGAGGGTCACGTCCTCCCCGTCTTAGTCACGGGACATTCAACACTCCGGTCGTTGCTCAGGGACAGCCGGAGACAGGGGGAAGGGGGGTGGCGCAGAGAGGGTCGCGAACTCCCCGACATCATCGCGGGACATCCGGCACTCCGGTCACCACTACGAGACCTCCGAAGACAGGGGGGCACGCAGAGGGGGTCGCAATCTCCCGGCCTTCGTCACGGGACGTCCAACACTCCGGTCAACACTCCAGGACAGCAAGTCATAGGAAGACAGGGAGACGGGACAGGCGTAGGGAACTCAAAAACTGCTCAACTACTGACGTAGATCATGCCAGTTAGGGTACAGACCCTCACCTGCATCTTATACTGTGTATAGTGTATACTGTTCATTTATTTTCATATTTTTATATTCAGAGTTAATTATATTGTTTGTTTACACTGTTTATTTTTCTCATATTAATATTTATGTCTTTCTACTATTACCCTGCCCATACCTGTACTTCCCCTCCCCCATGCTGCTATAATGCTTGAATTTCCCCAAGGGGATCAATAAAGGAATATCTTATCTTATTGTATCATCTTATCTTACTGTATCTCATCTTATCTTACTGTATCTTATCTTATTTGATCTTATCTTTTATATCTCATCTCATCTTATCTTATTGTATCTCATCTTATCTTACTGTATCTTATCTTACTGTATCTCATCTTATCTTATCTTACTGTATCTTATCTTACTGTATCTCATCTCATCTGATCTTATCTTACTGTATATTATCTTATCTTATTGTATCTCATCTTATTGTATCTCATCTTATCTTACTGTATATTATCTTATTTGATCTTATCTCATCTTATCTTACTGTATCTCATCTCATCTTACTTTATCTTATCTTACTGTATCTTATCTTATCTTACTGTATCTCATCTCATCTTACTTTATCTTATCTTATTATATCTTATCTTATCTTACTGTATCATCTTATCTTATCTTACTGTATCTCATTTGATCTCATCTTAACTTACTGTATCTTATCCTATCACTGTATCATCTTATCTTATCTTACTGTATCTCATTTGATCTCATCTTAACTTACTGTATCTTATCCTATCTCACTGTATCTTATCTTATCTTACTGTATCTCATCTTATCTTACTGTATCTCATCTTATCTTACTGTATCTTATCCTATCTCACTGTATCATCTTATCTTATCTTACTGTATCTCATCTTATCTTACTGTATCTTATCTTACTGTATCTTATCTTACTGTATCATCTTATCTTATCTTACTGTATCTCATCTTATCTTACTGTATCTTATCCTATCTCACTGTATCATCTTATCTTATCTTACTGTATCTTATCTTACTGTATCTTATCTTACTGTATCTTATCTTATCTTACTGTATCTTATCTTATCTGACTGTATCTCATATTATCTTACTGTATCTTATCTTATTGTATCTTATCTTATTGTATCTTATCTTACTGTATCTTATCTTATCTTACTGTATCTCATCTTATCTTACTGTATCGTATCTTACTGTATCTTATCTTATCTTACTGTATCATCTTATATTACTGTATCTAATTTGATCTTATCTCATCTTACTGTATCATCTTATCTTACTGTATCTAATTTGATCTCATCTTACTGTATCTTATCTTACTGTATCATCTTATCTTACTGTATCTTATCTTATCTTACTGTATCTAATTTGATCTCATCTTATCTTACTGTATCTTTATTTTATTTTTTATCCACTTTTTCTCCTCTTTTTCTATTTTTCTCCCATCCCAAGTCCACTGCCAATTCTCCCCTCCCCTGTCTTGAACGTTGCTCGCATATGCCCCCCACTGGCCGGTTGTAGGGAGGATAGAAGCCCTGCATCACATGTACCCTCCAATACATGAGGAGGCAGCCTGTCACATCTTTTCACCTGCCAGCGCGGACTCTCATTGGCGAGGTATAACGTGTGGGAGGCTCACACTACCCTCGCCATTTCCTGTCTCTGCTGTGCAGGCGTCCCCAACTGACCTGTAGGAGTCGCTGTCCACAACGTCCAGATTACCACCCATCGACTTCCACCCGCTAACTCTGCCAATTGAGTTAGTATGACGGCTGGCCCAAGCCGGAGGCAACGCCGACAGCCGGAGTCGAACCCGGTGTCTCTTGCGTTGGTGAAGAGCGCAATGTCCGCTGCGCCACCCAGCCGACCCATCTTACTGTATCTTATCTTATCTTACTGTATCTTATCTTACTGTATCTTATCTTACCTCATCTTATCTTCCCTGTGTGCCTCCATGTCTCAGACAGCAGCCTGGCTCGGCGAAGCCCCATCTGTGGCCAAAGAGTTTGTCCAGCATCTCTCTGAGCCGTCGGTGCTGAAGACCCTCTTCCTTCATCACAGACACCTGGGAACTCAGAGTGCTGGTGAGCTCCCCTACCCAGACGGGGCAGGTTCAGCTCCCCTACCCAGACAAGGCAGGTTCAGCTCCCCTACCCAGACGGGGCAGGTTCAGCTCCCCTACCCAGACAAGGCAGGTTCAGCTCTCCTACCCAGACGGGGCAGGTTCAGCTCCCCTACCCAGACGGGGCAGGTTCAGCTCCCCTACCCAGACAAGGCAGGTTCAGCTCTCCTACCCAGACGGGGCAGGTTAAGCTCTCCTACCCAGACGGGGCAGGTTCAGCTCCCCTACCCAGACGGGGCAGGTTCAGCTCCCCTACCCATGAGACAATGTGTACATCAGTGTGTCCCCTAGGATTTTTTTCAGCGTGGGTGGTAGGCCCCCCAAAACTACTAGTGTTGTTGCGGGGCGCGCGTGTCACTGATATGTGGTGTCAACAGTGTCGTTATAGACGCGCGCAGTAAGGCGGTTGTTAGTATCGGTGCATTTCTCTACACTGAGCTGAAATGAAACGATTGCACATAAATTAGGTTTATTACAACACATAAATTAACCTATTTACAATTATACATACAGTAGTGAGTGACAACACACATATGAACTACTTACAATACAGGGAGGCACATACAACACTCATAACTATTTACAACCAGTGTCAGAGCGAGCGCACTCAAGTTCTTAGGAAATTCTGAGGGCTCAGAGTGCACAGTGGACGCTCTGACCGAAGAGTCAGTTTATCAGAGCGGAGCAGATTTTCAGAGTGAATTTATTAACTCACCTTAACTAGGGCCCTATGAAATCCGTTTAATCTTTTCCTGTTTTCGTATATGAATTTTCCAGTTTTTGGATTTCTCGGTTTTTAATTTTCCTGTTTTTGGATTTATCTGATTTTATATATTTTTCTTTGGATTTAACCAAAAAAAACTATACAAAATTATGTTTTTAACTAACTTTAATAACAGTACATCTGCAAACAGTGCCAGTGTAGTTCAAAGTTCGGATTTTTCCCATTCTTCAATGTGGTAAAACAAAACCAAGCAGCAACTTGGAAAGAACATGCAGTTTCACGAGTCGTCGCCGGATGTGAATCTCTATTCCCCTGCAGGTCCTCCATGCAACCAGGAAGATACCATCCTGTCTATTCTGTCCCTCCCTCCTGAAATACCAGCTGAAAGGTCTGTTGACCAGTATGGCGAGAGCGGGGACTATGAAGATAATGAAGAGGCGGTGGAGGCGGTGTCTGACCACGACGACTCGCCTCACAGCACAGATGTTGCCGGTGCTGAGTGGTTACCGGTGAGGAGTTCCGGTGAGTCCGACCAGCGCAGCAGAACCCGTCCACGGCGTCTAGCACTCATGTACTCTGAGGGGATCCTTTATCCATTAGGGTTAAAGATGGCCGTCTCCAGGACCGATGTCATTATCCATCCTGCAGTACAAGGTGACAAAACATCATCATCTACTGTGAGATGGATTTACTTCAAGTTTCAAGTTTTGTTTTATTTGTCACGTATAAAGTACATGTACAATTACAGTGAAATGCTTGGTTCTGTATGAGCCCCCTGAGAATGTGCTTCATACAGTAAAAAAAGAAGAAAGTCCAAACACTATACAAAATAAATATACAATATACAAACTAAAGTTAGGGCTGACCTTCGATTTTTCTTTGGAATTCGAAGCTTTGGGGCAGAGATTCGATTTTAATTCGAAGCTTCGAGATAAAAAGAAAAGAAATATTATAAAAAATATATATATAAAAAGAATAAGAAAATTGTTATGTTGTGGGACTTGTACAGCACTTTGTTCAACTTTGTCAGTGCTGTAAAGTTTAAATCTTAGACAAACTAAACACTTTGCTTTCATGAAATATTGTAAGCCGTCATTTGAGGGCTCGCGTCCACCTGCCTCACATTTATGACCGCACGCGTCTTTTTTCAATGTATTCCAATGGGGAGGGAGCGTATGCGGCCGCATGCGGCCGCCTGTGGAAAGTGCGGTGCGGTCGGCTTTTTTTTTCACCGCCTTTCAGCTTTTCTATGCGGCCGCATACAGCCTAGAGAGTTGAAACGTTCTGAACTTTTTCTCACCGCATGCGCCCCGCCCCATTCTACCGGGCGCACTGCCAGCATGTTTCAGCTAGAAATATGCGCCAGGTGGACGCGGGCCCTGAGGCTTTATAAAAGCAGCACAATGAACACAAATCTGTCAGTGCTGAGTCCGACCTCATCTTAACACATTCGGGGCCAGGCATGTCCGTGTTTCGAATCCAACGGTAGAGGGCCAACCACGGACATGTCCGTGGCAAGGTTGTTTTGGCTTTTATTCCATTTTAATAACCTACTCAATGTCACCGAGCGGCACTGCAGATTTACCCTACTCTTGGAATTCGGAAAAGTGCATTACCGGCCAGATCCTCATAGGGGCGCTGTCTCGATAATGCAGTGTTCCCTGTGGCAGAACGGTCTTTTATTTTTTTTTACTTTGAATGGACTTTCCTGTCTGCGTGTAGCCTGTAGCTTGGAATACGCTTTGGGATGTGGAATTCAGTATGCAGTAAAGGAATATATCATCAGCCAATGGACATATGGATCTACCAGATGGCGATCGATAACTGGGAAATCCTTTTTGGGATCCAACCGGCCACAGTTAAGATCTTTTTCACGTAAATTACATGCTGATCAGGCCTTGTTATCATAGCCAACCAGGCGATCAGCGAATGTGGCTACTGAGGCTAACGCCGTTATTGGTAATCAATCATCAGAAATGACGTCCCCCCCCCCCCCCCCCCCCTTTAATGCATTCATGGTGGAACATATCGATCATATGCATTTTGAGTTTTAACTCTTAAGTTCTGTAGGGCCGAAACGCCATTCGATTTAACGTTATTAGCTTGGCAGCCTGTATCTCATTCTGCAGGAAATATACCAGACCAAATCCCATATAACGCTTATATTCAAGACGCTATCAACTGGGAACGTATTGATGAAAAAAATATTTCTTTAAGCCATTTTGAAGGGACGGTTTATAGTGTCAATTGACAATGAGAATGGACAGATAGCAATACTATAAAGTATAGATTTAGCTCTACAAACAGCCTCACGCACAATGAAACCTTATTATGATATGCTGGCCGTATAGAGTGGGGCCCGTCTAATCTCCGTGGCCATCAATGTGTTAAATAACAAACAGCATTGCTTGTTGTAATTAACAAAGAGAGGCAGAGTTGATTTTGCACAACAACAACAACAACAAAATATATACCGGTATATTTTTTTTTAACACATTGGGTGCCATGCAGTATGCCCATCTTTATTTATTATATTATTATACATTATCGATTGGCGTTTCGTCCCTATTAGGGCTGACCCCTATTAGTCGACTAATCGGTCGAAAGGAGCCATAGTCGACTGCCAACCTCTTAGTCGAATACAAAAAATATATATATATATACATTTTATTATTCATTCTTTCCAAAAGAAAAGAGGCATAGAAGCGTGGCTAACGCTAATGGCACGCATACCAGAGGCTAACTGCCTAAGAAAACAGGCACAGAGACACTGAAAGAGGATTTCACCCATCTAATGAACACACTAGACCAGTGGCGTCGCGTGGGTAAAGTCAAGCAGTAACCATGTACACTACAGTATGGCTCGGCGGCCAGTCAAACTTTCTTTTTATTTATTTAACAGATTGCAGAATGGGTACAATACAGTATGGCTCAATACACACAATTGAGACACATATTCGGTTGCAAAAAGGTGTCCCACGGTCTCCTATATTTTCACGCGGATCGGAATCACGGCGCGCCCGTGGGACACTTTTCCGTTTCGGCGAGTTTATTCCATGCTTTCGACTTTCCTTTTCTAAGCATTTTCGGGGCTACATGTGAATGAGTAAAAGTTGCGGGACGCCCAGATGTTTCCACGATAGAAAGCTCGCGTGGATCCCATAATAGGCTCACTTAATGCAGCGTTTTTAAAATCACGCAACATTTTCAGGGTCGCAAGCCGACCTTTTCCCCTCGTTTTCGATGATGGAAGTGATTTAGGAAAAGCTTCGGCACGCCGAGAGGTACCCGTGGATATAATCTCGCGAGGATCGGGGCAATATTCGGCCCGTGGGAGCAGTCGCGGGTTAATACAATTTTCAGAGTGCAGAGGGGAGGTGTGCAGAGGGGATGCCAGACTAATTATTCTGCTCACAGCCCCGTTTTAAACTTTTAAGGTGTGGCAGTCAGCTCGAATCTGATTGGCTAGTATCGGTTTTGGACTCTACATACATGAATCACATGATTGAGGCTGGAGAAAGACACCTACCCCCTGCCTCTCCTCTAGCTGCAGTGAGCATAGCAAGTCTGACAGTGTGTTAGAGAGAGTGAGAAGGAGAAGAGGGAGACATTTAAAAAAATAAATAAAAATATAACACAGATGCACAGATGAAAAAGAATGTAAACTATATTAAAAAAAATTATATATATATATATATATTTTTTTTTTCTTCATATTTCATATTAATTCATATTTTGATAGGGAGGCCTGGCTTCCGTTGGCTTCCATAAGGATTTGCCACTGCACTAGACTAGACAAATATAAACATGTATCCATCAGTGGACCAATTGCATGCTTTTGCAGAGGACAAGAAGCCTTCCGTTGACTCCTTCAGACATTAAGCACCCCCACAGCCAAATGGAATGATACCAAAAAAATTAAAAATATTACGGTATATATTTTTTATTTTTTTTTGTTGACTAATAGTCGACAGGGGTGGACGGTATGGTCTAAAATTTATATCACGGTATAATTTGAAGCATAGACGGTAACGGTATATATCACGGTATCAGTGTTTCTGTTAGAATACATTTTTTTGCCTGATAGGCAGGCTATATAAAGAATGACATCCTCAAGGCATGTAGATTTATAATATTTTAACTTAAAACTAGGCTACTTTTGCGTATAAAGTCATTATATTCCATATAAAATAAGTCCCGAGTCGAGACTCCTGCTCCCATTGCAAACAGCGGGCTGGATTTTGCTAGAAGCATATGTAGCTGCAGAGCCGCAGAGCCAGGGGCTCTTTCAGGTCATTCATTTCAGCCATTGGCAATTCAGCCGTTGGGTGGGGGGGGGCGCTGTTTGACGGGCCTGTGACCAGACCTGAAAGAGCCCCTGGCTCTGCGGCTCTGCAGCTGCATGCTATTCGCAAATCCACTGCTGCACGCCGTCCTCCCGGCTCCCACTGCTGCCGTCGTTATCATAACACTACACACATATCGTAATGTTTACAGCAAACTGTAGTTGATCACCAGGTATGTTTTATTAACGTAGAATAATTCATATAAGAAAAACGATAGGGAAATATCTTACCTTTCTCCACTGGTTAAAAATGCCAGGAACTGAAATTGAAACTTGCTGTGCGCCACGGTGATATGTGTTTATTATGAAATGACAATTGCG
Organism: Notolepis coatsorum; assembly: GCF_963971535.1. Lineage (NCBI taxonomy): Eukaryota > Metazoa > Chordata > Actinopteri > Aulopiformes > Paralepididae > Notolepis > Notolepis coatsorum. The sequence continues at coordinate 26,774,347 of NC_140179.1, read as the reverse complement.
TGTTGACACGCCCACTGCGCGAAGCCTCCTAAATAACTTTTTCCAGTTTGCACATATCTATTATCTATGACTAATTCTATCTATTTTTAGGGGCAAATGCGATTGAAATCGTCGCGCTGTGGTTACATGACGTCATTGCTATTTTAGAGCTGCTCTACCGGTTAAACGGTATAGTCAAAATCCATACCGTAGAGCAAATTAATACCGTTTATACCGTATACCGTTTATACCGTCCACTGTCGACTAACGGCAAATTTTGGCCAATCATAGTCGACTATCCAAATCCTTAGTCGGGGACAGCCCTAGTCCCTATACACACGCTATATTAAGAATTTCAAATGCATATGATCGCTATACATTATGCTCCATCATGTGTGAAGGAAAGGGGGGGGGGGTCGTTTATGATTCCTTGATTGTCACTAACGGCTTTCTTTAGTAAGACAGTTGATCGGACAGATTGCAATGAAATAAATGGAGAAAAAAAATTCCAATTCTTTGACGTCGAACTGCTAGATCCATTTTCCGTTTGTATGACCCAATAAACGCAGAAAGCATATTGATTCTTGAGTCTCGAAAGCGATCCAATGCACTCAAGGTGTGTATATTGGTGGGCGGCTAAGTGGCGCAGTGGGAAAGGCGCTCGCCACTAACGCAGGAGATGCTGGGTTCGAGCCCAGCTCTCGGCGTTGCTTCCGGCTTGGCTGGTCGTTCATACTAATACAATTGGCAGTATTAGGGGGTGGGAAAGCCGGTGGGTGGGGATCTGACGCTGTGGACAGCGACTCCTACAGGTCGGTTGGTGCGCCTGTACAACAGAATCAGGAAGTATCGGGGGCAGCGTGAGCCTCCCACGCGTTACTCCTCGTTGATGCGACTGCTGCCTCGTGTACCGGAGGGGACACGTGATGCAAGGCTTCGTCCACATTGCAGCCGACCAGTGGGAGGCATGGTCTAACAACGTTCGAGACGGGGGAGGGTATAATTGGATAATATGAAATTGGGATGGGAGAAAAATAGAAAAATGGGGAGAAAAAGTAGATACAAAAAAAAAGGTGTGTATATTGATCCACGTAACAACATATCTCTGGCGGAGCTTTTTCCCCGATGCCCCGAGCGCCACTTCCGGTTTAGAGTGGAGTGTAACTCGCCCGAAATCCACCAGGCAGCGGTATTGAGGCATTGCAATATCAGACAGGGTCCAGCTGGCTCCCGGAGGCTTCCTGGATGAATTATGAATGCCAATAGCGAATAAAAGAAATAACGTGGCACTCAACGCATGGCGGCCAATAACGAGTATACTCGTTATTGGCAATTAATGTGTTGATATATTCAAAATGTATTTTCATATTCGAATCCCGTGCCCATCGAACGAAGCTTCGAAGTGTGTGTGTGTGTGTGTGTGTGTGTGTGTGTGTGTGTGTGTGTGTGTGTGTGTGTGTGTGTGTGTGTGTGTGTGTGTGTGTGTGTGTGTGTGTGTGTGTGTGTGTGTGTGTGTGTGTGCGCGCGCGAGTGAGCCCACTGGACTAGAAGTTTGCCTGGGTTATTGTTTCCATTAGGTGCAGGGCTAAAGAGCTCTGGTGTGAAGTGAAGAGAGAAACCCTGTACTAGACACACAGAAATACAGATCACAAAAAAAAACTCTTACCACTTCTGTCTAACTCCAGATCAGCGGAGGCGACACTATTTTCAGTCGGTGCTGGTGATGATGCCGTCTGGGTCTCATCTTCGAAAGACTCGACAATATGTTTCGGGCTGGATGTTGGTCTTGTGCCAAGTATAGCGTCCAGGTCATCATACCAAGGGAACTTGTCTTTCTCGTCCCCCGAACTCCCACTTTTTCGCAGCAAGTCACGGACTTTAATGTATTGCTGGCGCAGTTTTTTTATTTTGACGTGGCATTGATCCATTGTTCTAGTAAACCCCATTACCGCCATCCTCTCTGTAAACATCTTGTACACCTCGTTGTTTTTGTGGGTGCCCACAAGCAGTTGTTTTATTTGGTCTTCTGACCATATGCTGATGAGGGCTTTCACCTCATCATTCGCCCAAGTCTGTCCACGAGACATGTTTATAAAATTAATAGTTTAGTTTAGTTTAGTTTATTCGGATCCCCATTAGCCATTGCCACAGGCATAGGCTACTATTACTGGGGTCCACACAAATCAATACAATACAATAAAATCAATACAATACAATTAATACAATACAATAAAACAATACAATACACCTCAATAACACCTACAAATATTATATAATAAAATATCTAAGTTCACCAATCACACATACCCATCTACTCAATCATGTTTCAAGGCATATATGTTCACTTAAAGCACAACAATACATCTCAATACAATATACAAACATATTAAAAATCTAAGTTCAACAATCACCCATACCCATCTTCTCAATCACCCACTATGTTTACTTAACTGACAGTACCACTTTTTCTTATATGATGTTTAAGGTGTTTTTTAAATGTCTGTTTGTCTTCAACCCTAGTTAGTGCGCTTGAATAGTGTGCTTGTTTTGCAGTGAATGCGTGCGCCGCAGTGTTTTTGTCTTCCTTCTTCTACCCAAGATGCATAGTTTATCAGGTGACTTTCCTACGTTTGGTCCGTGTTTGGTCCGATGAAGCGAACCGAGACCTACGTTTTCAGGCGGACCAGAGTTCGCGTGTTTGGTCCGCGGACCGAGTTTGACGCGCATTCACACAAACCCGAAAAACCAAACTATCGAATTCTGGTCCGATAGTCCGGACCAAACCGCCCCTGTGTGAAAGCGACCTAAGACAGCCCTAACTAAAGTACAACCTAAAGCACAAAATGCAAACAATAAGATACATCAATACATCCATACCAATTAAAAAGAAAATATTCAAAAATCAAATCATTTAGCATTTTTTTTAAGTTTGCATTTTTGTACCTCATTGTCTGCATTTTTGTACCTCTGTCTACATTTTTACTTCATTGTACTTTCATTCTACCTAGGTTGTACTTTAGTTTGTATATTGTATAGGTGTATAGTGTATAGAACCAAGCATTTCACTGTAATGTACATGTACTTTATACGTGAGTCACGTGACAAATAAAAGCAAACTTGTTTGGGTGGCTAGAGTCTTTGACTATTCTCTTAGCCTTGGCCCTGCAACGCTTGATGTAAATGTCCTGGAGAGTGGGAAGCCCACCTCCAATTGTGTGTTCGGCTAATCCAGCCACTCTCTGCAGTCTTCTGCGGTCGTGTGCTGTGCTATTCCCAAACCAGGAGGTGATGTTACAATTTATTTAATCAAAAGGCATACAGTACGTATTTTGCGACTACTGAACTCTTACGACTGTGGGACGTCCCCAACAAAGGCTTGTTCCATCTTATCCCAAGCTTTTTAATTGAGGAAAATCCACAAATGCCTTTCTTGGACTTCTATTCCTCTTATTGGACGATATCATCTAACTCCCCTTCAGGAAAACTGGATATGCTTTGCACAGGGTCTGTGCTGGGAGGTCCCGATGACATCAGCTTAAGAGATTGACATTTTTATGTAGTTCATTTATAGTCCATGCAATCAAGCATATGTCTGCTTTGTGACTGTATTTATTCTGAAGGACCCTAGTTCAAGATAATATTATTATTATTATTATTATTATTATTATTATTATTATTATTATTATTATTATTATTATTATTATTATTATTATTATTATTATTTCGTTTTATTACAGAAAACCTAGAATCAGCCATAAAAAACTTATAAAACCAAGAAATAGTGGAGGAATAGGACTACCAGATATCCACCAATATTATATAGCATATAACTCAAGATACCCCTTGCAGTGGGCTTACAATAGTGTGAGACAGATTGGCAGCTGGGAATGGCTTGAAGAACAAATTATAGAAGAACATAACAAAGATCTATCTCTTTCAATGTTGTGGTATAACCCAAAAATCACTCCCAGACTGGACAATCCGCTTTTAGAATTTTCATGTGAGATAGTGAAAATCTTACATAAACGCCTGACCTTTAGTGGATATTCCTTACCATCATGTCCATTATGGAAAAACCCTTTGCTCTCTGCAGGAGGTAAACTCCTTAAAAATAATGTATGGCAACAACATAATATAACACAGGTGGGCCAAGTGATCAAAAGGGGAAATATGATACCTTTTAATGAACTTAAAACACAGTTTGGGCTGAAAGACACAGAATTTTTATCTTATTTACAAATACAATCGGTTATTAAATCATTGTTGTCTAAAGGCATAGCTATAGGAACAAACGGAGTCATGGAAGAGACATTAAGGGGAATTACAGGCAGGAAAGGCATTGTTTCTGCAATGTATAAACTATCATGTTCAACCACCCCTGATACCAATACCCAAACTAAAATCCAATGGGAGCGAGACATGGGTATATCCATATCTGAAACACAATGGGAAGCAGCACTTAGGAATAGTACAAAAATATCAAAATGTGTTAGATATAAAATTATACAATTAAAGATACTACACAGGGCCTATATAACACCCTGTACATTGAATAAAATGAATCACACCCTACCCAAATTGTGCTGGCATGGGTGTGGAGTAGAGGGTACGCTCATGCACTTACTGTGGCACTGCCCACTTGTTAGGAAATTTTGGTTGGACATTGCTGAGGACCTGTCAGTTACTCTCCAAATTGACATTAATCCTTGCCCTATAATGTGTATATTGGGTGTAAAAATGGACACTGCTCAAGCAAAGATTGTAAATAATACTGTAGCACTGGCTTTTCTAGCATGCAAACGGATTATTTTAATGAACTGGAAAGAACGCAAACCGAACTGCTTCAGTATGGAGAACTGGCGCAAGGACTTCATGGACTTGCTATCGATGGAACAGGCTGCTCTGTCTCTTCAAGAGAGTGATAGGCCCGATGGCCTTCAAGGTCCCCTGAACTTTATTAGATCACTATCTGGAATAAGTTTGTCTACTGAACCTTTGTAACGCTCTGCAACCCCCCCCCCCCCCCTTGTTGTTATTGTTATTATTATCATTTCTTGTCTTGTTTTGTCGTGTATGTATTGTCTTGTTTGAGAAAAATAAAAATAAACTTTAAATATCAAAAAAATTATTTCGTTTTATTATATAGCCCTAAGAGATGGTACGAGAAATAACAATACACTTGGAAGGGAGCAGTAAATTGTTATACAGATTACAGGCATTAAAGCGTTCCGTCTTGGGACGGATATCCGTCCATTTGATTTGGAGATTCTGTCATTTTATTCGGAGTCGTGACGGATTTTAACCTGAGCCAATCAGAGGCGTCAAATATCCAAATATCCGCGGCCGCGTGAATATTAAAGGCAACCAACTTGTGTTCGGCTTTTCTCTGATTGGCCGCGCCCCCCCCCCGCCCCCACGCGCAGGCAAGCGCAGTCGTCCCACGTCCCAAATTAAATCAAGGAGCGCAAGCGAGCGGCAGCGCGGGCAACCAACTTGTGTTGGGCTGCTGTTTCACTCGTGTATAAACAAAGCCCATACAGTTATGAAATGCGCTGAACTAGAAAGCGTAACGTTATTATGTTTCGCGTTTTTAACAACCAACTACCAGATTCACTCGTGTATAAACAAAGCCCATACAGTTATGAAATGCGCTGAACTAGAAAGCGTAACGTTATTATGTTTCGCGTTCCATTGATTAACGCCATTACCTGCTGTGCTGTAGGAAGCAGAGGTACAGTAAGTTACAGTAGGTGTAGGTTACATGTTTAATCAAAGCCCATACAATTTTTTAGATGAATGATTGTGGATATAATATAGAAAACACATCATTATGATATTGTCAGAGGGAGAGGCATGACTTCGCGACAGTGGACGGTGGTTTATCCCCGGCTTTCGTGCGCCGCCGCCGGCTTGATACAGCTTCAGCAGCAGCAGCGGCGGTGCTCTGTTTTGAATTGAATACTTTATTTTGACACAAATCGTATGACAAAAAAAACATTTTAAAAGACAAGACAATAACAGTGTCAATAACGCAGGTCAAAAATGGATAAAACACAATAAAGCCAAGGCTTGTTTCCATTGTGGTCCATACATGGAACATAAAAAGGCACAGAAACACAAATGGACATGTACACTGACAGGACACATTCTAAATTTTTTTTTTTAAAAACACCTAACCTGACAACTCATACAGTTAACTAATGTTAAAATAAAATCCGCAAACCCTTAAAAGCAACTCATGATAAAAGAAATAAAAGCCAAGTTATGATAAAAGAGATAAAAAAAACATTTTAAGACCAATTTGAGTTGCTGCTGAGCCATGTTTTTAGGGCGGATTTAAATCCGAGAGGGGAGTTCAGGAGTTTTATAAATGTTGGCAGGGCATTCCACATTACCGTAGCCGAGTAAAAAAATGCATCTTTCCCCATGCATGTCCTGACTCTCGGCGGGACCAGGTCCGTGGGGCTTCCTCTTGTGCCGTGTTTGTGGACATCTCCTACTTTATTAAAATAATTGACTAGGTACTTGGGGACCGTTTCTTTTAGTACTTTAAAAACCAGTAGCAGTAGCTGTTGTAGGAAGCCCTTCAATGACAGCGGCGCGCTCTCATATTTTGCGAATGCATAAACTATATCTTAAATTATGGCTATGTGTCTAATATGGCTGTCGCTTATCAATGACTTCGCAACAGCCATATTAGACACATCGCCATAATTTAAGATATAGTTTATGCATTCGCAAATATGAGAGCTCTGTCATTGAAGTGGGTGGTGGCACCGTGGCAGCATTACTAACAGTAGCGATTTTTATTGTTTTGTCATGACCAAACATAATCCCAACATAGATAGGAGGTGTACTGTATGTCAAATGTCGGTCATGTGGTGGAAGAGTTTAGTACAGTCACACAACAGAACACCGCTGTAGTGCAGTCACACAACAGAACACCGCTGGTTCGACCAGCGCTTCTGCCGCGCCGCAAGGGCGTGTTCTAGTGGATTGATTGATTGGCCGTGTGGCCAATCAGAGAAACGCTGAACGAAAAGCTGAACACAAGTTGGTTGCCTTTAATATTCACGCACCGCGGCCGCACCAAGCAGTCATTTGCGAGCAATCGGCAAATTCTCAGGCAAATGCAACCAACCAGAAGGCGAGATTGTTCTGAGTTTACAGCCCTTTCACCCGCCTCCGCTGTGCTCAGCACCAATGGGAAGCGCCCATTTCTTTTGAGTTTCTGAAACTCCGCCATTGCTCTCTAGCGTCTAGCTCTACTCGCGGGTAAACTTGACTCATCAACAACATGCGGCAACTTTTACGAGACCGTAAGTTAATTTGACTTATTCTAGTCTAAAGAAACATATATATTACTATTGCTATAGATAAATCTAGGTAACTTGAATGCCACAAAACGAATGCCTTTTGTTAATCAGAACGTTATTTACGCGACAAGCAGTGTGTTGTTGTTGTTGGTGGTGTTGTTTTGTGTGTGTGCTTGCGCCGCTCGCTTTCTGATAAATGTATGAATGTTGATAAATCTAGGTAACGTTAATGCCACAAAACGAATTACTTTGTTAATCAGAACGTTATTTGCGTTATCAATTGTTTTTAAGCTCAATAAACGTCTTTCTCCCATTTGTCCGGGAGATCTCTGGGTAACAGTACTGTATATTTGCATATCATATGTCACAAATGTAACATTACTATGTAGTATGTCATGTATGTCACTATGAATTGAAAACGGGGGACCCTGATGTAAACAAGACGAACGTCTTTCTCTGGTCTGCATCCCCTTAACAATTGTGTGTATTGAGCTGTACTGTATTGTACCCATTTTGCAATCTGTTAAATATTGATTGATTGTTATTAACAGATTGCAGAATGGGTACAATACAGTACAGCTCAATACACACAATTGTTAAGCGGATGCAGACCAGAGAAAGACTTTCATCTTGTTTACATCAGGGTCCCCCATTTTCAATTCATCATAACATATATGACACACATGACATACAGATAGACAATACTGCTACATCTATACATTTATGACATACCAGATTTACAAATACAGTAGCCTATTGTTTGTGATACAAAAATAGTCTAAAAAGAGTATATACATTTGACGAAGAAACTGTACATTGGAGGTGGGTGGGTGGGTGGGATGGGGGGGGGGGGTTGTAACTGTACATTGGATTATCGACAAAACCTTACTTGGTCCCAAGGAGAGGGTCTCATGTATTAAATAAAGTTTTCATTCATTCATTCACTCTGGATCTTGTAAATCCAGTAGCAATACACACAATTGTTAAGGGGATGCAGACTAGAGAAAGGCGTTTGTCTTGTTTACATCATCAGGGTCCCCCATTTTCAATTTATAGTGACATTTATGACATACACAACATACATGACATCATGACATTTATGACATAGGGACATACATGCCTTACAGGTATATAGTAATAGTACTGTTACATTTGTCACATATACGATATGCAAATATACAGTACTGTTACCCAGAGATCCTAACAGTAAATATATACATATGATGAGGAGGAGACTGTACATTAGGAGGGGGTGAGTGGGTGGTAAAAAATATATATACAAACAGTGGGGAGGAGACTGTCCATTGTTGTTGTGGCATAATTGCGAAACGTGTTTAGTCCCTTGTTTGTATGATAACAAGCCGTTTAGTTCATGGTTCAAAGTAATGGGAAAAGGGTGCTAGCTCGCCATCAATCAGAAGCTAGCCACAAGACATGCATTATTTCACGCTCTCCAGCACACAGCCTCCCTGCCTGGCACAACAACCACAACAGTAGGGTCTATAGTCACAGTCAGGACAGTAGGCTCTACAAGTAGGCTCCCTTAAAACGCTAACGCTATTAAAAAAAAATACAGTGGAAGTTAAAATAAGAATATGACTTGGCCAGAAAAAAAGTTCAGTCAGGAGAATTTGTTTTGCTTTAATCCCTGAGATTACAACTGAAGACACATAACTGCTATGGGCTTATCTAAGATACGATAAGATGTTCCTTTATTGATCCCCTTTGGGAAATTTGGGCTTCATAGCAGCATGGGGGAGGGGGGGGAGGGGAGGTACAGGTATGGGCAGGGTAAAAGTAGAAAGACATAAATATAGGCAATAGAATTAGACCTGAATATAAAAATATGAGAAAAATAAACAGTGTAAACAATAAAGTCTGTATGCCCTATTGCTTATATTATACGTTGTGATAAATATAGACTAAGAAATATATAAGTATACAGTATATCTTATCTCTCTATTCTACTATTATTATTATTATTATTATTATTATTGCTTCTGACTTGCTGTGTTACCTTTGTTTCCCAGGCCTGTTGTCCAGGTCATTCATCTGCCCTCAGTGTGCTTTTGCTCATCGGTTAAAGAAGGAGGTCCAGGAACACATCCAGAAAGAACACGGGAAGAGGGATCCTGAGAGCAACGGCGAGTTTGAGAGGAAAGCGGCGGACAACGGCAAGACGAAGTGCAAAAACAAAAACCCTCCCACCAAGACCAAAAAACTACACAAACCAAAAAGCAACGCGGGTAAAAAGATGGAACGGAAACAGAAAGGAACTCCTGAAAAGAAGTGTAAGAAAATAGAAAACTCTCAAAATAAGAAGCAACGCGGAAGGAAAGATCCCACGGCGGAAGACCGAAGGTTCTTGAGCACCCGAATCGTGATCAAGAACTTCACAGAGGAGGAGACAAAATGTCCTCAGTGTGACAAGGTCTTCGAACTTCCGAACCAACTGAAGACCCACGCGAGACTCCACGCTCTCCCGTACCGCTGTGGCGAGTGTGAGCGAGGGTTCACCAGCAAATCGGGCTACTACCAGCACCAGAGGCTCCACAAGAAGGGCCGTAGGTTCGCCTGCTCCCACTGCGACGGCACCTTCCTGTGCGCCTACTCGCTCCGGCAGCACGAGCGCACGCACACAGAAGGCCCCGGCCACCTGTGCGCGGTCTGCGGGAAGAGCTTCAGCGAGATGGGCCTGCGGAGACACACGCTAATGCATACAGGGGAGAAGAACTACCTGTGCACCACGTGCGGAAAGGCCTTCCTGTCCTCAGGGGAGCTGTGGCTCCACATGCGCTCGCACACGGGCGAGACGCCGTACACCTGCACCCACTGCGGGAAGGGCTTCTCCACCAAGAGTCACCTGGTCGTGCACGTGCGCTCGCACACGGGGGAGCGTCCGTTCGTCTGCGCGCGGTGTCCCAAGCGATTCATCACCGTCAACTGCGTCAAGCGTCACATGCTTTGTCACAGCGGGATCAAGCCCTTCAAGTGCAGCAACTGCGGGAAGGACTTCACGCAGCTGGGTAACTTAAAACGACACCTGACGACTCACACGGCTGACGCAGTGAGGTGAGCGGTGTCTCCCCGGGGGGTCGTGAGGTGAGCCGTGTCTCCCCGGGGGATCGTCCTCCCAGATGTAGCTGGAGTTGTTCCTTCACATGCTTGCAGCGTACCTACCAAGAAGGTGTTCCATCCAATGAGTTGTGATTTGTACTGCATTTTTAAAGCCATCTAGTAGGGCTGGGCGATATGGGGGGGGATAACTTTTTCTTCTTTTATACATTTATTATTATTATTATTATTATTATTATTATTATTATTATTATTATTATTATTATTATTATTATTATTATTATTATTTATTATTATTATTATTATTATTATTATTATTATTATTATTATTATTATTATTATTATTATTATCTATTTTTGTATAGCAGTGTACACTATATCTGGTATGTGTTTAGTTGTGGAAGATAACATGTTAGATCAACCAATTGCCGTTCATCATATTGGACTGCATGGTATCAGGAACTGTGATACTGTATGATACTGAAACTGACATTTTCAATGACACTCAAATATTTTATATCATTTTGTGAGAAATCTGAAATATTTGCTTTCTACTATTTAGAAAAAAAATGTTCACAATATCAAAGCCTACAATGCCATAACATAGATGATAAACAACAACAATATATTACAGTGTATTGTAACTTGTGTATTGTAATCAGTGTATTGTATTTTAACTTACACACACTCACTCACACACGCGCACACACACACACACACACACACACACACACACACACACACACGCACACACACACATACTTACTTCTTACTCTCACATACTCCAAGGTCCTTGCATTGATCTTGTTTTCCAACTTGCTATATGTAATATAATTATGTTTATTATTATATGTGGAGGTTTCTTATCAGCCTTCTGGGCTTTTCTGCCTCTTCCTGCACTGTATATATTTTGTACTTTACAGTTGTCATTATTGTGTTGTTGTTTTTATACTGTGCGGAAAATAAAATAAACTAAACCCTCATCTACCTCCACTCCATCCTCATCCACCTCCATCCTCATCCAGTCCATCCTCATCCTCATCCACATCCACCCTCATCCACATCCACTCCATCCTCATCCACTCCATCCTCATCCGCCTCCACTGGCTCCATATGATCCTTGTCCTTATCTACACCCCCCCCCCCATTTTTTGTAAAGCATCCTTGGTTTTCTTGAAAGGCATTATATAAATCCAAGCTATTATTATTTATTATTCATAGATTCTAGTTCTAATATGAATATTATTATAACAGATCATGACGATTTAATGTCTAGGGTTCTTTACTTGTATTTTGCATAATATGTATTTGGAAACCTGGTCATGTCTACAGGGGTTCAACTTCTCAAACTTTCTGCTGCCAAGGCTCCCCTGTGTCCAATAAAATATATTCCAGGGCATTTATGCCATACAATAAAGACGTTTCCCCTCCTGTCTTTTTTGCTACAATGACAAAAGTGCTTGCTTTCAAAATAACGTTTATTTAAGTGCTTAGTACTGTTGACATTACACTGCTTGTAGTAGTAAATCAAATAGCATATTGGGATAAGTTTGACCATTTCTCAAAAACAGAAAATCATTATTTAAAAATAAAATACAGAAAAGGATCACCAAGTTACCATTTCTCAAGAAATATAAATAAATACAGAAAAAAAGCACTAGTTCACTCAGTGGACATTTCTAGCTCAATGCGAGGTCTGCTGCTGGCTCAACTTGGCCCTATATTTTTTCAGAGCTGTCATGGATGAAAAGCCAGCTTCACACGGATATGTGGTGCTAAATGGTATCAACACCTTAACTGCTGCATCATAAGATACTTGGTACTCAGCACCACACTCAGACCAAAATGTTTCCAGGGGCACTTCACTGAAACAAGCTCTCCAGGTGGTATCAGATGAGATTTCAATGAGTTCTTCCAAGAGTTTGGATGGAGATGTGTCAGTAAGCTTTGTCTCAGTGTTCTCTGTAAAGGGGTTCTTTATCCAGAGTAACTTGGTGATCCTTTTCTGTATAAATAATGATTTTCTGCTTTTGAGAAATGGTCAAACTTATCCAAATATGCTATTTTCATGGAAAACAGTGCAGCTGCAACAGATAGTATTTTAGTGATCATTTTCTGTATATATATTTTTTTAAATCTCAAGGCCCCCCTGTTGAGAACCGCTGTAAAATGATCAGGCTGCTAGAGGTAGTTACTGTGAAATGCAAACTGACGTTTTAGGATATAAAATAAATCAATTAACATTTGTGTTTGAGAGGAACTGTGGCCACAGTATGGCAGTAATAAACACATGTCTTCCAACTGGAGGTTTTTCTGAGGTCTCTAGTCTGTTCACACCTCCCCCTCTGCCCTCCCTCCCCGATCAACTAGCTTGCGCCCCACCCCTCTCCCCACAGATTGATTGATTGATTGAAAACTTTATTAACAGATTGCAGAATGGGTACAATACAGTACGGCTCAATACAAACAACTGCTAAGAGGATGCAGACCAGAAAAAGACTTTCGTCCTGTTTACATCAGGGTCCTCCATTTTCAATTCATCAAGACATTTATGACATACAAGATATACAAATATACAGTACTGTGTAAGAAAAAGATATCATAAAAAAATATATACAACCAAAGGGGAAGAAACTGTACATTGGAGGGGGTTGGGTGGGTGGTGGTGGGGGATTTGGACATTTACCGGGGCCAGTTTCTAATTGCAGCCACCCGTAGGTGCTCTTTGAGAGCGGTTTTGAAGGATCACATTTTTTTTACGGCTGTGGGTAGGGCGTTCCACATTATTGTGGCATAATTGCGAAACGTGTTTAGTCCCTTTTTTGAGCCGAATCTGGGTTGAACATGATTTGTGGAACTCCCTCTGGTGTTGTATCACTGTGCAAACTATTGCACTTTACTGTTACATTTGCACTCTGGTTGGATGTCAAACTTATTTTCGTTGTACTGTACTTGTGCTGTATGACAGTGGCTCGGGAGGTAGCGCAGTCGTCTGGTAATCCGGATGTTACCGGCGGTTCGATTCCCGTTCGTCCAAAGTGTCCTTGAGCAAGACACTTACTTACCCCCTAATTGCTCCGGATGAGCAGGTTGGCACCTTGCATGGTTGCTTCCGCCGTCGGTGTGTGAAATGTCTGAGTGTACAAGGCGGAAGAGACCCTTCGGCGCTATACCAATCAGAGAGGGTCTTCGCTGTACGCGGCTAGCCAATCAGAGAGCGTCTTCGCAAACATAGGCTACGGGAAACAATCACGCAGTATTTTCGCGTGCCCAAGTCTATGAGGTGCAATAGTATCCATCTGCAAAACGTCATCCCCAGCACTCTCAGTCCCCGCGCTGTCAGGTCCCGCGCTGTCAGGCCCCTCAGGAATTTGCCCGCTCAGCAGCGCCACCCACCCAATGGCTGAATTGCCAATGGCTGAATTGGAGTATTGCACTGTGCGGGTTTGATTGATTGATTGATTGAAAACTTTATTAACAGATTACAGAATGGGTACAGTACAGTACAGCTCAATACACACAATTGTTAAGGGGATGCAGACCAGAGAAAGACTTTCGTCTTGTTTACATCAGGGTCCCCCATTTTCAATTCATCATATCCTAACCCAACCCCCTCCAATGTACAGTAAATGTCCTAACCCAATAATACACGAGACCCTCTTCTTGGGACCAAGTAAGGTTTTGTCGATAATCCAATGTACAGTTACCCCCACCCGCCTACCCAACCCCCCCCCCCCACCCAACCACCTCCAATGTACAGTTTGCAGTTTGCCCCCCCAGGCCCCCACCTACCCACCCCTCCTCCACCCCACCTACTCAACCTCCTCCAATGTACAGTTTCTTCGTCAAATGTATATACTCTCTTTTTTAGACTCTTTTTGTATCACAAACAGTACTGTATTTGTAAATCTGATATGTCATAAATGTATAGTACTGTCTATCTGTATGTCATGTATGAATATTATGTTATGATGAATTGAAAATGGGGGACCCTGATGTAAACCAGACGAAAGTCTTTCTCTGGTCTGCATCCCCTTAACAATTGTGTGTATTGAGCTGTACTGTAGGCCTACTGTACCCATTCTGCAATCTGTTAATAAAGTTTTCAATCAATCAATCAATCAATCAATCAATCAATCAATCAATCAATCAATCAATCAATCAATCAATCAATCAATCAAACCCGCACAGTGCAATACTTCAATTCAGCCATTGGCAATTCAGCCATTGGGTGGGTGGCGCTGCTGAGCGGGCCTGTGACGGTCTCGTGACCCAAATTCCTGAGGGGCCGAGTGGCCTGGCAGCGTGGGGCCTGACAGCGCGGGGACTGAGAGTGCTGGGGCTGACGTTCTGCAGATGGATGCTTCTCATGAGGTGAGCTTCGTCGGGTTCATCTCCGCCGGATAAACGCTTGTAAAAGTTGTAATTCGTGTTTTAAACGTTATCTACTTGTTGCTACATGTTCCGTAAAACATTCCACTCATCCTGTGTACATTCTGTTCGGATCCAAGATCACTAACCCACCTGTGTATTCATTTAGTCTCGTAGGCTAATGCTAACGAGACCGAATGTTGGCTAGCTCCTGTATAGCTGGCGAACTACTAGCTACTAGTAGCTATCATTAGCTCAAACTGTAGCTACTAGCTAGTTGGTTGCGTGAGTGTATCGTAAAGTTCTGTTCTGTTTATCAGCTGAAACCAAGCAACTGCACACCAAACCTAATGATTGTGCATCTGATGTGTGTCACACAGGTATGGGTCACACAGGTATTTACGTCAAATGTATATACTCTTATTTCTGTACTCTTTTTGTATCACAAACAGTACTGTATTTGCAAATCTGTTATGTCATAAATGTATAGATGTAGCAGTACTGTAGTCATGTATGTCATATATGTCCTGATGAATTGAAAATGGGGGACCCTGATGTAAACAAGACGAAAGTCTTTCTCTGGTCTGCATCCCCTTAACAATTGTGTGTATTGAGATGTACTGTATTGTATTGTACCCATTCTGCAATCTGTTAATAAAGTTTTCAATCAATCAATGGAGATGTTTGTGTCTGTTTTTTTTGAAAACGTTTTTATATGATTTGGCTGTGTAATGCAAGGCTGTAGGCCTAATAACTTTGATTGATTGAACATTTTATTAACTGATTGCAGAATGGGTACAATACAGTACAGCTCAATACACACAATTGTTAAGGGGATGCAGACCAGATTGACTTTCGTCTTGTTTATATCAGGGTCCCCCATTTTCAATTCATCATAACATATGACACAGTGTTTCCCCTGAAAAAAAATTCAGCAGGGGCGCTGTGCCTCTAGGGGGGTCCGGGGGCATGCCCCCCAGACCCTTTTTTATTTTTTATTTAATTTTTACATTTTAAAGTTAAATGCATCAATCTGGTGCACTTTGAGAGCAAAATAAAGAGGCTAGATCTATGATGAACGTTGTGCTCAAAACACAAAATCGACTAGACTGCAGTGCTTTCTCCCTGCAGCCTTTTCCTCAGGTCAGTATTTTACATTAAGCACCCCCCACAGCCAGTGTTGCGATGCTCATATGAACACTGGTTGCACGCACGCTAATGACGCCACGTGCACGCGCGCTCCCAGACGTGTGCGCGCGCTCCCGCGCATAAATGTTCCCTCGCATAAGGAAAGACTAAAAACAGTGCCTAATTGCCTCTACGAATGGAATGTAACACCTGACGACCGGCGCTATTGATATGCAATGTACTGTAGCCAGGTGGGTACTGCGAGTTGGCGCATCAGTCGAGTGCAGCGCATTCCTGTGTGCACGTGCGTGCACATCCGTGCGTGTGCATGCACGCGCTTCTGCTCACAAAACTTTGGTTGCACGGAGTGCAACCTCATCCCATGAGCAACGCATCACTGCCCACAGCTCAAATGAAATAATAGTCTAGTTCATAACAGCGGCGGTCCTAATCAGCGCCGCTGGTGAATGCATATATGGGAAACACTGACATACATGACATACAGATAGCTATAGTTATAGCTAATCCACACCAGTTCAGCTATATACATTGAGTCTGGCTAGTGTGATTGCTATTATAACACAACATAGTTACATGTTATTCTAATGTTACTGTTAAAGCCTTATTTGAATGTTAAAGGAAAACTGCAACATTTTGGGAAATTAGCTTATTTGCCATCTACCCTGGAGTTAGACAAGACGATACATACTGCATGCAGTAGGAGTAGGAAGACGCGCACCGTTAGCCTAGCTTAGCGTCAGTCACTGGAAGTAGGTTCCTCCATTAGCCTAGTTCCCAACGTCTTCCTACTCCTACTGCATGCACAGAGAAGAAAAAGGTATGCATCTTCTTGTCTAACTCCAGGGTAGATGGCAAATAAGCTAATTTCCCAAAATGTTGGAGTTTTCCTTTAAGAATGATACCACCTGTGATTATAATGTGTTTTATTATTTTTCATGCACAAAAAAGGCAGCAAATTAGACCCAGGCAACTACCGCCCTGTTTCTATTCTTGCCTCCATCTCGAAAGTCATGGAAAAAATTGTCTACGAACAGGTCGAAAAGTACCTTGCGGAATAACATCTAATCTACGAATTCCAATCTGGTTTCAGAACATCCCTCTCCACTGACGCATGCCTTCTCTATTTGAACGACCACATCAAACAAGAGGTGGACACGGGCAAATACTGCGGCATGGTCATGCTGGACCTACAAAGGCCTTTGACACTGTCTATCACTCCATTCTTAAAAAAAAATCAATTGGTTTTGATTAGGGCCCGGGGTGTAACGGTATGTCACAAAAACCACGGTATGGTACGTACCTCGGTTTTGAAGTCAAGGTACGGTACGGGTTTTTGGTACAGGGGGGTAAAGTTTGGCTTACCATGTTCCACTCGGGTGATGTAGTGTGCAGTAACTAATTTTACTTGTAGGGCTGTCAACGAATATTCTATATGGAAATGAACACATTGTTCGCCAAAAACGGCTTACGACGTGTTTGCCCGCCAATGCGTTGAACGCCAACAACGTCGTATGCCGTTTTTGAAATCAATATTTTATTTTTTTGCCATGGCATTCATAATTCATCCAGCCAACCTCCGGAGCTGCAGCGGGACCCTGAATGAGATTGCAACACCTCAATACCGCCGCCTGGTGGATGGTCGGGCGAGTTACACTATCAAAACCGGAAGTTGTGATCGGTGCGTAGAGGAAATCCCTCCGGCAGTAATATCTTGCTACGGGACTACAGACAAACACTGGCGTGCATTTGGATCCCTTCCATAACGCAATAATCGATATGATTTCGGCGTTTATTGCGCCATACAAACCGGAAATGGATCTAGGCGATCGGCGTCAAATAATTGGGATATTTTTCTTCCAGTCTCATCGGCGAACGGTAAGAGGACAGTAACGTTATTTTCAGCCCGATTGTACGTTTCTTTGTTTGCAAACAGTCTGATCAATATATCAACCCATACTACATAAAGCCGTTACTGATGATAAAGGAATTATAGACGACCCGCCCCCCCTTTCCTCCACGCATGATTAATGCTGCCGCGATTACCGCATTACCGCGGTATCGCTGTTACATCACGGCCACCGCAGAGTAGGCTGAATACCGCATCACCGCTGTTTTTTATAATAATAATAATAAAGTACCCTCCTCTCGTTGGGCTTGCGGCTCTGCAGATATACCCTACTCCTCTATCGAGGTTCCAAGCGACCCTATTGGGTACCAGAAAAGTCACGTGAAACATTGCAGACCACTGATTGGTCAGAAGAGAGACGCGTCACACGTTGGAGCGTCCTGCAGTTTTTTACGTCCTGAATGTCAGCCATTGATCAGAGCTCATCACAATACGGCTAATAACGTTAGCTTTAGCTCCCCGCCGGAGTGGACTACCATCGCTCCTCAGGAGTACTAAACGAGACATAATGATTTTACTGTCTGCAACGAATGTTATAATAAAAGCCCTTCGTTCTATACACTTGTCTGATTGAAAACTTTATTAACAGACCGCAGAATGGGACAACTCAGCACGCTCTGAGCAAAGAAAGGAACTGAGATATGAATTGAGTATTGCTTGCCTTGCTATGGTCCGGTAAATACGCTGATGTTATTGAACGTATAACTAGGGCTGGGCGATATGACCAAAAACGTTATCGCGATCAAATTATAAAATTATTTTCATATAATTCGATATCGATAATTATCGTCGATATAATGTCTGTCAAGTTTAATTAACTTCTTATGCTGCTGCGAATGTCTCAAGTCGAGTTGATGTCGTCATCAGTCTGCGCACGTTAGCCGACAAGCGGAGTATCTCATGACAATAAATATGACCCTAAAATACTCTCTTCCGCCACAATATATTGAAACGACGTCCACTGTATATCCCACACTACCATAAACGTGGCCTCAGAATTCAAAACACACACATACTCGGCACGTAAATATATAAAACAGTGCCGTGCAAGCTAGTTATCCTAGCCAGCCTGTTGGTTCTAAGCGGTGCATTCCATGACAATGTGCTAAATATGACACTAAAATACTCTCTTCCGCCACAATATATTGAAACAACGTCCACTGTAAATCCCACACTACCATAAACGTGGCCTCAGAATTCAAAACACACACATACTCAGCACGTAAATATATAAAACGACGCCGTGCAAGCTAATTAGCCTAGCAAGCCTTGTTGTTGAGTGAGTCCTACCTCCTTCCGGGTCTCGGCCATCTCCTTCACTGATTGGTTGTTAGCTGTTGTGCGTAAGCACGTCATCACGTAACGTTGGTTGTTGTTAGTGAGTGAGCTGAGCCGAGGCTGAACGGAGCCAAGCTTGGAAAATCGATATATCGAAACTTTGCGACCACGTTTCATGTTTATTTCGAGGAAATAATTTATCGCGATAGTTATCGTTATCGTTTTATCGTCCAGCCCTACGTATAACTATATAATGTTAATGCCACAAAACGAATGCCTTTATTATAAAGTAGTAATTTAATAGTAATAATAATAAGTAACCACCCCTGCCCGCGACACCGAGTGAACGGCGCACGACCAGAGGGGAAACTTCGAATCCGTGTTTCACTTTCAATAACTAATGCATGCTTGCCAAATCCCAAACAATATTCATGCTGCAAAGTCATCCTCTAAAGATAGACATTTAGACTAGAGGCAGGCTATATGCTATAAAGAGTAGACTACTACTAAAAAAAAAAATGCATTCAAACTTTTTTTTTAAATTTTTTGTGTGCGTGCGGTAATAACCGCGGCGGTAGGAAATATTTTGCAAATTTGTGCGGTAAGGAAAACATCAATACCGCGGCAGCTCTACGCATGATGAAGCATAATGTATACCAATCATATAGATTTGAATTTTTTATATTCAAGACGGTATTACTATTAACACAACAATGTATGAATGAAAAAATATAACGTCCCCACATCCGGAACGATAGATAATCAATGTTGAATGGGCCATAGTAATGTCAATATAGCAATAACATTTTAAAAGTTATAGCCCTGCAAAGAAGGTAAACATCTCCATAGGCTTTCAACGGTGGCAGACTGGCTATATTGATGGGTACAATGGCTGGCAGTCAATGTGTTAATAATCAACTTGTAAAAAATAAAAATTATATTAGATTGTGAAAAAAACAGCCCCTGGTGGGCGGTCGTTAGTGGTTAACATACTGTTGTATTCGTTCGGTACACAGCCGTACGGTACGGTACACACTGAAACGGTATGTTAGCCGGGTTAGCTTAGTTACCGGTAGCAGCTAACGTTAGTTTTGGAGAGGATGCAAAGATGCATTGGACGCGTTGCAGGGGGAAACAGGCAGGGACTTATTTCCTGGTCGCAAAATGCGCACTCTGGACTCAGAGCTATGCTGTAACATAGCACGCTGTTGTTGTTGGCCTGCCGGAGCCATAGATATATGGCCGGAGCTGCGCTTGGGCGGAAATGAGACTTGCCACAGGATTTTCAAAATAAGAGTATCGATATGAACCGAATGCCTATCGCACGGGAGCTAGTGCAGTAAATTCATTCATCGCACAGACCGATTTTTCCATAGCACGTGCAATATATGTCGCACTGTACAGCCCTGTGGTAGAGGTAAATGGTACTCTACCCCCCCCCCCCCTCCCAGTGAGCTGTGCTGTTCCACAAGGAAGCATACTAGGACCGTTACTGTTCCTAATTTATGCAAATTACATGTCATCAGCTTGTGACTGCAACTTGTTCCTGTTCGAGGATGACTCAGCCCTGCTGGTCTCTGACAAGAATAAGTTACAGGTTGAAAAAACCCTCAGCTGAGAACTTACATACCTGGGTTCCATCCTAGAGGCAAATCTTTCCTGTGACAAAATGGCATCCAATGTAATAAAAAAAAGTCAACAAACGAACAAGATTCTTGTACCGGATCTCCTCTCTGGTAAACAAGAATACCCTGAAGACTCTAGCAGGGGCTGGGTGGCGCAGCGGTCTAAGCGCTCGTCACTAACGCGTGAGACACCGGCTGTCAGCGTTCAGTGGGAGGGAAGTCGATGGGTGGTAATCTGGTCGTTGTAAACAGCGACTCCTACAGGTCGGTCAGGGCACCTGCACAGCAAGGACAGGAGATGTCGAGGGTAGTGTGAGCCTCCCACACGTTACACCTCGCCAATGAGAGTCCGCGCTGGCAGGTGAAAAGAAGTGGCTGGGTGACTCTGCATGTATCGGAGGGGTCATGCGATAGATTCTTCAACCCTCCCTACGACTGACCAGTGGGGGGCACATGCGAGCAACGATCAAGACAGGGGAGGGGGGAATTGGCACGACTAAATTGGGATGGGAGAAAAACAGAAAAAGAAGGAGAAAAAGTGGATAAAAAAAAATACTGGCAGGAGCACTCATTCAAGGGTACTACGACTATGCTTGCACGGTAGTGATGCACGATATATCGGCCGCCGATATAATATCGGCCGATATGGCCGTTTTTTTACACATCGGTATCGGTCCGATATCAAGATGGGGCCGATATCCGATATTAAAAAAAAAAAAAAAAATGTTTTTTTTTTTTTTTTTTTTTTTTATCTTTTTTTTTCTTTTTACATGTTTTGGCCTTAAATAGTTTCAAAAATCAGTCATTTCTGAAAATAAGTTACAAAAGTAAAAAAATTATGCGTTAAAAAAGTGTTTTCTATACAGAGATATCGACATCGGTAAATATCGGTATCGGCCAGAACAGCAATATTAATATCGGTTATCGGTATCGGCCACAATTTTCACATCGGTGCATCACTTAGTTGCACCTCATGCTCATGGTACCAAAGCACCTCAAAGGCACTAAAAACAAGATTACAAACATCACAAAACAAATTGGTCAGACTACTGCTTGACCTTACTCCTAAAACCCACCTCACCCCTGCCCATTTTGACAACCTAGGATGGCTTAGAGTAGACGACAGAGTACAGCAACTTGCAATTGGCCTGGTCTACAAGATACACTATACCACGAAGGTACCCATGTACATGTCAAAATACTTCCCAAAGGTTAGTGAATACCACGACCACAACACCAGAGGGAGTTCCACAAATCATGTTCAACCCAGATTCGGCACAAACAAGGGTCTAAACACGTTTTGCAATTATGCCACATAATTGTAAATTTTTTGAAACTTTTCATTTAATAATTTTTGAAAGCATCCTCATGGCTTAATGCAAACATATGTTGCAGGGACTATTATAATCATCATATTGGCGTGACTATGCATCAAAGGGTTAAATCAAGCATTTTTAAGCGCTTTAGAGGAAATGTCAAAATATCGCAATATGCTGTATATCATGTCGTGATATAACCAAAAAAATATTGCAATATCCTTTAGATGCCGTATCGCCCAGCCCTACTATGAGGTGAAACCAAGCAATTGCACAGCAAACCTAATGATTGTGCATCTCATGTGTGTCAAACCGAGACCTCCAGTAAATGAGCCTGATACCCAGTACTGCCTCCTGCCTGATTAATGTCGCCACGCACCAGAACACAGCGCAGATGTAACACACAGGTTACATTTTCATCCTAAAATGGCTTACCTGAGCTTGGTCCACCTTGTTTGGTCTCCTTGTTCTCATACAAGGCTCTATAATGCCTCTGCATCGGTGAGGTGTTATTGTTGTATCCAAGTTCTTTTGAACACAACAGACACTTCACCTTATAAAGTAACAGAAAATAGAACAAGGGATACGCTGTGTTCTCACATTTATTAATATTACTATGTGAATACATAGGAGAGAGATCAGCTCAGCTAGTTATTACTATGTGCATACTTAGGAGAGAGATCAGCTCAGTGTGCATACCTGATTATGAGATCAGATAGAAATGTTCCCAGGCAGGGAAAATCTTTTTCTGGCTGGTTCCATCACAAAAAAAGAAGCTGGAACAGATAGCAAACACGCAATAAATGCCTAAGTCGACATCGTGTGAGGTCGGCCCTTATATCTCGAATCGCTAGCCAAATGTCCTGAATCAGTCACGTGGTACGACCGGTGCGCAAGGTTCAACGTCACCAACACGAACCTCAATACAGTCCACACAAATTCCTGGATTATTCGACAAATGCTTTGTGTGTTTTCAGTGTGAAGTCTCTATGTGGCAGAACTCTACTGGACCAAGACTTTCTACTAAACATCTGGATCAACGTTCTTCTTGTGTAAACAGACATCAGAATGGACACCACAATATCTGTAAGTACAATTATGTTTACTTTGTTTTCCTCTTATTGCTCCTTCCTTGCAGCCGTGGTGCTTGAAAGGAGCCTTGAAGTTGTACAATCCCACCTTAATTGTAAAAAATGCCAAATGTTTTACATTTATAGTACTTCTTACATCAGGCGACAGTGGCTCGGGAGGTAGAGCAGTCGTCTGGCAATCCGGAGGTTCCCGGTTAGATTCCCGCTCCTCCCGGGCAGCGTGTCGATGTGTCCTTGAGCAAGACACTTAACCCCTAATTGCTCCCGATGAGCAGGTTGGCACCTTGCATGGTTGCCTCCGCCGTTGGTGTGTGAATGTGTGAGTGAATGGATAAAATGTGAGTAACAAATTGTAAAGCGTTTTGGATAAAAGCGCTATAAAAAAAGCAGCCATTTACCATCTCCATGGTCAACTAACTGCTAGCATCTGCAGCAACGTTCTCCCGATACCCGAAGCTACCTCTATCGTTCATTGTCCATAGACCACCGCGACACTGAAATAATGGAAGAGAGTGCGGGGGAGAAAATGAATCAATGTGGATGAGAGCCCTGACGTAAGTGGTAAGAGCCTTTTAGGAATAATATATAACGCAAAGGATCTTTTGTAAACTCCAGCACTTTCGAGGTAAAAGTAAAACACAGTACCTTCAAGTACATTCCAGAACAGTTGACTATTGAAAGAAAAAACGTCTTGATTGATCTCAATTTCTTAAATTTTTTCAATATTCTGTATGAACAAACCGGAATAAGAAAAATGGTTGGCTCTGCTCTGTAGAGCACCAGAGCACTGTTAGCCCCCTCTTCATCCTCTGAATCAGAGTCTGAAGCAAACAGCAGGAGGCTCGTACTAGGGTAGAGCCATATGAAATCCGCGTTCACGGAATCGTGGACGGAATCGCAGAATTGACCAATACAAATGGAATCAACTGTAAAACGTGGAATATTACAGAATTTGGCCTAATCTGGACTGAAATTCCGTTTTCGGGAGGAGATGGAACGTTTGGTGCAAAGCAAACATGACCGGGGAGTCGGGGACGCTACAGCGTGTTACACACAACACGCAGCAGTGTCCAAGCGTCTGGCTGCTTTGATGTTAACGGCGTCAAGAAGCTAAGAAATTGCTCACTAAGCCCTAAATTCAGAGCAGAGCTTATGCCTCTGGCGATAAGGTGTTTTGCAAATTCTGTCAACGTACCGTGGACTGGACCTGCAAAAATATGTGCGAAGATCACTCTCCAAAAGCCATGTCAGGAACACAGAAAAACACTGTGCTTCCCAAAACACACCAGCTCTCTACGATGATCCCTGGTGATCGATACAGCTAGAGAGCGAGGCTAATCACTGACATTATTGTGATTAAATAGCTATGTAACATTACAGTACATAGGACTATAGATGGAAATGATAGCTTCTTGCTAAATCTGGTGCACCAATCTATTTGTTTAATGCAAATGATTGTCAGTACACACTGTCCTTTATAAACAAAATAAACTAAAGGTGCCTAAATTATGCATTACTATATTTCATCACAATATAATAGATATAGCTAGGCTAATGATGACATTGTGATAATGTCAGTAGTAGCTAGCTGTATCTATTGTTTACACTTGAAATGTGTATTTTTATTTTGTGTGCATTTTTATTTTGTCACAATATTATTTGAAAGATATTGTGTCAAGAAATTGCGATTATATAAAAAAAGAAAAAAAAAAAAATTAACCAGCCCCACAGAGGTTTATTGTAAAATCCGGCTTGCATCTGGCCTACGCGGTGGGTCTGTTTGGGACACCGAGCCTGAAAATGTTTCTTTTTACCTGGGAATCGATACCGGTACCCAACGGTACCTTTTTTCTGTACTTTACTCTCCCTCTCTGAAGTCTAAACTTCACAACAGACAATCTAAAACCCCTTACCTCCCTCTCCCAAACCGTCCCTACAACAATTTTATGTTGCATGATCATGTATATTTATTTTGTATTATAATATTATTTTTTTTTAAATATCAACATTATCTGGCAATCCTCAGTATTTACTATCAAACTCCTCTGATGTCAGACCAGATATGAGAGACGCGTGCACACACACAGAAAAGGAGAATGGCTT
This sequence comes from Notolepis coatsorum, assembly GCF_963971535.1. NCBI lineage: Eukaryota > Metazoa > Chordata > Actinopteri > Aulopiformes > Paralepididae > Notolepis > Notolepis coatsorum. Next base: position 26,749,138 of record NC_140179.1, on the reverse strand, counting down.
AAATTATTTTAGAATACTTCAGCTAATGAAGTTAAATGTCTATTATCATCAACTATCCAGTTTGTTTCTATAGTGCAACGTTTTTCTACTTAAACATTAAGTTTAAGTAGAAATTAAGTCAGCTCAGATGTTTTCTCTGTCTTGAGCAGGATTAGCTAGGAACAGCTTTCTCAAGCTTTACAATTGTTAAGGGGATGCAGACTGTTGTAGTTTGGACTGGGTTCCTTATAACAATAACTTGACAACACATGAGCTTAGTTTAGCCACATCTACAGGCAATCTGAGGAGGACGCAGCTGATATCCTGTATACTAGCCTCCCCATATGGCCGGTTGGTGTCGGGAGACAGCTAATTATAGCGCGATATTGCAAGTGACTCCCAGAAATAGTTCTGATGTTTGGACTAATGGACGGAGTCGAGGTCCAGCCAGGGGAGAATTTGGCGTCGGTGTCTACTACTGTGCATGGGCGTGGGCATGAACGGCTCCGTTTCTGACTCGCGCAAATTACATGGCACTGTTGTTGGTGAGTTTTCAAAACGAAAACACCCTTTTTGGCCATGGTTACACTGGGGAAAAACAGCAACGTTGTATTTTCGAATGATTACGTTTGCATGTCCAAGTTAAAAGGAAACGCCGTTTTGGCAGGAAAACGCGTTTTCCTAGTGGCAACGCTGAAGGGGTGTTTTCGATTTGGAAACTCGTCGACAACAGTGCCATGTAATTTGCGCAAGCCGGATACAGAGCCGTTCTTGCGCAACGCACATGCGCAGTAGTAAACACAGACCAAATTCTCCCCTGGCTGGACCTATACAGGATATCAGCTGTGTCCTCCTCAGATTGCCTGTAGCTGCGGCTAAACTAAGATCATGTGTTGTCAAGTTATTGTTATAAGGAACCCAGTCCAAAGTACAACAGTCTGCATCCCCTTAACAATTGTTTGTATTGAGCCGTATTGTATTGTACCCATTGTGCAATCTGTTAAATAACGTTTTAATCCATTCATAACTAGGTTAATGTACGATAGCCACAATGCTATACTGTTATAATGGCATATCCCAATCACGTTAGCACGTAAGCTAACAAAATCAGCGATCTTTTTGTGAGACTAAACTCCGCTCTTGGTGGTCAATTGTGTTGATGTTAGTTTTGTTTCATCAACAAATCATCAACAAATGAGGCAGAACACAGAAAATGTAGAATGTATCCGTTTTTGTTTATTGCACTTTGTTTCTTGCTGAAAAATAAATGCTATGTAGCTAAATGGCTCATGCGAGGTATTTAAAGATGGTGGCTTTCTGAGATTTTGAGCAGGATGTGGAGTGACTCGTTCAACCTTTCTGATTGGTTGAAAATGGCCTTCATGTTTGAACTACATCGCCACCTACTGCTTTGGCATTGTACTACATGTAGATACATCACTCGTGGTCAAGAGACAAAACTACGTCTAACTTACCTGCCATTACGTAGCGTTCTGAAAAACAAAACTGAAACGAATCGTTCTGGCCATAATGTAACCGCAGCCTTAGCGTTGCCACTAGGAAAACGTGTTTTCCTGCCAAAACGGCGTTTCCTTTTAACTTGGCCATGCAAATGTAATCATTCGAAAATACAACGTTGCTGTTTTCCCCCAGTGTAACCAAGGCCTTAGACACCCCGGTCCAGGGTTCGAAATTAACGGGGGCTTGGGGCAAAATGCCCTCGAAAATTGACCAAATGCCCTCGAAAATCAGTTAAGGGGGGCAAAAAAAGCCCCCGACAGTTTACTAATTATATATATAATTATATATATGCTCTACAGTGCGAGCATTTCCCTCGTATTGCCCCTAATAATATGTGTGTGTGCAAACCGGAAAAATCATTTACTTGCAGTGTGCGAGACAGACGAGTGATTGTGAAGATTACAAAACAGCTCCGCTGTTAATAGTTCAGATTGAAACTGGAGGAGGCGGGTCCCGCTGCGTGTTACAGGCACTTGAGAGGTGCTGCGAACACAGAGAGCGCTCTGCTCTCATCAAGCATTACACTGCTATCTTAACGTTAGCAAGCTAAGCATCTGCATAGCGCGACCTGTGTAACGTTAAGTAACTTGTGTTCGGCGGGGAAAGACCATTCCATTTGTAACACAACTCCAAAAGAATAACATCCAAATCCGATCCCGATGCGCATTTCCTTCATTCCACAGCGCTGAGCGCGCAACGTATTTCATTGATCGATCTGGCCAGAGCCTATACTCACAAACGTTGCGTGTGTGGGGTTTTTCATCAATTTGAAACAAGCTTCTTGACTGTTGGAATTAGGGATGTTAAAAATAAAATATCTAATAATATTATTCAATATTAGACATTCATTGATCCAGAGGCAACCGGTTATTATATCAAGACAACAACACAACTTGCCCTCAATAATATTTAATCTATTTAGATAGAGTATGTATGTATTATTTACAGATAATTGAAGGTACCTCAAAACATGAAACCAAGCCATGATGTCACACATCGTGTGCGTGTGTGTGTGTTACTTGAACAATTGTCACTGTGCTCCTAAATTTCTGTGTGCTCCTAAATTTGTATTTAGATTTTATTTATTAACATTTTATTTAGGAGCACATGTGCTCCTTGGGAAAAAGGTTAGCGTAGAGCCCTATATATGGAGACATTAACATTACGTTATCAAACATAGGGACGAAGACTGTAAAAAAAAGTGTCAAGAATGTTTTATAATCTTTATGTTAATTTTCATTATAAAAATTTTGTGCCCCCGAAATACAAAAAAAAGCCCCCGAAAAGCAATTAAGGGGGGCAAAAAAAGCCCTTGAAAAAAAATGTTAATTTCTAACCCTGCCCCGGTCTCTCTTGGTGAATTTAAATCTGTATTACATAACTTCCTACAAGAAGAATGTCGCTGCTTTCTGTAGTCGGGTCCCAACTGCAAAACTGCAAAATTACTGTATTACCCTGTATTATACTGTCATACACTTTTACTATCATGTAGATTATTCTGCTATATTACTATATTGTATACATGCACTTTTATTATGTTCTTGTGTGATGTATCGCACATTTTATTGCTGTCATCTTGGCCAGGTCTCCCTTGCAAAGGAGATCTTGTATCTCCTGCACCAAAACCGTCGTACAACGTGTTTCAAGGTCATGCTAATTCTGCCATTCCACGGCGTACAACGTTATTGAGATCATATTTCATTTTTTCGCCATGGTATTCAGAATGCCCTCACGGAGCCTGGTCTGATGCAGTGGGAGCCTGCACAACTCTGCAACGCTTCAATACTGCCGCCTGATGGATGATCGGCGAGTTACAACCGGAAATGGATCTCTTGTGATCTCGGTGCACCAGGCAAATGCGTCCGGCACTCACATATTGTTGCGGGACTCTAGACACACATCGTGTATATGGATCGCTGCCATAACTCAATAATCGATATGATTTGGGCGTTTATTATGATTATACAAACCGGAAATGGATCTAGGAGATCACCGTCAAATAAGTGGGATCTTTTTCCTCCAGTCTCATCGGCGAACGGTAAGAGGACGCTGACGTCATTTTCAGCGTGAGTGTTTATTATTATTCATGCAAACTGCTCTGATCAATATATCACCCATACTACATAAAGCATTTACTGACGATCACGGAATTATAAACGACCCCCCCCCCCCCCCCCCGTTCATCCGCGCATGATCAGTCATAACGTTTAAGATCATGTACAGTTGACATTTTTAATATAACGTGTATCGGCAACAAACGGCAGTTGATAATCTATATATGCATTTATGCCTATAACTCACGTTCTAGGAATTACTGCAGAAAACGATAAAAACATATTTATATTCTAGACGGTATTTTCGTATGAATCTATGAATGAAAAAGTATAACATTCCTACATCCTGAACGATAGATAATCGATGTTGAATGGGCCATAGTAATGTCAATTTAGCAATACAATTAAAAAAGTTATAGCCCTACAAAGAAGGTGAACATCTCCATAGGCTTAGACTGGTGGCAGTGATCATACATTGATGGATAGAAGCGTGGCAGTTAATGTGTTAAATTAAAAAAATAAAGAAATCTTTTTTTAATTGCATCATTTCAAATTTCGATTTAAAATCGATTAATCGTTCAGCCCTACTGTAGATCACAACGCCCTTCAAAGGCTTGAGCGCGAGGTTGGGGTAGGTGGGACTGTACTGAAGTGGTTCACTTCCTACCTGTCAGGAAGGTCTTTCTCTGTTTCTGTTGGTGGACATATGTCAGCCACCTCTCCACTGAAGTGTGGGGTCCCCCAGGGGTCAGTTCTGGGGCCGCTGTTGTTTTCTGTCTATGTGACAGCTTATCAGCTCATTTAAAGACATTTGCTATAATCTTTATGCTGCCGACAGCCAGTTATACTTTTCTTTTAAACCCCAAAATGTTCACAAGCTGTCAGCTCTTGTTGATTGTTTTTCCAAGATCAAAACCTGGATGGATAGTAATTTCTTACAGCTGAATAGTGGAAAAACTGAGTTGCTGTACTTCGTCCTGACACGAAAAAAGCTGATGTTGTAACTGCACTTGGTCCACTAGCCTCTTACCTGAAGCCAAGCTCAAGAGATCTGGGGGTCATCTTTTTTGATCAGTTTCAACATTTTAACAAGCACTTAAAGTCACTTACCTGGTCTTGTTTTTTCCAACTAAGAAATATTGTAAAATTTTAGAGTTAGCTAGATCAGGGGTTCCCAAACTTTTCAGGCCGTGACCCAAAAATAACGGTGTCAGAGAGCCGCGACCCCCACTATTATAGGAGGTAAAAATGCACACGTTCAAACGCACACACACTAATAAGCATTGGAGGCTTTTAACCAGGGCCGGACTGGGGAAATCATTCAGGCCAGGAAATATAGTGCAAAATATAGCCAGAGTCGGGCCATTTTTTAAGCAGGGGGTCCCCCACCAGGACATTTCTTGTTACAAAGACTTCATTTCCTGCATTCTGGTGCAGGCTTTTTTTATTTGTACCCTTTAAATGCCAGTGTTTGTGATGGCATCACAAATTATTGTTAAAAAACAGGCTAGCATATGTATGATTAGCAACAACACTGATTTGGATGGATTTTCAGTTTTTTTGTAATGTCAGATTGAAAATAATACAATCTTTTATTCAACTTCAGCCCTGATCATAACACCACATATTAATTGTATAATTCTAACCCTTTAAATGCCAGTGTGTGTGATGGCATATGTTTGCAATATATCAAATGCAAAGTAGATTTTTCTGGGGGGATTATTACAGGCTAGCATGTGTCAATGATTAGCAACAACAGTTTTTTGTAAGGGTCCCGCCTCCACCAACCACATGCGGCTCCTTTTGTGTGTGTGTGTGAGAGCAAGAGAGAGAGATAGTTCTCCAACTTGTGTGAGTTGCAGTGATCTCCTGGTTGTTCCCCACCTAGGTTATCTAACTATTGCGCTGCTGCAACTAGAAACACTGTCCTGGCCTGCTTCTAAGTTCAGTGGCCTGACTGAACTTTTTTTTGGATTTAAAAAACATATATATCATCTGGCGACCCCCCCCCCCCCCCCCCCCCCGCGGCGGCTCGCGACCCTCCTGTGGGTCGCGACCCCGACTTTGGGAACCCCTTTTTTATGTCAACGTTCACATGCACAATATACGCTTACCTAGGATTTGACTTGATTCAACAACAAAGCAGTCGGGGCAAGCCGAAAACGGTCGAAAGTGTGGTTATTTGAAGTTTGGATTTTTTCACAACTGATGTAGGTAGATTACATTTTTAGAGACTAAAGTACAGAAAAAAGGTACCGTTGGGTACCGGTATCAATTCACAGGTACCGGTACCGTATCGGTTCAAATGTGAACGGTACCCATACTGAACACACAACTGCAGGGCAAGGGCATTTTTGCTCATGAAATGCATAGCCATGTGAAAGCCTTCATGACAAAGTTGCAATTAATTTCAAGGCAACTACTGTAGGCAGCAACAATCTCAAACACATGAAAACCCTGAAAGAAGTCAAACCATCAGCTGATCACCGGCACAGGTACTCATCCATGTTGGGAGCACTGCATGATGAATTTTCAAGGCGTTTTCAAGATTTCAAAAAGGTTGGGGATGAAATGCAGCTGGTTTCCTCTCCCTTTACCTGCAGTGTTGATAGTTGTTCAGCTTGAACTCATTGACCTGCAGTCTGATTCACTACTGAAAGAGCACTTTAAGCCAGCATCACTGCTAGAGTTCTACTCTGCTCTCAAGGAGGATAACTTTCCAAACATGAGGAGACATGCTCAGAAGATGTTGGTTCTCTTTGGATCCACCTACATATGTGAACAGACATTCTCAGTCATGACGTTTACCAAGTCCAGGTACAGATCCTCTCTCACTGATGAACATCTGGCAGCTGTGCTTCGCATCTCCACCTCAGACATGCAACCTGACTTTGATGGACTTGTTAAAGCTCAACAGAGACTGGATTTCTCACACTGAATGAAAAAAAAAAGAACTGAAGAACACTAAAATGTGGAAATATAACAAGTGAAATGGGACACTTGATATTTTTTTTTTCTTTTTTTTGCCCAGTTCTGAAAACATTAAATGTTTAATATAGGCATGTAAAATAAAAAAGGCTACAAAACTGGGACACTTTTCTTTACACAGTTCAGTGACATGTCTTGTTTATTTTGGCTATAAGATGATGTGATGTCTTTAGAAAGCTAAGAAAGTCCTTGTTTCAATAGTATATGAAACTCAAAATGCCCTTTGTTATTAATGTTTCACATTTTGTTTATCATTTTGGAAATAAATTCTATTTGAATAAATGATATTTTTGAAAGCTAACCTCACATTTTAATTGCCAAATAATAACATACACTCTTACCAGGGGTCAAAACAATGCCATTTACTGCTTTTTATATAGAAATAAAATGTATATTATGCATAATTGAGTTTGGAATTTTGGCCCGGCCCTCCAACATATTTTCAGTTGCTCATTCGGCCCCCTGGGGAAAATAATTGCCCACCCCCTGGTCTAACGTCATCTAGCCGGCTAGCAGTAGCTACAGATAGCTCCTGATATCAATGTCTTATAACATAATTGACATTATTCGTTTTTGCAGCTGAACATTGGCTAATTAGCTATCATGCTTCACATCTTATACGTTTCAGACCCTGTTGAACTATCGCTCTGACTGGGGACACTGAGGACTGAATGTGATTTGACCAAAGCAGAGTATACACACAGACAGTGGAGCTGTTTGCAGATAGCGAGCATTTTGACTTGTTGCATGGTGGCGATGTCTCGCAGATAATACAACTACAAGTATAATTATATAATATATTTTATATTAAAAAAATATATAATCTTTTTTTTTTATAAAACCAAAAACTATCGGTATCGGCCGATATGGCTCATAGACGATCGGTGATCGGTATCGGTGGCAAAAAACGTGATCGGGGCATCCCTAATAAGAATAATCAACAATGTAGGATATTATGAACACACCAATAACTTATTTATAAAGCTACAAACATTGAAATGTATGGACCTAGTTGATTTCAAAACTGCCCTCATTGTATACAAAGCCAGATACAAACTAATCCCAGGCAACATTCAAAAATGGTTCAGAGACAGGGAAGGAGAATATAACTTAAGAGGGAGAGGGAATCTTAAACAACCAATGGTACACACTACGCTGAAAAGCATGTGCATATCTGTGTGTGGAGTGAAGTTGTGGAATAATTTACCTGAATACATCAAACTGAGTAAACATATGGCACAATTTAAAAAGCAGCTAAAAAAATACACATAAGAAATGAGTAATGAGGATAAACAAAGTTATGTTATATTGTGTTATGTAGTGCTGTACTGTATTCACTGCTGTCAAGTGAATCAAGTTTATTTTCTTTTCGTACTATAAGTAAAAGTATATTCTATATTGTAATATACTAAATTATGTTATATCTAGTAAAATTAATGGAAGAACAAATGTAAATGTAAGGGGGTAGGGATCAATAAGCTTAGCTTCCCTCCACTCCTTTTCTGCTAACTAAATGCATTGCTCTTCACTTTTTGTTTATAATTCCTTTATTTTAATGTTTTTTTTTATGTTTTTTAATTTAAGAAAAAAAAGAATACATGTTAAAAAAAAGAAAAAAATTGACTACTGGTATATGTCAATAAAAAATCGACATTAAAAGAAATAAAAATTATGATTATTTTTATTATAAAAAATCGATTCTTAAATTCTCAAATCGATGCAGTTGAATCGCCACCTTAGGGATGCATTGTTACACCTCTACTGTTTACGCTAGCTAAGCTAAGTTGCCTCTGAGCTAAAACAGCGGAGTTCTATTAGTGAGGAAGGGGGGGGGGCTCTCTCACTCTCTCTACGTTCAATGTCCCTTTCTGTAGTTTATTCAGTCATTATCTCACACAATACAATATACACCATTGTTTAACAATATTTGATTTTACAGTGACTGAAAAGGTACAGACTGAAGCATAATGCTTATAGTCCTGTCCAACGCCACTGCCTCCACATCAATTGTGAAGTAGCCCAGATATGGGATATTCAACCCATGGACCCCACTCAATGTCAGCCACCCACAGTCAGCTAAATTCCCACCCCATCTTACCAGTAGATGTTTAAAGAAAAAACCTTCGGTAACAGTTGAAACATTTGACCCGGAATCTATTAAACATTGAAACTCCCCCCCCCCCCCCCCCCCCCCCCCCCTTAGAAACGTCCACAGTGTCACACTCCCCTAATAAACACTCATACACCTGTGGATCAATATCGGGTACTGTTACTGAGCCTGGCTGTACTCCACCCGTGGTTTGGCTCTTCACCACAGAGGGAGACAGTTTCCCTGCATGCTGCTCCGATATCTGGGCTGCCCCATCCCTCCCTGCGGCCAAAGCAGGAGACCAATGGTCTTGACTATGGCTAGGCCGTGGGGCCACACAGAATCGTGTGATATGGCCAGCTTTCTGACACTTAAAACAAATAGGCTGCCCTGAGGCATCGTATCGCGGCTGCCATTTACGGGCATCTGTTCTCCTGAACCCTAATGCCTGATAAGTGGTTGAAATGTTTGTAATAAATCATCAATTAAAACCTGTTGTCTTTGTAACATATCTAAAACTTTAGCGAGCATAGGTTCAGGCTTCACCTCCATCGCAGCAGTAACCATACTCGCCTCTACTGGCGTGGCCTCCACCTTCTCACAGGAACCCACCACCCGCCTTCTACGCTCTTCCCTGCACTCCGCTTCCTCCCCCCACTGAAAAGCTTCTCTACGGAGCTCAAAAAACGACATGGTTGGTTGCTGCCGAGTTGTTTTCTTTAACTCTCGACGGAGACTGATATCAGATAAATTTTTTGCAAATTGGTCGCACAAGGCAAAATCACAACGCCTCGCCTCTTCACCGTCCACTGCCTGTCGTTCCCAGAACACTTTTTCACTTGAATACACGCCACACTCTCTCTCGTCATGTAACGGGTGGGGGAATGTTTGCTGCTCCTGTCGCCTGCTTGCTACTAGGAAGTGTTTATTCCAGCTGGCATCCGGCCAGGCTGAAATACGCGCCCATACCAGAGCCACACCCACAATACCCCCATCCGGCCACACTCCGATGATAGCCCTCCTCCTGCACCCTCTGCCGCTCACAACTCTCACCGCTCTCCTCCTGTTGTGTCGCCTCGCTGCGCTCTCTCCCGTCATCTCCCTCAGGGGTCAGCAGCATCTCCTCACAACAACGACCTATTGGAGTGATAGGCAAACTGATGTTGATCAAGTGAGGGGGGATGGTAGCCTTGATATGGTTCAGTACAAGTCTCTCAAAGCACTGCATTATAATGGGAGTGAGAGCAATGAATGGTGAGGTAGTCATTCAGGCAGGTTACTGATTGATGACGGTTTAGGAACGGGGATAATGGTAGTCGTTTTTAGGCATGTCACTGAGGCAGGTTACTGATGACTGTTTATGGGATAATGGTAGTGGTTTTCTAGGCATGTGGGTACTGTCACTGATGCAGGTTACTGATGACTGTTTATTGGATATTCTACTTTCTAGGCATGTGGGTACTGTCACTGAGGCCAGCGACAGGTTGAAGATAACAGTAAACGCCTCATCTATCTGGTCGGCATATGCCTTGATTACCCGACCAGGTATGCCCTCATGTTTATCATATCAACATTAGCAGACTTAGTTAGTTCACATCTATGGGCACCGGAGTGGTGGACGTCCCGTGATGATGACCGGGAGGATGCGACCCTCTCTACGCTGCCCCCATACCTCTATTACCTCTACCTCTACCTCCATACCTATTTTCAATCTTTCAAAATGTTCAGTTGCTATTGCATGCACTTATTTGTGTTTCATTACACGTATATGTGCATGCTCATCAACTGTTTCGCCTGTTTTATTGCAACACTACTATCACCGACATCTAAGAAGGGAGATCCCCCCTTGAATGGCCATTCTAAGGTTTCTCTCCTCCACATTGCCTGTGGTGCATTTTTTCCTATTGCTAGGTTTTAGTGAGTTTTTCCATTACCTTTGTGTGGGGTATGTCTGGGAGTGTTGAATTCATTTATTTTAAATTTTTTGGACTTCATGGTGTTTTTGTTTTGTTCTTGATTTATTGTGATGTTTCTTCTTGACTTGTTTAACACATTCGGGGCCATTGGGGCCCCTCTAATCCCACTCTATGAGGCCAGCTTTTCATTACAAGTTTTCACTGTGCGTGAGGTTGTTTGTAGAGCTAAATCTATATTTTATATGATTACTATGTGTCCATTGTCATTGTCAATTGACAGTATAAACCTTCCCTTCAATATGCCATAAAGAAATAATTTGTTCATCAATACGTTCCCGTTTTATAGCGTTGTGAATATGAACTATATACCGCAAAGGTCTGGGGTAATTCCTGAAAAGCTAGTTATAGGGCGCTAAGCTAATAACGTATAATGGCGTTTCGGCCCTACACAAGCTAGAGTTAAAAATCTAAATGCATATGATCGGTATCATGTTCCACCATGAATGCATGAAAGGGGGGGGGGGGGGGGGGGGGGAGTCGTTTCTGATTATTGATTACCAATAACGGCATTCGCTATTGCAACATCATACGCTGACCGGGTGGATGGCCATGAGAACAAGGCCCGATCAGACTGAAATTTACGTCAAATCGCTCTTACCTGTGGCCGGTAGGATTCCAAAAAGAATTTCCCAGTTATTTGATCGCCATCTGCTAGATCGATATGTCCATTGGCTGATGCTATATTCCTTTACTGCATACTGAATTCGGCGTCGCAAAAAAGTATTCCAGGCGATCTGGTAAAGCCATAGCTTTAGGCTAACAGAAAAGCTAACCCGGAGCGAAAGAAAAGTGACACCCGGTCTGCAACAGGGGAAACTGCATTATCGAGACGGCGCCAATACCAGGATCTGGCCGGTACTGCACTTTCGGAGTCCCGATATGCCGTTTCCAGCCAAAATACAGCTCTGTGACATTGAGTAGGATATTAAAATGGAATAAAAGCAAAACCGAGTTTACAGCGTATATATACATGGTTGGCCTTCAAAGGATGGCGCCCAATCACGTATATATACGTGGTTGGCCGCGAATCGGTTAAAGAAGACGTGTCCGGCCCATGGGGACATTAACGTGTGTTGTTGGGCCTTACAAATACATTTGATTTGATTTTAGAGGTGAAGTAACAATTTATGTTCACATGGCTAATAGATTTGATATTATAGTGTATTTTTGATTAATTAGTAATAGTTCAACAGTATTATAGCATTATTCAGAATGGCTAGCTGACCACAGTTTGGCTTGACCTTGGCAAACCTGATTGACACACACACACACACACACACACACACACACACACACACACACACACACACACACACACACACACACACACACACACACACACACACACACACACACACACACACTCTATCTCACCCCCACCCAGGAACCTGTTTTGTTGCAAACCTGATGACCGAGAGAGGCACACAATAGATGCATACACACACACCCACACACTATCTCATCCCCACCCAGGAGCCAGAATGAGTGAATTACCAAGTTAATATCTTGAACGAAAGTCAGCCTTTGTGATCAAATAAATGTATTGTCATTATGCTATGTGGACCAGTCGACTCCAGTACCAGGTACGGGGGTAGAGAAAGTGTTTAAATACTGAGCAGCCTCGACATTAGACACACACGACAGGACAAGCTGTGTGTCAGAGAGATTCTTTGTATCCTGTGATATTGCTGTATTTCTACCGCTGGTGCCCTGCTGAATAAATCGACTGAGAACCTGAAGCCATTGACTTTCAACTTGTATCCAGCGTCTACTTTCTTGCTCTGAAATTGGTCATTCCATAATTGTTGTTTACAAAGTCACAGCTGATTTGTAACCTCAGAGGTAACTAAAATGACACAGATATGACCAAATCAACAGAAAAAGGTCTTACCTCCTTTGCCTTTCAGCCATCGACCACAACATGATTAACGATAGGTTATAACTAGGGCTGTCAGTTTATCACGTTAATTAGATTAATTAATTACACAGCAAATTATCGCGTTATGAAAATTAACTCAAAATTAATTACATTTTTTTTTTTTTTTTTTTGTCTTAATATATTATTTTTTATCTCATTCATTCCATAAGAACATAGAATACACATTACAGACTTTTTTTTATATGGTCCATTTGCATGTTCTTGGTATCTGATTCTAGGGACATCTAATGGGTCTCAGGGAATGTATTCCCAGTGTCAGAAATACTGTGTCTGTTACTAGGCTTGAGTAAATTGTAATGAACCAAATGAGAATATCAATAAAAAAAAATGTTTATCTTTGACTGTGAATAACACTATGCTCAAATTGACCAGACCTGAAAAATCTAAGCAAATTAATAGATGGAAGATGATTAAACAGAAGGTTTTGTAGATACAGTACTGAATTCTGCCATCCGGACACATGCAATTTGAAATATGATTATAGAATATAGAATATCAGGCATAAAATGGTTATGCGATTAAAATGCGATTAATTAGATTAATTAATTACAAATCATGTAATTAATTAGATTACTTTTTTTAATCGCCTGACAGCACTAGTTATAACTATAACCAAGTTCTGTGAGTAATGGTGACGCTCGGCGTCACTACTGCACTATACCTCGCTCGTGCACAGGCACTGAATAAAAAATTCCACAATGTACCTTTACCTCCCAACATTCGTCTGGCCACACCCCCATCCGCTTACCTACATAAGCAGGGGTGTGGTCACCTACTCACCTCCTTCCCAAGCTTTCACCACAAGGTGAGATCAAGGGCCGCAGCGGCGTCTGACGCCGAGCGTCACCATTACTCACAGAACTTGGTTATAGTTATAACCTATCGTTCTGTGTCGTATGGTTCTCGCTCGGCGTCACTACTGCACAAGGGAGGCCAAGCGAGAGCCATCGCCCGACAAATGTACCCCGCTGAGGCCCCCCACAACCATCAGATCGGGGAGAACCGAGCCCCCCCGACCCTCCCTAATGGCGGATACCCTCCCTATTGGAGGTTCACGGGAGGGCGACGGATCCGACCGTGCGAAGAGGCACTCAAGCAACTCAACGCACAGGGTGAGCAGACCGTGGCTTGATCCCACGACTACACACACGCACAACCCCCATGCCACCCGGGAACGAACGGAAGGAACAACCTCGTTACTGCCCCCAGAAAACACGGGGTTAAGAGCAAACCCAACCCCGTGGCAAGGCCGTAGCAGCGGAGCGCGAAGGAAGACCCAGACCTACTGAAGGGACTGGATCCCCTGGAAAACGGGGGCCCGGAGAGGTCAATGACGCCAGGCATCAAGACCCCACCAGGCGGTCACTTAGTGACACCGCCCCCCACATCGCCAGCGTATTCGGATAAGGCCCCTCCAAGAGCGGGCCCTTTCCCCCCAATAGCACACCGCCTGGCACACTGACCCTGCAGAACAGGCAGTCAGCATGGCCGTAAGCACACAAAAAAGGTTAACCAACGGAAGCAGGCAGCGCACCGGGGAAACCAGGCAACAGGCTGTAACCTGAGCCTGGAGCACTGCGGATGAGACAGGCGCCAAAGGAGTCAGCTGAAAACAGCCCCCCCGGTGGAAGGGGAGTATGCTGGCGTTGTTGCATGACAAAGCCTCCATTAAAAAAAAACCACCCAGAGGGGTCGAGGCAGAGAAGGCTGACATGATTGGCAGACGTCATGAACGTGCAGGGGCACACTCAACCGGGTAACCCGGGAGTTGACACTGCTCCAACACACCAGGGAATCAACCACCCTCTTGGTACCGACGGTGGTTGTTCCTATAACCCCTCAAGAAAAAACTCAAACACACCTGCGGGCATACACTGGCTATACCGCAGTACAAGTGTTTCAGTTTTCAAAAAAGGGTTATTCCAGGCCTACGGGTCGACGAAACATTACTTCGGACCGGGCCCGGCGGCACGGGAAGCACAGGGTTACCAGAGGAGGTCCAAGACCACCCCAACAGCCCCCTCTTCGCCACGCGTGAGAGAGGAGCGAAAAGAATGGAGAACCAGCCCTAAGCACACCGCACTTGGTATTCCCAGGCGGTCTCCCAACCAAGTACTAACCAGGACCGAACCTGCGTAGCGTCCGAGATCGAACGAGATCGGACGTGTACAGGTTGGCATGGCCGTAAGCCATTACGATAGTGCAGAGTACAACATGTACCCAACAAAGGGTCTCCATAGCGCCTAACCCTGTGACACCCGGACCGACCCGGCATTTTTCCCCCCGAAAAAAGCACAAGTCCCTCAGGGTACCAGAACAGCAGATCTGCATCCCCGGCGGACAACGGGTTAACTGACCTGGACCAGCATGACCAGACCAGTCCCGTGTCCTAACCACGCCGACATGCCCACTCCAGGAGAAGGGGCAGATATGCGTGTTGATCTAAAACATGAAAAGAGGGCGCCACCCAGACGGGCCGGTGTGAACCACGCTCGGTGGCCCACCCCAAGGGCGTGAGACCCCTCTACATATGTTCAGATCTATTCCGTTAACATCCCCCAGATATGAACGAGAATTCATCGAGACAACCTAGTAAACTGGCGCTCGGAAGAGACAAAACTCCATCCCAGTTGCCCTATAAAAACGCTGTTTTAACAAGCAACCAAGGCGCACTTAGCCCCTGTGTGATTCTGTCACAGAAACACCCCTGAGCCAGCACTATGTATGCGTCGAGACCCAAACACATCAATGGATAGTCTAGCAAGACACCAAACATTGTTCCTCCAAGTCGCCTGGGAGAACGACATGGAGCCGTCGTGCTTCATGTACCTTCCTCTTTTTATTCAAAAAAGAAAGAACACAGACTGACATGAATCCCTTGTAACGCCGCTGGGGGTAAAAATTGTTTACATTTTTACATCCCACCACCCTCCCATACGGAGGAGACAGAAATCCCCAGAGAGACTTCCCACGCGAGCTGTATAGATTGAAAAGAATATATTGCAACATTGAGTCATGTAAAATTTTGGGTTAGGGCTCTCCGAGGAGGAGGCACTGAACCAATACACACTCAATAATCGAATTGAATCGAATACACACACAATAGAGCAGGACTCCTTTTTGAAGTTCTACTCACCTTGACAATCTGAGAAGGAGGCTCTGAACTCTGAGGAGGCTCCCTCACAGGGAAGGAGAGTCCTAACTCACAGAAGGCCCGAGTAGGAGCTTCGTGAGGAGGAGCCCTGACCACTCCCTGAAACAGATCCATCATATGGACCTGAACAGCTCACGGAAGTCTTACCAACAGAGACGCGCACAGTGACGTACTCTATGGCGGGGGAATTTCTGCGGTGCACACGCCTAATATTCCAGGGCGTGGGACCAGGAAACTCCCTCCCCCCCCCCCCTCTTACCCTGTAACATGCCGAACAGCAACGTGACAGGAACCTTGAAGGACAGGAGGTTGTAACCCCTGCCCATCAAAAGGGGAGGAAAGGATTACCAGTTCACCCCTTTACGACCCCACACCCATGCTACGATGTAATGACAAAAAAGAGCATGACACAGTCATAGTCAGCTACATGAAGTGTCTAACAGCTTCACACAGCTCATGTGCTAACCTGCTATCTGATTTTTACTAAGGAAAAAACACAGAATAGAGAGGGCCCCCTTAAGAGCCCCTGTACCAGACTTATACATGTGCTTCTGTGGCCAACCTAACCCAGTTGTAGATCACAAGACACACACAACCCTTTATCACCCCAAAAAATGGCAATTACACTCTACAGAGGAACGCCGTTTTTCACAATGAGAGAATACATAATTCTCGATTAGTATCGGCCACAGGCCTTGCTAAGCACACACGAAAAGTGACCAAACAATCTTTTCTTTAGGAAAATATAGTTTCTCAAGCGGTTTTAGCACAACCCCAGCAACTAAGCTAAGGGTTACATCGTATCCCTACCACACAGTGACACAATATATTGTAAACAACATGTCTGAGAGGAGGGGGGGAAGCCCAGGGAACCGGGGGGAACACCCCTCCTACCTTGCCCTTGATACGGCCAGTTGAACAGGTAAACCTGTTCATGTGTGAACACACTTCATTGTCATTACAGGCTGAGAAAAGAATTCATTCTTCACTCATATGTCACTAAGCATAGCTTTATACAGTAGGTTAAATAACCCCCTTAGTTGTGAGTACACGGTACATGAACACACATGATTGACAACAAACCAGATAATTTTTACATATGTAACAAAAAACTCGATTTGAATGGAGAAGCTAATACCAGTGACAAGACAATTCACACACAACTCGCATCGTATCCTAAATGTATTGCAGCAACACCCGTTTTGGAAAACATCGTTATTACAAAACATTAGAAGGGAAGGAAGAAGACGCGTTTTAAGGTCTGGTCAGGACCTTCCCTACCGTGAGCGTAGACCAAGCGAACTGCAGTCTGCTAACAGGGCACCGATAGTAAACACAGCATCCTGTGTTGCCGACACGGGCAGCGTCGCTGCTCCACCCTGCCGCTACGGTTCTCCTTGTTGACGCAGTCCTCGCCGGCCGGGCTCCCGGTAGGTTCGACTAACATCCTCTGTCAAAGATGACGTCGTAGTCAGAGTGTTTAAAGCATGTTATAGTCTCAGAACGTTCAACAGTGTAGCATTAAGCTAACAGTTAACAAGCTAACGTATACCAGCCTGGTAAACACAGTGAGCTAACGACGCAGCTAACAGCTGCGCGACTAACAGCTGACTGGCAGTAGGCCATAACTAGCACGCAAGCTAACCAGCCAACACCTGAACTGTATACAATGACATAACAGCTACACTGCAGACAGGCCGCTGTCCCAATCCCTTCCCTAACGGGGAAAAGAAAAAGAGATGTCAGAACACAGTTTCAACGGTGATCCAGACACACACGGGGCCCTTTGAGCATGGAACTTCCGATAAAGAAGATCTTATGCCCACATTTCCTCGTTAGGGTAAACTTTCATTTGTATATGAAAGATGGGGCCTACACGGGACAGAGAAGCATCCGCTCTAGAATCCTGGGATCACCAGAACCTAGCGCGGGCCACTAGATTAGTCATCATGGGCATCAGGCCAAGATCCTCCGACCACCGTTGTAAGCCGAGCAGAGGACCTTAGCCTGGGGTCGGCGTTTCGTAAATTGTTAGCTAACCCCCATAGCATCAACAACAACCAGAGCTCGCAATCAAAACAGTACATACCCAACCTGGAACCCACCGCTTCTCACAACAGTCAGTGTGTCCTACAGTCCAGCTGTGTTGCTGGAGGGTCTTACCCCATCCAGCCGCAGCAAGCAGGATTGTAGTTGGGAAGCATGTCAGCGGCGTGAGCTCCTAATACGAAAAAGTTGTTTTCCAACTTTCTTCTAACAACCTCGTCAAGTGGGGATCTACCGAAGGCACTTCCTTGTGGTGAAAGCGAAGAAGGAGGTGAGTAGGTGACCACACCCCTGCTTATGTAGGTAAGCGGATGGGGGTGTGGCCAGACGAATGTTGGGAGGTAAAGGTACATTGTGGAATTTTTTATTCAGTGCGCATGCACGAGCGAGGTATAGTGCAGTAGTGACGCAGAGCGAGAACCATACGACACAGAACAAGCAGCATCAAGGCTGCAATGCCAACAGTTGTCTAGGTGCTGGGCAGACTGAAAGGTTATAGGGTGGCAATATGCTGGATACTATAAGACTGTTGAAAGAAACAGGCAAAAAGTTAATTCATGATCTTGATCTGATAAACATATTACAAACTAATGATCAATGGGCTACTCTTTGGCTAAACAAAACATGGATTAATTGACATGTAATTGATATTGCTATAATATCCATTCCATTGAATATATAATTTCAGACTGAATTATCTGTGTACGCTTAACACTTTGAGTGCCAACGTCGCTACAGTATATGTCGTTTGTTCATGCCGACCGTTGAGTGCCAGCGACGCTAAATATCGCTTTTTTGTCTCTTTTTTTTAGCGAATTTCATCAATCTAGTCTCACGTTAGTGCTGCAAACTCTCTCTGAGCTCCATTGGGAAAATACCGCCCCCTATCGTCTCTCCCTGCTGTACTGCACCCCATTGGATTAGACTGAATGAAACACATGGGGGGGGGGGGGGGGGGGGGGAATCCAGCTTCCTCGTTTTACTTCTCGGTCAAGCCATCCGAGGGGGATCCAAGTCATTGCCGAGCCGCAAAACAGCGTGGAATACATATTTCCAGTACCCAGCGCTGGATCAATAAACGTGATCGATATTTGGAATGGCGATCAGGAATTGGAATAATCTTTTTGGAGAACATCTGATCTGAGGTAAGGAATCTATTTTACCAGTCTTAGGATAATCAGAGCTATTTTCACTTCTCTAGCGTGCATAAGTACACATATACTATCGATAATCTAGCGTTTATTTGAAAACGATTCATAAATAGGCCAAAAAATTACAATGTTTTTTGTGTATTCCAGAATATTCCAGTAAAGGGTGTTTATCACAGAATCTTTATATTTTCGTGAAACTTTCAAGAAAACGAGGGTTTTTCAAAATGGTATAAAACAGAAATGAACCGATTAAAAATAACAATCCGTTTCGACAATGTTGACTGCAAACAAGTCATTGATAAGCGACGGCCAGATTAGACACATAGCCATAATTTAAGACATAGTTTATGCGTTCACAAATATGAGAGCGCTATCATTGAAGTGGGTGGTGGCATTCAACAGGGGTAAGGCGCACCGCATGGCTGGTAATCAAAGTGTCAATTGCTCCCCAAAACAACACAAACTAGGAACAACAATGATTGCAACAAATCATTATTTTATTAATGTTGGCCAGTTTTCAATTACTGCCCTTGGAGCAGATTCACTTTTAACCTCTTAAGCCTGAGCGGCCCGCTACTGGACCGCAAATGACATCACGCCATAAATCCATCTCTACAGAATGTATGGATTAACCTCTTAACTCATTGGGCGCCAAAAACGAGTATACTCGTGTTTCGTCGCCAACGCTTGAGTGCCAAAAACGAGTATACTCGCTTTTGGATCCTTTGATATTTTTCCTTTGATCCCCGTTCTAAACACTCGCTCCCTGGCACAGCTGCCTACATTGGAATTGCAATGACGACCGAATCCCGCCAGGTGGCAGTATCGCCTACCTTTTGAACTGGGGATATCAGTTGTCTTCCAGTACTGAGTTACCTCCGGCTGCTTCCGCCTCGGAGTGGATCAGGACATACCAATTGGTTGGAGATTTGGTGCCTCAGACCTATTCTTTCCTGTATGCCATGCCCAATATACACGAGTAATTGCGATCGCCATGGGACGACTGGGATTTATTCATTTTGGAGTACCTTCTGACTGAGGTATGGTCTATTTTAGGTAACCTGCTGGTATTTATTTATCTAAAACATGCTTTTGTACCGATCACAGTGTAGTATTTTACCGGACTTAAAACATGCTTTTGGTTGGCGGCTGGGTGGTGCAGCGGTCTAAGCGCTCATCACCAACGCGTGAGACACCGGTATCGAATCCGGCTGTCAGCGTTGCCTCTGGCTTGGGCCGGCTGTCATACTGACTCAATTGGCAGAGTCAGCGGGAGGTGAGTCGATGGGTGGTAATCTGGTCGTTGTAAACAGTGACTCCTACAGGTCGGTCAGGGCGCCTGCACAGCAAGGACAGAAGATGTCGAGAGTAGTGTGAGCCTCCCACATGTTACACCTCGCCAATGAGTCTGCGCTGGCAGGTGAAAAGAAGTGGCTGGCTGACTCCGCATGTATCAGAGGGGACATGCGATAGATTCTTCAACCCTCCCTACGACCGAAAAGTGGGGGGCACATGCGAGCAACGATCAAGACAGGCGAGGGGGGAATTGGCACGACTAAATTGGGATGGGAGAAAAACAGAAAAAGTGGATCAAAAACAGTTTCAGGTGAGCAACCCGAACGATTTGGGCATAATGCATATAACGTGTCATATCTCGCGATCTAGGAAAAAATTACTGGATTATTTTGGGAAGGGGCGATGTTTAGCATGGAATAGCACACAAACTAAAGTATGTAGAAATTAACTGGTTAGTCAGTGTTGGACTATAAACAATGCCTGTCAAATGAGCCATACTATTGTCTCCATAGCTATAATACAGAACACACGATGGGTCCGCAAACATCGCTAAAATGGTCAATAACGCTGGCGCCATTGAGTAGAGATGGGAAAACAGTGCAGTGGTCAATAAATTAAGCCCGATGGGTCCGGCACCGGACCCAAAATGACATTGCGTCATAAATCAATCTCTCCAGACTGTATGAGATAATGTTGCGTTTTCTTTTCAAATGTAGCCAAGAGTAAAGACCCTAATCTTGTCAAAACAGCAGCCTCAGTGTATATTTTCAACAATACGTTTGTTTACTAGGGATGTCCGATATTATCGGCCTACCGATATTGGCATTCAAATGTAATATCGGAAAATATCGGTATCTGTTTAAAAAAAAATATAATTTATTTTTTTTACATTTATTGAACCTTTATTTACCCAGGCAAGCAAGTAAGAACACATTCTTATTTAATTTATTGTTAAAGTATGCATAATGTTGTGTTAATTCCACGACAAGAGATATGTAATGTTAATTACCTGAAATTATTCCGTTTTTTGGGGGGGAAACCCTGCATATATCGGTTGATATTGGTATCGGAAATTAAGAGTTGGACAATATCGGTATATCGGTAAAAAAGCCAATATCGAACATCCCTATTGTTTACCAATAGTCAAGTCTTATTAGTTAGCTTTTAGTTCATGGAATGTCTTCATAATTTAGCGAATATCCACCATTTTGAATTTGCGTCGCAGTTTGTAGTCATATGAGGAGAGGGCATCCAGAGCTCTCAATGAGCGTTGAAATTTAGAAAAACTACATTTCCTAGCCGATTCCAGCTTCCTGCAAGCAAATTACTTGTGTATGAATTTCTTTTATTTCTCTTATTTTTCGGGATTATCTATCACAAAACTGAACGTTATTGGCATATATTGGAGCGCAGTTAGTGTGTCTACCTTCTGTGAACATTTAGCAACAATCCGCGTTGCAATCAGATCCAAAATGGCGGAGCCATATCTATTATAAGAGTGGAACTGTACATACAGTAGATTTGATTCACAATTTTTGCTGCACGCCTGGAGATACTAAATCCAAATTGAACTCTGCCATTTGAAAGAGGAGATTTGGTCCGATCCATAGATGTGCGATAAAGGCCTATAAAGGTCATTTATAGGCCTGGTATTCTATATTCTATAATAATATTTCAAATTGCATGTGTCCGGATGGCAGAATTCAGTACTGTATCTACAAAACATTCCCTTTATTAATTTGCTTAGATTTGTACACATGATCTCAAGAAGGTGCTGAACGAGCTCAGTGCCAGTTTTTCCATGTCTGGTCATTTTTAGCATGGTGTTATTCACTGTCAAATATGCTAAGAAAAATCATTTATATTCTCCTTTGTTTCATCACAATTTACTCAAGTCTAGTAACAGACACAATATTTCTGACACTGGGAATACATTCCATGAGTTCCATAGATGTCCCTAGATACCAAGAACATGCAAATGGACCTTGTAGAAGTGGAGCAATCTTCCATTTACTTAGGTATGTATTTTTAGGCGGATTTTCAGAAAATAGGGCTTAACACTTTCACCGCCATAAACTGTCCCCATCTCTGCCGCTTCAAGGCCAGTTTAAAATTGTCATTTTCGCGGTGTTTCACGTGTTTGCAGAGCTGTGTGTTTGTTCTGTATTATAGCTGTGGAGACAATTGTGTGGCTCATTTGACACACTACTTGTAGTCCAACACTGAAGAAATTTGTAGTTTGTTTCTACACACTGTAGTTTGTAGTTTATTACATGCTAATAAACATTGCGCATTTCCAAGATAATCCAGTCTTTTTCCATAGATCACGAGATAAAGCGCGTTATGTGCAATAAGCCCAAACCGTTCTGGTTGATCCCCTGAAACCCCAAATACTCCCAAATCAAAGTTATATACCATGTACACATGTGGGGTAGTTTTAACTCAAAACCGTTTGGTAAAACACAACTGTGATTGTTCGGTAAAATAGACAGAATATACCTTACCTTAGCCAGAAGGTATTCCAAAAAGAATAATTCCAAGTGATCGCATCGCGATTACCAGTGTATATGTCTATACACGTTCGGCAGCGGAAATTTGAGGCAATCAATGTGAATCTGTTCAAGCAGGAGGAGGAGCCCTTACCAAAAAAAATAAAGGAAAAGGGGTATCCACGCCAATGCAATTCCAGTTCAGACACAGACGATACTGCCACCTGGTGATATTCGCTCGGCATTGCAATTCCAACATATACAAACGAGCCAGGGACGGCTAGAATGATCCAGAGGATGATTTAGAACGGGGATCAGAGGAAAAATATCAAAGGATCTAAAATCAAGTTTACTCGTTATTGGCACTCAACACTTGTCGGCCAATAACGAGTATACTCTTGATTGACGCTGAATGTGTTAACACTTTGAGTGCCAGCAACGAGATTTGTCGTTAATTCATGCCAACCGTTGAGTGCCAGCCGACGAGAAATCTCGTTTTTAATCGCTATTTTTTTTATTACCGATTTCCATTCATTTTTCATCAATATAGCCTCACGTTACCAGTGGGGATCTGTCTGAGCTCGAACGGAAAATACCGCCCCCTATCATCTCTCCGGATGGTACTGCACCCCATTGGATTGGATTGAATGAAACGCATGGGGAAAAAAGAGTCCGGATTCCACATTTTACTTGTCAGGCAAGTAACCGGAGACGATCCCAGTCATCGCCCACCATCAGAACAGCGTGTAATATGTATTTCGACCACCCAGCGTTGGATCAATAAACGCGATCGATATTTGGAATGGCGATCAGGAATTGGAATAATCTTTTTGGAGAACATGTGTGTGGCTGTGAGTGTGTGTAGCTGATCAGGAAATAAGATAATCGATTTTTCAGCCCGCTCTGCGAGTACGCCGAAAGTGTAGCCTCCGATCCCATGACGTCATTTATCTCTTGCGGAGAGTGAGGATTATAAAATGAACGTGTTTTAAAGTGTGATGCTGTTTGTCATTTTAACAGCAGATACACTTTCTTAAATTCCATTGTCCCCGACAGAGCGGTGTGACGGGGAGCTCGGACGGGATGTGTTTTGCTTGCTGGTGTTATTATAGCATTCGCTGAAAAGCTAGCTAGTTGGAACAACATCTGCTTTAACGTTACATCAAATCAGATGATCGCCTGTCCTTTCTCCAGGACCTGACACTGTCCGTCTATCAACAATAATGCACCCACGGTGAATCGTATTTAAGTCAAGTAGCTACTAGGGGTGGGAATCACCAGTTTCATCACGATATGATACGATATATGTCTTTGGACAACGATACGATATTTGCCGATATCACAAAGTCTGCCACGATACGATACGATTCGATTCAGGTGCCTGCGATCGATATGAGGCGATATTATGTGCCCATTTAACACAATCAGTCACATTTAGATCAACTAAAAAAAGGCTAAGGAAATATCAATTTATTTTTTAGCTCTTCCAGACATTTAAATGAAAAACAATCTATTGTTTTTAATACAAATAGACCTCCTGTTCACTTTTTATATATTGAGCTTTAAACTTTAAGTAAAATGTTTTGGAACTCACAACACGCAAGCTAAAACCCCTTCCTCTCCCAAACTTCCTACAATTGTTTTATGTTGCATGATGATCATGAATACATTTAAATATCAACATTATCTGTCCATCCTCAGTAACACACACACACACACACACACACACACACACACACACACACACACACACACACACACACACACACACACACACACACACACACACAGAATGCCCCTCCCCCAGTCCCCCACAGAAAGGTAGACTCACTGCCCCCACCCCTCCTCCTTCCCAAGTCCCCTCTCCTAGTCCCCTCTCCTCTCTCCTCTCACGGTTACCTGCTTAGCTTAGTTAGCTCACTCTAACGCAACGTTAATTTCGGTATTTAACGCGACGTGGGCATAAAGGAATGGCGAGGATGGAAAGCATGTTAGATGCATTTGACCACTTGTGGGGAAAAAAACAACAGGCACTTATTTCGGGCAAAATAGGCGGACTCTGTCGGATTGCTGTCTAACGTCTACACACGCTGAGCTGCGCTGAGCTACTGTTGTTGTTCCGGCCGGGCGGATATGCTCACGAGGGGATTTTCATTATAAGAGTATTGCAATATGAATCGATCTTTTTACGTTGCATCGATCCTATTTGATTATTGATAATAGATCGATATATCGATCTGGATCGATGTATCGTCCCACCCCTAGTAGCTACTGACTAGCGTTAGCTGACTAACGTTATCAAATGTCAATGCGGGAAAGACGAGCTAGGTCAGCTAGCTTAGCTTGATAACGGTACCTTGGCTAAAGTTGGTGCTATTCATAATCCAGCAATAATGGCTGCAGACCTGCAAGCAAAGTACAGCAAGTTCCAAGTGCCAAAGGATAAGAGTCTGAGGCGGAGTCAAATCACAACATAAACGTTAATACTAGCCAGAGCATCTGCTACTAGCTAACAGACTGGGTAGCAATTTTTTTTTAATAATTTATATAATATACTTTATTTAAATAACTTTTTTTGATGTATGCACTGGTATCGGATCGATATCGGTATCGGTCGATACCCAAAGCTTAGGTATCAGAATCGGATCGGGAAGGAAAAAATGGTATCGGAACATCTCTAGTTTCGACAAACAAGTCATTGATAAGCGACGGTCGTATTAGACACATAGCCATAATTTAAGATATAGTTTATGCGTTCACAAATGTGAGCGCTCTGTCATTGAATAGAGCGTTGGCACGCAACGGGGTATATAGGACTGGCACGGCTGGCACGGAAAGTGTTAAGAGGTTAAATCACATCGAGCATAAAACATTGAGAAATACCAACTGAACGAATGCAAAACAGACACAAAATCTGAACTCTTAATTGGTGTACTTCTCTCTTCTCCAGGTATAATTGCTGCATTGCTCCCCAACAACAAGCAGAGATATGAATGTGTCAAGGCCTCACTGCTGTGACCAGTGTGGAAAGCGCTTCATCAAAAAGGCTGCTTTTCTAATACACCAGCACATTCATACAGGAGAGAGGCCTTACCACTGTGACCAATGTGAGAAGAGCTTCAGTGACTCTGGACACTTAAAAAAACACCAGCTCATTCATACAGGAGAGAAGCCCTACCACTGTGACCAATGTGAGAAGAGCTTCAGTATCCCTGGAAACTTAAAGATACACCAGCGCATTCATACAGGACAGAAGCCCTATAACTGTGACCAGTGTGAGAAGAGCTTCAATCAATTTGGAAACTTGAAGACACACCAGCGCATTCATACAGGAGAGAAGCCTTACCACTGTGATCAGTGTGAGAAGAGCTTCAGTTGGTCTGGCAGCTTAAAGAGTCACCAGCGCATTCATACAGGAGCGAAGCCTTACTACTGTGACCAGTGTGCGAAGAGCTTCGGTAACCCTGAAAACTTAAAGGTACACCAGCGCATTCATACAGGAGAGAAGCCCTACCACTGTGACCAGTGTGAGAAGAGCTTCAGGGGCTGTGGAGAATTTAGGGCACACCAGCGCATTCATACAGGAGAGAAGCCTTACTACTGTGACCAATGTGGCACGCGCTTCAGTCAATTTAAACACTTAAAGAGACACCAGCGCATTCACACAGGAGAGAAGCCCTACCGCTGTGACCAGTGTGAGAAGAGCTTCAGCCAGTCTGGCATCTTAAAGATTCACCAGCGCACTCATACAGGAGATAAGCCCTACCACTGTGACCAGTGTGAGAAGAGCTTCAGTTGCTCTGGCAGCTTAAGGAGTCACCAGCGCATTCATACAGGAGAGAAGCCTTACTACTGTGACCAGTGTGGAACGTGCTTCAGTAAACATGGAAGCTTAAAGATACACCAGCGCATTCATATAGGAGAGAAGCCCTACCACTGTGACCAGTGTGAGAAGAGCTTCAGCCAGTTTGGACACTTAAAGAGACACCAGCGCATTCATACAGGAGAGAAGCCCTACCAATGTGACCAGTGTGAGAAGAGCTTCAGTCAGTCTGGCATCTTAAAGATTCACCAGCACATTCATACAGGAGAGAAGCCCTACCACTGTGACCAGTGTGAGAAGAGCTTTAGTTGCTCTGGAAACTTAAAGAAACACCAGCACATTCATACAGGAGAGAATCCTTAAAGACAGTGGGGGAAACATTTAATTTGATCATTCATACAGGAGAGAAGCCTTACCACTGTGACCAGCATGGGAAGAGCTTCATACAATCTCAAGACTTAAAGAAGCACCAATATATTCCAGTATATTCATTCAGGTGTCAAACTCTGAAATGGTGTAGAAATCTGCTTAAAAACTCAACATACTTAACACATTCATCCTGGACAGCAATCCAACTAATTTGATCTGCAACAGAAGAACTTCTGACACTCATCTTCAAACACCAGTTTCATGGTTTGAATAGAGGCTATGCTCTCTAGTCCTCTCTTCCAACACTAGTTGTCCCTTCCAACATGGCTGCCTGTAACCAGACACATAGGGCTTGAGTACCTGCCCCTTTTCCCTAAGAGTAAAAAATTCCCTTTTCTGGCTGGTGGTAATTGTATTTAATTTTGTTTATTTTCTATAGAAAAATAAACAATGTGTGCGCGCCCACACATACACAATACGGTTCTCGATTCCCATCCCTAAGCATGAGCAAGGGTGCACACCTGGGAGTGCTACGTTCATTCATACTATCAATACATCCATTATAAATGTTCATATTACCATGAACGGCATTGTTGTAGTTTTTATTGTTGTTGCTATTTGCTTGGTTTTGGTTAACACTTTCTGCGCCAACCACGAGTATAGTCGGGTTATCTCGCCAACCGTTGAGTGCCAGGACCCGATTGTTTTTTCTTTTATTTGATTTTTTTATTCTACGCAGTCTCACGGACCTCAGTGTATCATTGGGACTCATTCTGAGACGCAGAGAGTGCAATACCGGCCGAATCCTGCTAGGTGGCAGTATCGCCTACCCTTTGAAACCTTATTTCACACTGTGTTACATTGTTTATGGACCGGGTGGAGAATTTAGACCAAGCCAAGTGAATCGCTTCATCTGAGCACCCCCCCCCTTGATGCATTCATGGTGAAACATAATACCTGAAATAGTAACGTGTACAGGCAAGCAACGCGAACGCATGAAAGGGTGGGGGGTCGTTTCTAGGGGTGGGAATCACCAGAGGCCTCACGATACGATACTATCACGATACGATAGTATTGCGATATGCTGAGTATTGCGATATTAATATTGCGATTTATTACCTTTTTTCAACTGAAAAGTAAAACTTTGTCAACATGTTTTATCTAATAAAATAAAGTTCAGTCTGTTCATCTCACTTCTATCATTTTTATTGCAGAACATGGTATTTTCTCAAGCAGACAGATGTAAACACTGTAATCTGTGTTGCATGTACCTGACAAACTGAACTGTTTGTATTACAGTCATATTCCAACTTAACTGAATGCACATGTGTGTGTCTGTGTAGGGATGCCCACCGGACCCCGGTTCTAAACTGGAACCGGTACTAAATTAGAAAAAAAACTGAGTATTGATAAGCTCCGACGTTATCGGTACTGCTATCGATACTTTAGAAATTATTATTACTGTGAGTTTTTTTTTCGAGGAATTTAAACGTTGCAAACTATCTCTCCTCTCTCTGTCTCTGCACGAGAAGCGAGCCGCAGTGAGCCATTATTACTCACACTCAACTTTTTTTGCCATTGCTATGTCTACTATACATTGGTTTCTTGTTCGAATGCATTTATTTCTATAGACCAGTGGTGCCCAACCAGTCGGCCGTGATCGACCGGTAGATCAATGACATGCAATATAATTGATGCGAGCAATGTTAGCTGCTAACTAGTAATACATAGGCTAAGCTAACTAGCGTTAGCCGCTAACCCTGGAAAACGCTCAAAGCAGACTCCACGACACCAGTTCCATTCGTGAGAAAAGGGGGTGGGTTATATTGACAAGGCTTGACAACAGAGGTTCAAATATAACTTCATATTTATTGGTTATTTGTTTCTTTATATCAGCATCCAGTTTCCACCACTGTGTGTTAAAACTCTTCCTGTGTTGACGTTAGAGCGTGACATCATCGCCTACGGCAAGCTTACATGCTCAAAACGCAAACCGTAAACAGAACCCGGAGCGCACCAAGACACACAGCCTCTACTGATAACATGGAGTATTGAACCATTTTAAGAGCTGGGTATTGGGTGGGACATTCTGATTTAAGAACTTTCTAAATAAAATAGAAAGTCCCAAAATAGTTAATTTATCTGACTGCTTGTATTAATTGATAAAAAAAAGTGTGCAGTAATATAGTTATATAAAAGAATAATAAAGCAATGTCGATTCTGTTCTTAATATATATATATATTTTTTTGCTAAATAAAAAAGAACCGATAAGAGTATTGATAAAGTACCGAACCGCTAAGCAGTATCGATAAAATCCTAACGATACCCATCCCTATCTGTGTGTGGACTACTGTACTATTACAGGTATTGAAATGAACAATGCAACTTCCTTATACAAAATTATTATTATTATTTTTTTATGAATAATTAAATATCGATACTTGGCGTCCCTGTATCGATACAGTATCGCCACGCAAAGTATCGCGATACTACTACGTATCGATTTTTTCCCCCACCCCTAGCTGCTATAGATCTCCAAAAATGGGCCACTGGTGTGCAATCCCAGACCAGAGAGAACAAAGTGCACCGGGAGTCGGCCACCAGTCCCATAGCAAACAGTTTCCTCTGTGTGAGATATGTCCTATGAATATAATTCATATGAATTTGTTGGTGATTAGGGTTGTGGGAGGCTAATATAACATTTGTCCAAACGTCATCCCAGTCAAACTCAGGGTCCAACTCTGGGATGTCCCCTCGCCAGACTGTATCTAATGTAATTTTTTATTTTTTGTATGAATAATTAAATATTGATACTTGGTGTCCCTGTATCGATACAGTATCGCCACGCAAAGTATCGCGATACTACTACGTATCGATTTCCCCCCCCACCCCTAGTAGTTTCTGATGCTTTGATTGCCAGTAACACACGGTCTGGAACAGGGTTTACTGCACTCTCGATACTGCCACCTAGCAGGATCTGGCCGGTACTGCACCCTCGGGGTCCCTGTATGCCTTTTAACTCATTGACCGCCGGGGATTAGACGGAGCCCGTCAGCACTGCCACGCTTTAAAAGATAGGAGTCAGTCACCTTGTTTGTAGAGTTATAACTATATTCTATATTATAGCTATGGATACAATACTATAGTCATTTGACAGTGAGTTTCTTCCGGTCAAGATGCAAAAAAGAGAAACATTTTCCATGCTTACATTCACGCGTTATACCGTGGTGAATATAAGTGTGTTTTTAGATCGGTCTCGGGTAATTCCCGAAATGCTGAGGAATAGTCTTTAGCGTGTTATACTATAACCGTTGCCGTTTCTTGCCTGGACCCCCTATTATTCTCAAATCAAATCTATATCATAGGTATTATGTTTCATCATGAATGTATGAAAGGGGGGGGGGGGTCGTTTTTTTATGCTTTGATCGTCACCAACGGCATACATTGTGGACTAACATTACACACACAACGTTCGGATCGCAGTGAACTTAGACATGCTTGGATCAACGCAAGATTGATATCATATAGCCCTTACCTTGACTAGGATGTACCCCAAAAAGAATATTCCAATTATCTGATCGCGATTCCAAGTATTGATGTCCATCGTGTCGCCAACATAATCCACCACACATCATGCATCGGGAGCATTTGATTCATCTCAATCCGACCGTTATAACCGCGTCCCTTGCCAGAAAAAAAATAGCCGACCCGGAGACATATAATCGATGCCCAGGCCAAGATACAAGGTTTCAAAGGGTGCTCAATACCGCCATCTAGCTGGATGCGGCCGGTATGTTATGTTTAAACCGCTCCGGGCGCAGATTTTTAGTACAGGGAAGCCTAGGGCTTCACTCGATCATATTGAATCGCTTTCGGGACAATCGATGCATGTGTTGTGCCGTATTATGTCGTGGACCAGATGGACATCAGATGGACCAGATGGCGATCAAACAATTGGAATATTCTTTTTAGAATACCCCCGACCACAGGTAAGGACTATCTGATGTCAATTTCAGCTTGATCGTACAATGTTTTCATACCGATCCAGCTGATCAACGTGTGTTGTGGTAATAACGAATGCCGTTACTGGCAATCAAAGCATCAGAAATGACCCCCCCCCCCTTTCATGCATTCATGTTGGAACAATACCTATTATATACATTTGATTTGGAAATAGTAGCGTGTCCAGGGACGAACGGCAATGCTTTTAGTAGAATTCACGTAGTGCCCTGTAACTCCCAGGAATTAGCCCGTATCACCCTGAAACTATACTTATATTCACCACGGGATAACGCGTGAACGTATTCATGAAAAAAAAAAAAATTGCATCTTGGACAGAAGATAGTTACTGTCAAATCACCATAGTATTGTATCTATAGCTATAATATAGAATATAGATATAGCTCTACAAACAAGGTGACGCACTCCTATCTTTAAAGCGTGGCCTAGCTAGAACAGGATGAGGGTAATGGCTGGCAGTGAATGAGTTAACAGATGGCGAGCAAACACGTATATATACGTTGTTGGCCGTGAAAGTGTTAAAGGTCCCCTATCTTATAAATGGCCTTTTCCAGTGGTTTGCAATGTGGGGTTGTACCAACACTGACTAGGTGTGAAATTCTCATTCAGGCACATTCCTCCAGTTCAGCTGTGACAAGATCCTCCCCCACTAAACCAAGCTATTCTGAATGTAGCGTATCTGTGACGAGTAAGAATTCTGATCTGCATACCTCAGCTCCTTCTGTGTTGTAGCCACTGCCCACAATCAACAATTCGATCAACAACGGAGCGAGTGGAAATAATGTGGAAGCAGTTTCCCTGTCAGACACTTCCTCTCTTTTGTAAGGGGAGAAAGTGGTGCACCAAAGTACTTGATTAAAAATACAAAACAATGAATTTTATTGAAAAAAACCTTACAGATGTGTTCCATAGACTCACAGGCAGGGCTTGACGTTAACTTTTTGGCTCACTAGCCACTGTGGCTAGTGGTTTTCCAAAGTCACTAGCCACTCAGCATTTTCACTAGCCAAAAATCCCCACACTCGTGCCCCCACCCAAAAAGTAATAAATATAGGTCATTTCTTCTTCACTAACCCCTGCTGGGGACAGTATCATTGTAATCATACTGCTACACGCCAACTGTACAACTGTGCTTCTGACTGTTGACTCCATTGTTTACTACTGCCTGCGACCAGTGACTCAGCCGCAAAAGGAGCTCCAGTTGGGGCAACGGCTGACTGGGACAAGATGGAGGGTGTAGATGTGGAAGAGTTGTGTTGAACCTAGCAATTACATTGTTGCTCCAAACGCTGTGAACATTATCATTGACACACCTATGCCTTGGCTGTGTTGAACCTAGCAATTATATTATTGCTCCAAACGCCGTGAACATTATCATTGACACACCTATGCAGGGCTTGAGGTTAACTTTTTGGCTCACTAGCCACTGTGGCTAGTGGTTTTCCAAAGTCACTAGCCACTCAGCATTTTCACTAGCCCTGGGCAGGTGGGCAGGTGTCAACGTCAAGCCCTGCTCACAGGAATAGTGTAAAATTGCCCAAATAGTGAAAGAAATAGCAAAATAGTTCCCCTTTAAATATTTATTTAAGATGTCGTATAGTTAAAATAAAGGTTTGAAATAAAATTAATTAGAATTAATTAGGATCAATGGTATTCCATAAGGAGTGAAATAAGCGACCACCCGTGCAAAAAACAAGATTTTACATTGTGAAACTATAAATTCAATCCAAAAAGTGTATTACTCATCAACTTAATTTATGTAAACGTTTTTGGTGGATGAGCAAAACAGTGTTTCTAATCCTCAGTCAGACAACGGAGAAAACTGGTCAGCATATCTTGACTTGATATTTCAAAAATCTCCTGTTACAAAGCATTATTGAGCAAAAGCTGAACTATTTCACAAATGATGACCACTTAATAATAGTTTCATACAGGCTAAAACAGAAGCACACATTTAATATAAATGTACAGCTTTGCTGCTGTCTCGTTCTCGGCGCTCGCCTCCACACTGTTTGGAACATATTGGGCACATCTCGCAAACTCCCTCAAATCTCGATGAGACTAAAGCCATATACTTTTATTTAACTATCAGCGGGGAAAGGCCTTCTGTACACAACATTGTTGTGTATGGAACATGGTTAGTTAATCAATACGCCCACTCGCTCGCTGTGTGAATTCTGCCAACAATGATCTGCTTGTGTTCCGACATGGGCTCAGTTTGGCATTACGTGGTTTTATTACTTGGGTGCTGGGGGGGTAAACTCTGCGTTCGCACATACAGCCCATTCGATTAATGTGCAGATTGTCAGTAGTCTAGTGCATGTGTGAAAGGGGCTTCAGTGTGTTTTGGGGGGACAAGCATGCTGTTAATGTTCCCCCTCAATTTGCTGTGTGTGTGCACCTATGTGTGTGAGTGATTGGGAGAGAAACGGAGAGGAACTTGATTCCATACAGAATGAAATAAGCTAAAAACTAGATTTTACATCCAGTACATGTGTGAAAGGGGCTTCAGTGTTTATATTGCATACTGTATTTTGTCATAGCCTGCACCCTTGTACATAGACCAGTGTTTGTGACGTGTTGGTGTTGTGCGTTATTGATTGCTTTAACCTGTTCTACCCGAGTGGTCCATCGGCGGACCACAAATGACATCACGTCATAAATCACTCTCTCCAAACGATGACATTAAGTAGCGTTTTTTCCCCCCCAAATGTATCCAAGAGTGAACACCCTAACCATGTCACAACAGCAGTCATAGTGTATATTTTCAGCAATACGTTTGTTTACCAATAGGTTAAAGTGTTATTAGGGAGATTTTAGTTTATGGAATGTGTTTATTATTTTGCGAATATCCGCCATTTTGAATTAGTGAAACGTTGGTAGTTGTAGTCATATGATAAGAGGGCATCCAGAGCTCTCAATGAGCGTTGACATTTCAAAAAACTACATCTCCCAGCGATTTCCTGCTTCCTGCAAGCAAATTACTTCCTGGTTATTATTTTTTATTTCTCTGGATTATATGCCACAAAACTGAATGTTATTGGCATAGATTGGAGCGCAGTTAGTTTGTCTACCTTCTGTGAACATTTAGCAACCATCTGTGTTGAAATCTGATTAAAAATGGCAGACCTGTTGCAAAAATAAAAAGCTGACTGTATTTACAGTATATTTTATTCTCTGTTCTTCCTGCACGCCTGGTGATACTAAATCCTAATTTAACTCTGTCATTGGAACGAGTAGATTTGGCCCGATCCATAGATGTGCAACATGGCTATAATAAGGTAGCCTGCTAATAATATAGGCCTGCTATTCTATATTCTATAATAATATTTCAAATTGCATGTGTCCGGATGGCAGAATTCAGTACTGTATCTACAAAACTGTTTAATCATCTTCCCTTTATTAATTTCCTTAGATTTTTGTACACGTGATCTCAAGGAGGTACTGAACGAGCTCAGTGGCAGTTTTTCATGTCTGGTCATTTTTAGCATGGTGTTATTCACTGTCAAAGATGCAAAGATCATCAAAAAATCATAATTCTGACACTGGGAATACATTCCCTGACATCCATAGATGTCCTTAGATACCAAGAACACGCAAATGGACCTTGTAGAAATGGAGCAATCTTCCATTTACTTAGGTATGTATTCTTAGACCGATTTTCAGAAAATAGGGCTAGGGCTTAAGCAATCCGAGAGAGTGAGCTTTTGATGTGCCCTTTATTTTTGGTTGAGCACCAAGGTTGAGATGTGAAATAATAAAATGCCTAATTGGTCAAATATTGGAAAAGCCTATTACTGTTCCACTGGCTTTCCTTTTGATATATTTCTCAAATATCTTCACATAGCAACCATTCCCTTCCATTGCCATGTTCAAAACAATGGCCGCTATGTTACAGGCAGCCATGTTGGAAGACAAAGAACTACACAAACATTCAGTGCAAGGCCTACTATTAAAACACACATTTTCAAATCTTATGACCACCTGCTATCAGAAGGCCTCGTTGAGTCATGGTGTCCTACTCAATCAACCCTGCACCACCAGCGGCCAGTCTGTTGTTATTTCATCATTTATTTCCTTTCTTGAACCAGACCAGGCTTTAGCTCCACTATTTTCACCTTGGTTAACAACCAGTAAATGCCCAAGAGAATGTATTGTATAGTGGTTGAAATCTAGTAATCCATGCATGAAAATTATCGTTTAGTTACATCAAGATTGTGCCATGAAGGCAGTGTTATGTTTATATGTGATGTATTTACAACGATGCCATGTCTCTGCATATATAGATTAATAGTGCTGAGTGGAATATATTGGAGCACATAATCCTTTCAAAGTAACTCTGCAGTAACATTGTATGCATTTATCTTTACAGTAAATATATTATATTGTTACAATATATTTTTCACATTCTGTTTATAGTGAATAGACATTAAACAAAAAATATAAATTTGTATTCATTTTATTCTCGTCGTTGACCAATCCTTGAATATATAGGTACTAATCTTGTAGTTCCACTTAAGATGGAAAGACACGCAGGACACAACTGCCATAGAAAATATTGTATTATGTGATTGAATGGAAGAAACGTCTTGATTTAAAACGAGTTCACAAAGAGTCAACCATCAATATTGTTTGCTCTGGGAGTGGAGACCACTAGTCACCACCACTAACTTGCAGGGGAGGAAATTAGGCCACTTTACTCGCCAAATGCGAGTATTTTTTATGTTTGGCGAGTGATTCATGAAGAGCACTCGCCAGTCTGGCGAGTACTAGTAAATGTAACAAGTCAAGTTCAAGTTGTCTTATTTAGCTATTACATTACAGTGAAATGCTTGGTTCTTTCACTGCCCAGCCCAGTCCAGCACAACCCAGTCCAACCTAGACCAGCCCAACTTTCCCTGCCCAACCCAGTCCAGCCCAGCATCTTTCACTGCCCAGTTCCAACCCAGTCCAGAATAGTTCCCTCTTTCATGTTAATACTGTATGTGATATCCTAATATTTTGAAGAGTAGAGACAGTGTGATTAATACATGTTGTATGCTAATATTGTGGAGAGTAGAGACACGTATTAATGTTTTATGCTAATAAATTGAGTAGAGACACGGTGTGATTATTACTATGATTGAAAATCTATTTAGACGAAGACATACAAAGAAGTAATTATCACAATTAGCGATTTATTTTTGGCTGGTAAAAGAAATCAGTTTGTCTGGTAAAAAAAATCATCTACTCGCCAGTTGGCTGGTAAGCCAAAAAGTTTCGTTTCCTCCCCTGCTAACTTGTGTTTCAGAAACCACACAACAATAGATTACAGCATAATCTACGTAGTAATGAAAATTGCCATTGGGTACATCCTTACCTATGTCATTTATATAAATTGTGAACAATAAGGGGCCCAACACCATGGGACCATGTTGGAAACAAGTCGACAGACTTTCACATATTATCCTTGTACCCATTGTTTTTATGCTTTTGTATAAATTGTATGTACTAAATAAAAAGCAATCAATCAACACAGAGCCCTGTGGCACCCCCTTGAGGACAGACAGGACATTGGAGGTACAACCATCAACTTTAGCAGATTGGGTCCTGTCAGAGAGATAGTTACTGAACCAGCCAATAGCGGAGTCGGACAACCCTACACCAATTAACCTATGCCTCAAAATACCATGGTCTACCGCATCTAAAGCCTTTGAGAAGTTGATAAACAAAGACGCATTGCTAATATAATATCCATTCCATTGACTATCATTTCAGACTGAATTATCTGTACTACTGGTCTGTGTCTGTACTACTGGTCTGTGTACTCTTAATTGCTCCCCAAAACAACACAAACTAGGAACAACAGGACAGATACAACCTCAATGTCATATAAAAATTTTGACAACTTGAGAAATACAAACTGAACGAATGCAAAACACAAAATCTGAACTCTTCATTGGTGTACTTCTCTCTTCTCCAGGTACAATTGCTGCATTGCTCCCCAACAACAAGCAGAGATATGAATGAGTCAATGCCTCACTGCTGTGACCAGTGTGGAAAGCGCTTCATCAAAAAGGCTGCTTTCCTAATACACCAGCACATTCATACAGGAGAGAAGCCAGGAGAGAAGCCTTACTACTGTGACCAATGTGGAACACGCTTCAGTAACTCTGGACACTTAAAAACACACCAACGCATTCATACAGGAGAGAAGCCCTACCACTGTGACCAATGTGAGAAGAGCTTCAGTCGCTCTGGCACCTTAAAGAAACACCAGCACATTCATACAGGAGAGAAGCCTTACCACTGTGACCAGTGTGAGAAGAGCTTCAGTCAGTCTGGAAACTTAAAGATACACCAGCGTATTCATACAGGAGAGAAGCCTTACTACTGTGACCAATGTGCAACCTGCTTCAGAAAGTCTGGACACTTAAAGAGACACCAGCGCATTCATACAGGAGAGAAGCCTTACTACTGTGACCAATGTGCAACGTGCTTCAGAACCTCTGGAAACTTAAAGACACACCAGCGCATTCATACAGGAGAGAAGCCCTACCACTGTGACCAGTGTGAGAAGGGCTTCAATGAGTCTGGAGACTTAAAGATACACCAGCGCATTCATACAGGAGAGAAGCCCTACCACTGTGACCAGTGTGAGAAGAGCTTCAGTAGCTCTGGAGACTTAACCAAACACCAGCGCATTCATACAGGAGAGAAGCCCTATAACTGTGACCAGTGTGAGAAGAGCTTCAGTAACCCTGGAAACTTAAGGAGACAC
This sequence comes from Notolepis coatsorum, assembly GCF_963971535.1. Lineage (NCBI taxonomy): Eukaryota > Metazoa > Chordata > Actinopteri > Aulopiformes > Paralepididae > Notolepis > Notolepis coatsorum. The sequence continues at coordinate 26,711,483 of NC_140179.1, read as the reverse complement.
CAGCGCATTCATACAGGAGAGAAGCCCTACCACTGTGACGAGTGTGAGAAGAGCTTCAGTAACCCTGGAAACTTAAAGATACACCAGCGCATTCATACAGGAGAGAAGCCCTACCACTGTGACCAGTGTGAGACGAGCTTCAGTAACTCTGGAGACTTAAAGAAACACCAGCGCATTCATACAGGAGAGAAGCCCTACCACTGTGACCAGTGTGAGAAGAGCTTCAGTAACTCTGGAGACTTAAAGAAACACCAGCACATTCATACAGGAGACCACAGTGTGAGAAGAGCTTCAGTAACCCTGGAAACTTAAAGACACACCAGCACTTCCTTCAAGAGAGAACCCTTACCACTGTGGCCAGCATGGGAAGAGCTTCTTACAATCTCAAGACTTAACCCTTGTGTCCTTTGAGACTCTTATTTTTTGATAACTTTTCAGTGGTTATGTTTGAGCCAATATATGTGGCAAAGGTGTGTATCTTTGAATTATCTTGGAACTTTTGAACTTATTTCTCTTATTAGTCGGGATTATATACCACAAAACTGAACGTTATTGGCATATATAGGAGCGCAGTTAGTTTGTCTTCTCTATTGTGAACATTTAGCAACCATCCGATTTGAAATCAGTTTAAAAATGGTGGAGCTTTTGGGCGGCTGGGTGGCGCAGCGGACATTGCGCTCGTCACCAACGCAAGAGACACCGGGTTCGACTCCGGCTGTCGGCGCTGCCTCCGGCTTGGGCCAGCTGTCATACTAACTCAATTGGCAGTTGAGTTAGAGGGTGGAAGTCGATGGGTGGTAATCTGGACATTGTGGACAGCAACTCCTACAGGTCGGTTGGGGACGCCTGCACAGCAGAGACAGGAAATGGCGGGGGTAGTGTGAGCCTCCCACACGTTACACCTCGCCAATGAGAGTCCGCGCTGGCAGGTAAAAAGATGTGATGGGCTGCCTCCTCGTGTACCGGAGGGGACGCGTCTATGCTTTTACCAAACGGTTCGTGTTTCCGCGTTCCCGTTTTGCGCTCTGATTGGCCACGCACGTTTCTGGTCATGTGACATGTGAACCCAATCGCATGACGCGCCCATTTCCGCCGCCCATTTCCGCCTCGACCAGCAGCAAACTACCTAACGCCTACGATCCACACTCTAACCTTAACCAACTTCGAAAGAGTGCCTAAGCTTAACCGGCGAAAGAACTTGCCGTCACACGATATCGCCCTGCTCTAAGACAAACTCTAACCTTAACCGTTTGGTAAAAGCAATCAGGTGGAGGGGACACGTGATGCAAGGCTTCTTATCCTCCCTACAATCAGCCTGTGGGGGGCATATGCGAGCAACGTTCAAGACAGGGGAGGGAAGAATTGGCACAATGGAATTGAGATGAGAGAAAAATTGAAAAAAGGAGAAAAAGTGGGAGCTTTCGCAAGAATAAAAAACCTACTGTACATACAGTAGATTTCATTCTCTGTTCTTCATGCACGCCTGGTGATACTAAATCCAAATTGAACTCGGCCATTGGAAAGAGTAGATTTGGCCCGATCCATAGTGTGCAAGTTGGCTATAATAAAGTAATTTATAGGCCTCATATTCTATATTCTATAATAATATTTCAAATTGCATGGGTCCGGATGGCATAATTCAGTACTGTATCTACAAAACCTTCTGTTTAATCATCTTCCCTTTATTCATTTCCTTAGATTTTCTGTACACGTGATCTCAAGAAGGTCCTGAACGAGGACCTTTTCCATATCTGGTCATTTTTAGCATGGTGTTATTCACTGTCAAAGATGCAAAGAAAAGTCATAATTCATATTTTCCTTTGTTTCATCACAATTTAAGCAAGCCTAGTAATGGACACAATATTTCTGACACTGGGAATACATTCACTGAGGTCCATAGATGTCCGTAGATACCAAGAACATGCAAATGGACCTTGTAGAAGTGGAGCAGAATTCCATTTACTTAGGTATGTATTTTTGGCGGATTTTCAGAAAATAGGGCTCTGGGCTTAAGAGGTTAACAACACATTCATCTCCCTTGCAAAAGAGATATTGTATCTCAATGGGACTTCCTGGTTAAATAAAGGTTAAAAAAAAAAACAAAAAAAAAAAATAAGGAGGGCCGTTTTGGCCCAAGGAGGGGAGTCTTCACCTGACTGTGTTGCAAAGTAGGTAACAAAATGATGCTGGTGAAGCTCCTGTTTGTCAATTGGTTATTTCTGTGTAAACTAGTGAGTTATTGGGGAACTTATGTTGTATTTGTAAGTATGGTGTAGGTTATTTTAGTTTAGTTTCCGCTTTTGTCACTTTTAAAAATAATAAAAGAACCCTGCCACAGAGGATGCTGCCTCTATCAAATATGTGGCTGTGGGTGGGAAGCCGGTGGGTGGTATCCTGGTCGCTGTAAACAGCGACTCCTACAGGTCAGTCAGGGCGCCTGCACAGCAAGGGAAGGAACTGGTGAAGGTAGTGTGATCCTCCCACGCGTTACACTTCACCAATGAGAGTCCGCGCTGCCAGGTGAAAAAGAGGCTGCTGGCTGTCTCCTATGTATCGGAGGAAGCATCTGATAGACCGGCAAGTAGGGGGCAAATGCGCGCAACAACCAGGAAGGGGAGGGGGGAATTGGTATAACAACTAAAATTGGGATGGGAGAAAAATACAGAAAGATAGGAGGATAAAAAGTGGATACAAAATATATATATATATGTGGCTGCGCACAGCAGTATATGCCACTACTCTGCCGGCTGCATTTTGCGTCGGCTCAAAGGATTTTTTTTCTTTTTTTCCATATTATAAATTGAAGTTTTTAAGCGAACAGTTATAATATTAACAATTCTTTGTTTAAAAAAGCCTGTTTCAGTGTGATTTAGTTGCATTGCATGCGGGTGGATTTAAATTTGCATGTGAATCAAGCCGAGTGCTTTCGTTGGCGAGATGAAGTTGAGAGAGTGGGAGGATGCCCCTAACACATGGCCTCTGTTGATAAACTTTCCATCGGATTTAATGAATGAGGTATTGGACTTTTTTGTTAATTGTGTCAATGACTGCCTCGGATGGTCTGTCGCGTCTGTCTTCATGCATCGGATTTAATGAACGAGGTATTGGACTTTGTTAATCATGCCAATGACTGCCTCGGATGGTCTGTCGCATCTGTCTTCATGGGTACGTTTTTGAATGGTTGTTTATTTTGTGTGTGGTACATCCCTGTTGAACAGTGAAACGTAGCGTTCAAATAACGTTACTGTCACCGCATTTAAACGGCATCATAACATCTTACAATTCCGCAATTTCTTTTGAATAAGCTTGGCATATTGGACCGGAAACCGGGCGAATTAAACGTGAGAAGAAGAAATCGCAGTCCTAAAAACAGAGGAGACCCAGGGCTTTTGAATTGCATCTAGATTTTATAAAACTACACCGACAGCGGCAGTTCAACAGCGGATGTCCAACCATATCAACATTTTCTGAAGTTTTTCCTGTTTATATCGCACGGGTCGAACAAACCTAAACGTTATTGCCATAAAATACAACATTGGGGTTGGGGGGCAGAATGCTGCTATCTGTGGTAGAGGTGCTTGGGGGGTGGGGGACACCGGTGCTGATGGGTGGGGGTAGGGGGGGGCTCGTCAGGTCGATCTGTTGGAAAACAAGTTCAACTCATTTGCACGTTCTAGGAGCCACTCCACGGCCATAGCAATGGACTATTTTATTGTATCTTCCTAATTTTCATTGATGTTTATTAATTGTGCACTGTTGAGCTATATAATGCTGTCTGTATAATGACAATAAAGACTCTAGAAATATTCTATTTCATTTTATTTGAAGCTTTGCACTTTGTGCTATACAAATAAAGGTGACCTTGACCTGTAAACCCTAACCTTTACTCCCTACTTTATAAAATAAAACATGTATGCCTTATGTAAACCATAACCTCACATTAGTATGTGTGGTTCTGTTTCAAGGCCCCCAGTGATGTCATCAGGGACATAGTGTTACAGCACTATGAAATGGGAACAAATCTCTGCCATTGACTAAAACTAACTTCAATTAATATCTGAAACTACTAACCTTCATATCGTGCTTTACTATTATCCACTTTACTACTAAGTAATTTAACTTATACTACTACCTACTATGCTAATAATGTCTATACTACTATGCACTAGGGATGAGATCGAATATTCGAAATTACGAATATTCGATCCCACATTCGATTTTCATGTCAGAAAATAGAAAAAATTAATTTTAAGCAAATCATTCTTATTTCATTCCTTTTTATATTTAGAGGCAGCCTAATTTTCATAGCCTAATTGATCTAAAAGATGCACATGCTACTGTTTCTGTTTGTTTATTAAAACCGGTTGATAGAAGTGCCTATTTATGTGCAATACCCTTTGATTTTAATGATCCATTCTATTAAAAAGAATACCTGAATTTAACTAAAACTGAACATTTTAACTGAAACAGAAAATAACAAGAATTTAAGAATTAAACTTAACTCAAGTTCAACACAGTTTCATGAACAATATAACTTACCCTTAACTGCCAGAGTTGTTGTACAGAACATGTAAGTCACTTTGGATAAAAGCTAAATGACTAGATGTAAATGTCATGTAGTTGAGTGCCACTGCCTGGTTTGCAGGCATTAAAGCGTTCCGTCTTGAGACGGATTTTCCGTCAATTGGCTACCTGGTATAATATGATTTGTAGATGCATACAGATTGAAACTAAATTGAGCCAATCAGAGGCGTCAAATATCATGAAAAAGGGAATTTTTTTCCTACCGCAGCCACACCAAGCAGAGTAATTTGCAAGCAATAATGGCAGGACGCATGCAGCAACTCGAGAGACAGGATTACGCTAGTAGTTCATCATCGGAAATGTATAATAATCGCAAGATACATTCAGACAGTTTTGGATCCAACAATGGATTTATGGACACATTTATGCCAGGACCACAAAGCTTATTGAAGGGTTAGCAGCGGCGCGACGGCTCTACCGGTGAGTCCGTCAGCCTGTTATATGAAAATGTAATTGTAGTGCTGTCAGACCCTGATATGGGTTGTCTTTTCCTTTTAGCTAACGCTATTAAATAAAAATATACAGTGGAGGTTCAAATAAGAGTGACTTTGCCTGAAAAAAAAAGTCTTGACGGAGATGACGCACCCCCACAGGAATCGACTTTACCATAAATCATAGGCTGATATACGCTACATTCTCTTTAAACATATAAATGTTACAGGACAAAAGTAATAGATTTGATCACTTTTATTCTTTTAAACTTGGTCTGACCGACCTTCAGCATACATAGACCATGAACAGGCAGTAGAAACGCATGTCCGAAAACACGAGTGCTCCTATTGTCCTAAATGTTACAGGACAGTTTTAAAATGCTATTGCAGGGCTGTACAGTGCAACTGTGATTGTGTGATTGTAGATGCCAGTCTGATTAGCTACTAGGCTAAAAATGAAGAAAACCACCAGTAACGTTAGTATTGCATCATATTTCCGACGTGTTGGACCTAGTGAGCCGTCTAATGAAAATGTGACCGAGAACAGTGAGCCAGCAGTGGCAGTAGCCACCGTTACAGGATGGCTAACATCATTAGCGACAGCAACATGGCTAGCTCTATTATCGTTAGCACTGAGTCTGCAGACGCCGACGTTACTAGCGAAGAAGATGAAGATGGCGAGATAGCTGCACCCGCCACCACTGTCACAACTAAAAAGGTCCACAAGTTCAAGTCGGATTGGCTCAAACTATTCCCCTGGCTAGTATTGAGAATGACCTTATGTTTTGTAAATACTGCAAGGGACAGAAGCAGGCGGGAAAAACTGCATTTGTAACGGGAAATCCCAACTTTAAAAAAGGTGGCTTAACTATGTCCTATCGGCACACAGCCTGCAGAGACAGCTACATGATGCGAACCAATAAATCGTCGTCTACGGTGACAGCAGCCTTAGGTAGGCAAGTTCTTATTTCCGAGGCGGATCAACGGAGGCAGCTTAAAATAAAAATGAATATCGCCTACTTCATCGCCAAGGAAGAGGAGCCGTTCGTGAAGTTTGGGCCACTCATTACTGTTCACAAGAAGAACGGCGTTGATATAAATCCAACCTACGACAACCATGTCAGATAATATTTTTCCAATAATAGTAATACCTTGCATTTAAATTATTTTAGTTTTTCTAAATGCTACCCAAAACAATGTAATGGCATCTTAGGATGCGAGTGTACCATGATTAGTAATGTAATAGACCTGTCGCTAAACCACGCCCCAAAATAGAATTTGTCCAATCATATCACAGCGAAAAAACTCTGTCAACACCAGAAAAGCCATTTGTGGACAGCATCAAACCAAACGTCTGTGATCGAAACCACTGTGAAGAGTTCAGTTTATATGTTATTATCTACCTAATATCTGATGGTGAAACGCTGTGCGTGGGGTACCTGTAATTCGGACACCAGGTACCCTGAAAGACTGGATGGAGGAGTATATTTCATACCTTTTCCGAAGCCCAAAAGAAAACTTGACAAATGCAAGCGGTGGATTCTGTTGTGTCGTCGACCACATACACAACTGAATGTGAAGACCATTACCAAGGACACTTATGTTTGCTCAAAGGTAAGGTCAATTCATAAAGACATAATATTTGACGGCATGTATTAGAAACGTAGACCAAACTATTAGTTTGCTAACGTTTGACTTTGACTGCCAACTAGCTAGCGTATATCCAGCCCAGCTAGCTAACGTTAGCTGCCAACATGTTTGCTGTCTACTTTCGTCCTCGCTAGTTAGCTGGTGTTTTTAGCTAACTTTTGCTAACTGTCTTTTCACCCCAAAGCACTTCAGAGATGGGAAGCCAACTCTGGAAAATCCAGATCCCATCCGGGCTCTCGTGTCTGCTCCGAAAAGACACAGACCCTCACCCGAAAAAAGGTAATGTTACAGTCAGCCAGGTGCATAACAGTGGAAATGATGACCAACAAGGACAGTTATAGTTATAGATGTAATGTAGTGACCACCATTGATGGTATAAAGAACTGGCTAACAGACAACAGGTTGTCACTGCATCTAGGCAACAAGACAGAATCCATATTAATGGGTTAAAAAATAAGGCAGGGAGGACAAACTTGTTATAACCACCGGAGGAACCTCTGGTGAACCTCTGGTGAACGATGAGTAATGTCTCTATGCACTTTGTTGATGAAAATAATAGTTTTTAATGCACAAATGAGCATGAATGATGCTTTTTTTTTTTATAATAAAAAAAAACTGAAACATGAATGAACATGAACATGAATGAACTGAAACATGAATACTACTACATGCACTAAGAATGCTCGATGCACTTCAGATGCCATAGTGCCACTTGAAACCAGTAACAACAGGGACAACGATGTAAATAAGTCCAGGGCCCTCATTCATCAACGTGTCGTAGAAAATGTTCTATTTCCACACGTAAGCACAGAATTCAGAATCAGTGCACGCACAGAAATATTGGGATTCATCAACCGTGCGTACACAGGTCCTATGCTCCTCCGTGTTGATAAATACCGACTTTGTTCTACCGTCAATGCTCGTGCATGATTATCCATATATGGTCATGAAAGTGATGAAACACCCCCCATGGGATGTGAAATAATGGACTGACCCGAGCGGAACTCTGAGAAACTTCACAGAGATTGTTCACTGCTGTCGAACCAAGAAGACACAACGCGTGTTATGGGATAAATAAAAGGCGGACTTGTAAACGGTGATGTCAGATATCAACGGCTCCCTAAGACCATTGCTGCAATTCTGCCTGGACAGCTCAAAATACTAATAAAGACCGTTCGTTGACCACTGTTTGGCGTTGGTTGTGTGTCATTATAACCGTGCTGTAATATGAATGCCTTTATTAGTTGTGTTCGATTGGCTATATGATTTTTAGAGGCATCTATTTTGTTGTCCGTATTACCGACAACAAAATAGATGCCTCTAAAAATCATATACTATTAGGTAGCCTATATGAATTACATATAATAGCAGCCATAGCCTACATTATGCAACAGTAACTTGCGCATACCAGTGTATGCGACGGACCAGTGTATACCTTATATCATATCATATTCATATAATAGTTTACTCTATCAGCATACCAGCATGTAATATGTTCTTGGTTAGAACTCAACCCGTTATTATTTTGCACATAGATTGCAGAAATACGGGAACGTTTTGATTTACATTAAAAGGCTTTGACATTGTAAAACTAAATACGTGGAATTCTGTAAGCATAATACAAGTCATATCACCCACACGATATGCTCTGTGTCCAGAGCATGTATGCTTTTCATTCATTTAAGACACATTATTGCAAGGGTTTTGTAATACACATACACCCTGGTGACATTGCAATGCGTTTTTTATTCTTTCTTATACAGTAAAAAGGGGGAAGAACACTATATCGTGGGTGTTCATATGACTTGTATTCTGCTTACAGCTTCGAAATTCCACTTGTTTCGTTTAACGTAAAGCCTTTTAAATATAATCAAAACGTTCCCGTGTTTCTGCGGTCTGTGCGCAAAATAATAACGAGTTGAGCTACGCGGAGCGCAGTCAGTCAGTACACCCCGTATATTCCGATAACGCTATATAAACCATGCTGCATTCATTCTGAGAGAAAGATCTATTATTCCAAATGCTATTTATAGGGTTTTGACCATAATTACACTACTGTTGCTATTTTACAATGAACTATAATGAATTACGGTTCATACAGAACATGCCAGTGTTGAAACTAATGCACAGAAGCTCATTTCCTTGTTGTAATAATATATTTTACCACTGGGCGTCAGCTAAGTGTGCTCTGAGCTGTGCGTAAATATAAGCACGGAGTCAAGTTCAAGTTGAAATTGATGAATCCCACTCTTTGCTTAGAAATGGTCGTACGCACAGGTTAAGCACAAATCTGTGCGTAAGACACGTTGATGAATGAGGGCCCTGGACTTTTCGTTTTATCCCTGACAAGGCAAATACAAATGTTGATCTGTCAAAGTTGTTATGTTTGTTGTCAATAAAATCCACTTTGAGCTGCATTTTATGTATGAAAGATGCTCCATAAATGAACTATTATTATTATCTGTCTATGCTCAGCTTTTTGTGTTTTTTTTCACAGAATGAGGTGTGCTGGAGATGTTACTGCCCTCACAGAGACGACACATGTCACTCATGTAGTGGACATGAGTGACAATGAAAGAGGTCTGATTTATGTTTTTGGACTGAAGTGAGCATCATGGAATGTGTGCAGCTTTACAATCATGTCATTGATGAACTGAATATCTCTGTGAACTCTCTCAATATATATATCTCTTCTTGTAAAAAGTACAAAGTCACAGAAGTTGAGTCCGCTAAGTAGTAGTTGCCCTTGAATTTGGTAATAACAGTTGTGCCTCTCTGAGATGTGCATGTCTTCTCCGTCTTTACGCACATAGAAATCTTTTATGGCTGTGGCTGCCTCTGCTACCGTCATGTCCCTTGCTGCAAAGGGACATTTTGATTTGAAGTCTTTATTTCGAACATGCAATGAATACAACAAACAATAACAAAAAAGAAAAACAACTCAATCTGCATGTTCGAAAAGGAGTAGGAAGAAGTATACACTTATTTAATCCTACCCCTTGCATTTCACCTCAAGCAAGCCTGTTTGACCATTGTCACATATTATAGCATCTGGTGTTGCCCCAAGGAAGGGGAGATCTGGTTGCAGGAGGAGGCCAGAGCTATGAACATGCCTATCTGGAAATGTCTCCTGGTACAGCTGCTTGACCTTTGACTCATTGGCAGAGACATAGGTTGTTGCAGTAGCAGTGAAGGGCTTGGGGTAATATGTGGACTGTATGAACGCATCTGAAATTTTCTTTCTCTTTAGTATCTTGCCAAATCCTTGCAACAGTGGGAGCTGCAGCGAGAGAAAAAATTAGAAACATCAAGGAGTAATTTGTCTCCTCTTATGCCTCTTTCTCCCCTCATTCACCTCTCCCCATCATCCCTCTCTCCTCATTCACCTCTCCCCCTCATCCCTCTCTACTAATTCACCTCTCCCCCTCATCCCTCTCCCCTTATCCATCACCCCTCTCTCCTTATCCATCACCCCTCTCTCCTCCCCTCTTACTCCAGATGAGAAGTGCTGGCCTGTGGAGCAGGCTCCCCCAATGGAAGGTGGACAAGAGGAGCGAGATGAACGATTGAGAAATCAACAAGCACAAATCGAATCACTGATGAGTATAAATACTGTTCTGAGACATAATCAAGTACCAAATAAATTAACACCAGAGGTCTTGCAGCACAGCCGTGTACCAGCCTATTTCAAATATGCCACTGGATTCACTTATGATCAATTCAATAATCTATGTACTGTGTTTAGTATACCTAGCAGTGAAACAGCCCAGCAAACTACTGTAGCTGGTACTGTAGCTGGTACTGTAGATGGTACTGTAGCTACTACTTAAGTAAAAGTAGAGAACTATTTGATATTGAATGTACTGTATTAAGTTTCAAAAGTAAAAGTACAGTACATATTCTATAGGGTGTTCTTGTATTTCAGTGCATTCAACCCTCGATATATTAACCTGAAGGTTGTTAAAGTGGTCCAGTTATGCTGCTCTATATTGTCCTCAGATTGCTGGTTTAAAATGTTAAAGTACTTAATCTTCATCAATTTATGCCATGTCTTGTATGCTAAATCTTTTTGGGGGGGAGGCTCAGATAAATGTAGTTGAGTAAAATGTACAATATTTACTTTGAAATGTAGTGGAGTGAAAGTACAAAGTTCCCTATAATGAAAATACTCAAGTAAAGTACAAGATACAAGAACATTTATTTAAGTGCAGCCCTGACAGGAGGCTGAAGTCCTTGCTATCATGGCCGACTTGTGAGGCTAATAGTGTTTGAAGAGTTTCATTCCAAAATAAGGCTTTAGTAATGCAGTCAGTAGAGTGCAGACTGCATCCAAGGCCTAACAATCTCTCCACTTTGCTGTTAATTTCACATCTTACTGGGTAGATGACGGAAACAACAGTTGTTGATATTGCAAATGTCAACAGACCAGGCTATTAATCCATAATGGAGGTACTAGAAGAAAGGTTACAGGGTAACCAAAATCAACATGTTTCTCCTTCCAAGGGTCATCAATAATCACAGCAAATGTTGTGACTGTATGACTAACAGGTTAGGAGATTGACAATGTAGAGGATGTGCATCCAGCGATAACATTTTAATTCGATTTGTGAACTATGGGTCTGCGGTTGGGACAAAATCAATTTTAAGCCTTGTCACAGCATTCATTTGGCTACAAGAATATAATGTTAAATTACCATAGATGTATCACAACAACACATGATATTGTTCGCTATTCCAGCACTGTTTGTATTTTATATCGTACATCCATTTGTGTAACTGTAAATCCATGTATATTTATTGTATATATTAAAAATAGTGGCTATTTATGTACACTTTAGTTGTGGGTTTTCTTTTCTAATCAGAGTGATCTATCTTGAGAATGTGTTGTATATGCATTTATTTATATTTATATTAAATATAACTTATACTTAGTGTTATAAGAAAAGCTATCCTGTACCCATATACTGTGATTTACAGGTATTTTGGTAAATGGTAAATGGCTGTATTTATATAGCGCTTTTATCCAAAGCGCTTTACAATTTGTTTCTCACATCTTACCCATTCACTCACACATTCACACACCAACGGTGGAGGCAACCATGCAAGGTGCCAACCTGCTCATCAGGAGCAATGGGGTTAAGTCAGTGTCTTGCTCAAGGACACTTCGACACGCTGCCCGGGAGGAGCGAGAATCAAACCGGGAACCTCCGGATTACCAGACGACTGCTCTACCTCCCAAGCCACTAGAAATACCTAATAATAAAATAGACCTAGTAATAGGGGGCGATCCCTATTACTAGGTCTATTTTATTATTAGGTATTTCTACTTTGGTCTCTATCACTATACATTTATAGTTAGTGTAATCAATCATTTTACCTGATGTACACTAGAATGTGCAGCATACCATTCTCTGACGTCTCACCCCTTTATGGAGGAGGATTGTTGGCATATTTACCTGGGTCACAAAAGAACGAACATAGCATGTTTACAAAAGAGGTTGATTATTCTGGTTGCAGAACGACAGCTCTCACTTTTTTCCTCATTCCATCTAGTGACACAACTGTCGGGTCTAGCTCGTATACTGCGTTGGACCACTAGCCTAAACTAAATGTATCAGAAATAGTAGTAATCATGGATTATCGTCATAGTTCTTGTAATCTTCAATCAAGTCAACTGTAAGTAATTGAGACGTATAGCTAATGCTTGCATCACCATGGAGGTCTAAGGTAATAATGTGTTAGAAATTACTACCCCTGCGGCCATCGTCAACAGTCATTCATGGTCGGCTTTGTTGTCCGACTTTTCAAAGGGGGCGTGGTTTAGCGACAGGTCTATTGCTTTTAGCTTGTCAATCAGAATGGAGTAAGAAGGCATGTGTCAGTGGAGTGGGATGTTCTGAAGCCAGATTGGAATTCGTAGATTCGATTTTTTTCCGCAAGGTACTTTTCAACCTGTTCGTATACAATTTTTTCCATGACTTTCGAGATGGAGGTAAGAATGGAAACAGGGCGGTAGTTGCCTGGGTCTAATTTGCTGCCCTTTTTTTTGCAGGGGGGTTACTCTCGCAATTTTGAAGTCTTTGGGTACGTGTCCCTGTTTTATGGGACCCCCACCATGAGTTCTTCTCCTAAGGACGCCTGCTCCTCAAGTCATCAGAAGCCCCATGGCTTCCACTGGGTCCTGAAACAGACTCCTTTTCATGGTTTTGCTGTGGGTTACTTACCAGTAAATGGGTTAACAATAAACCCTAAATTGTTGCCACTTCCTGTGTATTATTTCAGTAAGCTTTACCCTACCAACGCTCTAAAGAAAACGGCAATGTATAGAGCCATAACATATTGGAATAGGATCCCATTACATATTATACGGACGGAAAACAAGGACAGTTTCAAAAAGAAACTTAAAGGAGCCATAATCTGGAAGGAAATCAATATATGTCATGCATGAGTGTAGCTGCAGCCATGTTATCCAAAACTTCTTCTGTTTAATTTGTGTTTTTTTCTTTTTAAAGGTATGGTGAAATGGATTCAAGGCTATTTTAGACCACATCATTTAATATTTTACATTTACATTTAGTCATTGAGATGACGCTTGTATCCGGAGTGACTTGCAAGTTCTGTACGACAGGTCAGCAGGAAGGGAGCGGTTCCGGGATGCTGTCGCCCTGTAGAGTACCGCCCTTTTTATAAAATTACCTCTACCTAAGTCTGGTTTTGTGGAGGGGCAGTGTTTTGTGGGGAGATGGTATCCTGGAACTGTCTTTCCAGTGATGTTTGAAACATCAAAGAAAAGGCTAGTTTTAAAAGAAATCTCAAACACTATTTACACTCGAGAGAGATTACAGATTGACCTTCTGTCAGACCTTATAAGGGCATGTAGCCACGCCCCCTTTTTGAGATGATGTATGACCCATAAGTACCGCCCCCTTCTCTGATTGGTCGAGGATTCAAGGAGGCGGGACATCCGGTTTTGAGGGGAGGGACATCCGGTTTAGGAGGGGGAGGGACATCTGGTTACGGAAGGGGAGGAGTTTTCAGAATTTTTTCAAAATAAAAGTTTACATTTTTTTTTTCAAAAAAAAAGTTCTTCAAAATAAAAGATTCAAACGTTTTTTTTTATTTTCAGATTGTGTGTATTCCAAGGTTTTCAGATTAAACATTTCACAATATCTTCAGAAGGTATTTTGTGTGTGTGTATCTTCAGAATATAGTTTCACAATATGTATTAGTGTATCTTCAGAATATAGTTTCACAATAAGTATTCCAAGGTCTTAAGAAAAATACAATATCTTCACAATATGTATTTGTGTATTCCAAGGTTTTCAGAAAAATACAATATCTTCACAATATGTATTTGTGTATTCCAAGGTTTTCAGAATAAATGTGTGTGTGTATGTGTGTTTTCTTGGATAAATGCAATATGTATTTGTGTATTCCAAGGATTAGAATAAGTGTGTGTGTGTTTTCTTAATGCCAAATGCCAAATGCAAAATACAAGGTGTGTTTTCTTCCAAGTGGTATGGTTTGAGCAGAAAGCGTCTCCCCTATGTTTCTGTCTACCTCTCAGTAGACTGAATATTTCTCCCTCTGGCAAACTGCAGCTTCTCTGAAAAGTGACAGCCCCCTTCGCTGTCATAGAAGGCGGAGAATGACTATGGCGAATAGGGAAGCCTAAAACTACTGTATACAGTTTCTGTCAAAGCAGATTTATGACCCTCAGACTTCCCCCTTTTCTGCAGAAAAAACGGCCCCCAAGGTGTGGTTGTGCGTGTATGTGTCTGTGTGTGTGGGGGTGATTAGGCCCCTAGGTGTTAACGCTCACTGATGGAGAAAAGGCCATCAGTTTTAGGGGGAGGGCATGCATAGGGCCCTGTTAGAGTTAGAGCAAAACTCTGACATCTTTTTTCAGGCATCATTCAATGACAGATACAAGTGGCTTTGTATTTTTGTAACATGAAGGTATTGTAGAACGTTATAGCCATAACATAATTTGAGTTCACACAATGGAATGGTTCACATAACATAATACTGTATAAAAGAAAAGGAGCCTACAAATTTATGATGAATATTGTTTATCGCTGTAACATAATCTGACCATTGAAGCGTAAATAGCATCTGATAGTTTAAGAGAGAGTAAGGGTTTTGGATCGAGGTCCTAACTAGAATAACTGATAGACTAGCACTGGCCTCTCACAACTCTGTTCCCCGGAGTCAGTGAGAGAAAAAAAAGGTGATATAGATAATGGTAATTTCTTATCTATCATAGAACTTATGGAACGTTATGAACACAATTTAAACCAGGTACTAAAAAATTTACGGATTATATTCCAATTCCACTATAACCTCTATCCTACTCACAGTGATTGATTGATTGATTTTTATTGTGGAGTAAAAGACAGCATCCAAGGGATAAAAACATGAGAGTGCAAGCACTTATTTCCATCATGGTCCCTGATTTTGGACATGGACAGACATCATAAAACATAGAGCATCATAATAAAGCATACTAAAACAGAGCATCATAATAAAACATAGAGCATCATAATAAAAAACAGAATAAAACATAATAGCAACCCCTACAATAAAAACACTCCCTACCCTCTCCTTCCTATATTCTATACTTCACTGGCTAGCCATTTCTTTGTGGCACGTCTAAAACTTCCCCCCTCTTCAATGTTTTTCAGGGCCACTGGAAGCTTGTTCCACTCCAGTGCTGCAGAATATAAAAAAGTATTTGTGCCCATTAGGGAGTTAAATTTTGGCAGAATAAAATCCGTACTGCTCCTTCTAGTGGAGTATGAATGATTGTCACGGAATCGATTAAAATAATTAGATAGATATTTCGGACCTGTATTTTGAACTATCTTGTGTGTGAGACCTATTTTGATGCGAATTACCCTTTTATTGACCGGAAGCCAGTTTAGTTGCCTAAAGAAAGTTGGCCCTAGGTGAGTGCCTGGAGGTAGTTTAAGGACTACTCTCATTAATTTGTTTTGAGCTGTCTGAAGTTTGTTTTTCAGGACCTGTGGAGTGCCTAACCATGGTTATGGCTAATAAAACGTTCTATTATTCTAACCAGTATGGGCTGTTGTAGCGTGGCTGGTGTCCAGGGGGGAGGTGGCTGGTGTCCAGGGGGGAGGGATGTCGGTCTGATGTCAGCCTGGACACGGTGCTGACCGGGGGGTTGCCAGCGGTGGCAGGGGCAGGGTGGGGAACTTACAGCCGAAAGGGCCTCCCCTACGCCAATGTGTGTATGTGTGTGTGTGTTTTGATTGATTGATTGAAAACGTTATTAACAGATTGCAGAATGGGTACAATACAGTACAGCTCAATACACACAATGTTAAGGGGATACAGACCAGAGAAAGACTTTCGTCTTGTTTGCATCAGGGTCCCCCATTCTCAATTAATCAGGACATATATGACATACATGACATACAGATAGACAGTACTGCTACAACCATACATTTATGACATACCAGATTTACAAATACAGCATTGTTTGTGATACAAAAAGAGTCCAGAAAAGAGAGTATATACATTTGACGTAAAAACTGTGTGTGTGTGTGTGTGTGTGTGTGTGTGTGTGTGTGTGTGTGTGTGTGTGTGTGTGTGTGTGTGTGTGTGTGTGTGTGTGTGTGTGTGTGTGTGTGTGTGTGTGTGTGTGTGTGTGTGTGTGTGTGTGTGTGTGTGTGTGTGTGTGTGTGTGTGTGTGTGTGTGTGTGTGTGTGTGTGTGTGTGTGTGTGTGTGTGTGTGTGTGTGTGTGTGTGTGTGTGTGTGTGTGTGTGTGTGTGTGTGTGTGTGTGTGTGTGTGCGTGCGTGCGTGCGTGCGTGCGTGCGTGCGTGCGTGCGTGCGTGCGTGCGTGCGTGCGTGCGTGCGTGCGTGCGTGCGTGCGTGCGTGCGTGCGTGCGTGCGTGCGTGCGTGCGTGCGTGCGTGCGTGCGTGCGTGCGTGCGTGCGTGCGTGCGTGCGTGCGTGCGTGCGTGCGTGCGTGCGTCCAAGCTGTTTCAGCTGTTTTTAACTGTTTTTAACTGTTTCAAAAGGGTGTGTGTGTGTGTGTCCAAGCTGTTTCAGGTGTTTTAGCTGTTTCAAAAGGGTATTTCATGTGTCTTTTTTTTTACACCACTAATATTAGAACTGGAGGTTATACTATAATACAATCTCACTAAGCTTTACGTTTTGAGTTGAAGATTTGTAGCTTGGTCCAGAGTTGTTTTTTACCTACCAGTTCATCTGTAGCAGGCTGAATGTGAATAAAACACATTGAAAGCCTGGTCAAGAGGCTAAAAGTGAGGTTGGGTTTCTTTTTCAGAAACAAATCGTGTTTTTTTTCTTTGAATGTCAATGATGCACCTAGAAATATAAACATATCAAAACATGAAACTGGGTAATACACATAAAATAGACATTTTACACAATGCGGTTTGATAAAAAGTGCTTAAACATAACAGTATTTTTTAGAAAGGTAGTACTGTCAAGCCCCAAAGATATCTCTCCTGTTCTAAGATACATTATACAACTCATTTCTGAATTACAGAATTACTTTGCAGTGTCTAGTTTTTTCAGGTGTAATAAGAAAGCCCCTGAGTACTACTTGTGCTCTTAATATTTCGACCTGCATTACAAACTATAGTATACACACAGCATGAAATATTCAATCAAGACAAAGATGACAGTTCTAGGGTAAATAAAATGTAATTCCATACAAGGGTCAGACTGATCTCTACGTGTGAGAAGATAATGCTAATTTGTCAGGGGGCTGACATGTAACACCCGCAGCCCCCATCACACCTCAGTCCTTTGTAAGACAAACAGTTTTGGTGCTGCAATTACACAAAGATTAGAGTCGTTTTAGTGTTTCCATTTTATCAGGATGTAGGTGAATACAAATCCATAATCTATATAATAATAATAATAATAACTTGTATTTGTATACCAAAGGTCATGCAAGAATCGGAACTCAAAAAGGTTTCACAGCAGTAAAACAGACTTAGCCATAACGTATGCAAAGATAAATTGCACAAAAGAGTAAGACAGTAAGTGCACAAATAAAATCAGCATTAAATAGTCAAGATAAGGTCTAGAACATTCAAATATATTATTTTTGTATTTACTATAGACAATTTGTATTTATATTAATCATTGTCACATGAAAACATGGATGCACCAGATTTAGCAGAAGCTAATTTCCATATGTAGTCTATACAGAGAACATGATAAGCATATATCCTTTTATTGACCCCTCTTTCATATCTTAAAAGGCCTTATTGTTTAAGGTTTGAGTCTCAATGATACACATAAAATATAAGCATATCAAATCATGAAACTGGCCAATACACTTAAAATAGACATGTCAACATAGTATTTTTTTTACCTGTTTACACACTGATGAGGTAAAAAAACAATACAAATGTATTTTTTAGAAGTTTAGTAATATCAAGCCCCAAAGGTATTTTCTTTAACCTGATCTAAGGTAAACAAATAGCACATTTCTGAATTACTTTGCAGTGTCTAGTTTTTTCAGGTGTAATAAGAAAGCCCCCTGAGTTTTATGCTCTCAATATTTCGATATACATTAAATCCTACACACGACAGGAAATATTGAAACAGCTCAAAGATGATAATTCTAAGGCAAATACATTTTAACTCACTCACCATAGTTAGTGTGTAGTATGGCTAACATGTATGAAAGTTGTTGATACAATATTATAATTCATAATAATTTTGCAGAAAAAAGCTAAATACAGAGTATTACCGGCGAGGTTGTTTGATTTTTGTCCCGATGATTGAAGGAAATTCATTTTAAGAACCATTTAGCATGAAACATCTTAAAACAAAGATGTATTTTATACATTATAACCATGAAAATAATGCAATGTTAGGTTTTACCGTGATTATAGTGTTCACAGATAGGAATGTATCCAGGATACATTCAGTAACATCAGTAACCCTGGACATACTTGTGAAGTCAGAGATAGGAATGTATTATTCACATTCAATTATCCAAATGTACTCTGTTTGAGTCAAATTTACTCTGCGAAATGTAATGTGTAGCAAAAAACAATTCATATTGTTTCAGTGATGGTCTTGTTGATAGGTCTATTGTCGACATGTCTTATTTCTACATGAAAGATTTGCTTCATTCACACAATAAATATGCTGTTTGTGTAAAAAATAATGTATAATATCTGGACTGATTCACTGTATAGTGAATCCAGGGGTATAGTGGATCGATTATATTTTGTATGAAACACCTTAAGACAATGAGGCATTTCATTTATAATATCAAAACATGTCTTATGTTCTATAAGATGTTCTTATAGGGGAGCTCCAGTAGCTCACCGCATATCTCGGCGCTATTTCTGCGTCGGGGAAAACCGTGCTCGTCACGGATCTGGGGGACACGAGTTCGATTCCCGGACCCGCCGTCATTTCTCAGAATGTCTTCCCCTGCTCTACATCCCGTTTCAACCTGTTTCTGTCGGTCATACTTGACCAGAAAAGCGATAAACGCTAAAAAATAAAGTTTAAAAAAAAAAGATGTTCTTATATATCTACAAGTCTTTTTTTTTTATATTTTTTTTTTTATCATTGCAAAACAAAAATTATTAAAAGTCAGTACTCAACACATAATGCATAATGAAACTAACAGTCAAGGTGGTTAAAATTACATGCAAGTACAGAAACAAGACAAAAAAAAAAGTCTTTAATAACATTTTAACCGTATACAGTGTATATCCAGCGAAATTAACAATTATATAAATGTTTATATAGGACATACCCCTAATACCTATTTTCTAAAACCCTACACACATATGCTCCAGCTCGAACCCCCCCCTCCCGGACCCCTCCTTGGATAGTACCTCCATTATCCCTCACTCCTAACCAGACACTACCATTATAAGCTAGCTTTTATTCTCTCCACCACTTCTACCCACATTGACATTTTGGATTCGTTGAGACCCAGAATTCTTGCTGTAGATATTTCTTGATATATCACATCGAGATATGTAAGAGACCAAACTTTCCGGCACATTTTTTCCGGTTGAAACCAGCGTGATGCGATCAGTTTTTTAGCTACTGTGATACCCGATAAGACCAATCTCTTTAGCTGTGGATTTACTGCAAACTCAAAAACATCATTTAAAAGCAATACAGAGGGGTGTACTGGTATATTCCAAGATACGAGTTTTGATAATTGATGGGTCACATCTTTCCAGAATGCCTTAACTGGTGGGCAGTCCCAATACATGTGCATAAATGTCCCTTCGTCTCCATTTGTACATTGGGAGCATTTTGAGTCCTGTTTCAGGCCCATTCTGTTCAGTCTGATAGGAGTCAAGTATGTCCTGTGAATATAGTTAAGATTGATTTGTTGATGGTCCGGGTTCCTTGATGTAAGACGGACATTTGCCCATGCTTCTTGCCAATCAAAGTCACTTTCCAGGTCTGGAATATCCCTCCTCCAGACAGTGTCTAGTTGAAGGGTTTCATACGAGGACGTTAGTAATTGATAATAAAAACCTGATACAAAACCTCCCAATGTTTCTCTTTCATAGAAAAATTTGTGGTATCTGTGGTGTTCAACTGGTATGTGTAATGGAACACCGTGAGACTTCAAACATAGGCGTAACTGTATGTAAAAAAGCCATGTGGACTCGGTGAGGTTAAACTTTGTGCATATTTCTCCATAACTACAGAAGCCCTGGTTAATAAAAATATCCCCTAATGAGTGTATGCCTTGCTCTTCCCATATAGGGAATCTTATAGGACGTTTTCCCATTAAGAGTGCATTGTTATTGAATATGGGAGTGTGATTATGCCATTTTTGAGGGTTAGGATATTTTTTTTGTGTTTCCCGCCATGTTCGGATTGCATGGGTAATTATGGGGCCAAATTTCCACTCACAGTGCTTGATTGGAAGTTTAGTGTGTGCTATGTCCTTCAGTCTCTGTGGGGCTACTATGTTTTCTTCCAATTCTCTCCAAGATACCAAAGCCTGGGGATCAAACCATATTGTCAATGGTCTTAATGTGAAAGCCTTAAAATATTGTAAAAAATCTGGAACTGCCATGCCACCGTCTGCTTTATTTCTCTGTGCGGTGGATCTTTTTATGCGAGGTGGTTTGTTATTCCAAATAAATTTGTATGTGGAGGAGTGTAATCTTTTCCAGTAGCCCTCTGGAGGGGGTAACGGTAGCATTGAGCTGATGAAGTTGATTCTTGGTAATACATCCATCTTAACTATTGATACCCTTGCCTGTACTGAGTTTTTAAGTTTTGCCCACCTGTCCAGGTCGTCTTTGATTTTGTTCTGTATTTTTGTGTAATTGTGCTTCACCGTTTGTCTTATGGTGGGAAATATTTCCACACCCAAGCATCTAAAATGTTTTACCATGGGTATCGCACCTGGGAGGGTTGTGTCTTTTTTTGCATGGATGTTAAGTGGAAGGAAAGCCGACTTCGGCCAATTTATTTTAAATCCCGATAAATCACCAAAGTTCTCTATCAACTTGAGTAGATGCGGCAATGTGGTGTTGGGGCTTTGCATGAACAATATTACGTCGTCCGCATATAAACAAATTTTATGTTGTGTGCCCTTATATAGCCCTACAAGTCTTATATAGAATGATGTAAAAAGAGTTCTAGTAATATATTTCACTTAAAAAACTTGTACAGAAAGATAAATATCCGACCCCAGGAGCCCTGTCGGAGTGTATACAGGTTCTGTACAGTATACCATATGCAAATCCCATATGGTCTAGCGGTAAGGATGCCCTGGTTTCAACAGGGAGGCGCGGGTTCGACTCCTGCTATGGGAATTACACCTTTTTCTATACAAAGCAAATGTGTTGGTATGCTTTATTGTAACTGTTTGACTGTTTGTTTGTTTTAGTGCAAGACTGTTGCATCATCTAAGAAGGGTCCGAGGTGCATTTTCGTTCTATCGATAGTTTTTTACATACCTTTGCAAGGATATGTATGACTGTGTTGCATTCATTTATTTTAAATTTGGTGGACTTTATGGTATTTTATGGTTTATTTATGATTTATTGTGATACTTCTTCTTGACTTGTTTAAATAAGATGTGTTTAACCCGAGGGGTCATTAATGTATAGTAGGACCTTACAAATATGATTTGATCCTAACAAATGTTAAAAATGTTTTCATGCATTAAATTTAACAGACAGTGGAGACATTTCGAAGTCTTAAAGGGATCACATTCACATAGCTGAACTTAAAATCATTCAAAAACAATTATTACACTTTTGAGGTAGAAAGAAGCGCAGTTGTGTATATTATACATTTTTTTATTAAAGAATATTGCAGATCATGCTGTAACCTTTTTTATCAATAATATAAGCGTGCATAACATCAATAATGTGATTAATATCTAAAGTTTCTAAACACTTGTGATTTTTCAGTTTAAAAGCCGTAACATCCACTATTACGGTGTATAAACATAACAGGTGTGCTCTGTTAAAATGACCATTCATATGATCTAAAATAGTAACTAAGCCGTTTTCAGATAGAAGACTTTCATCCTCTGAGAGTGTCTCTATCATATATTGCCAATTATTTAGCAAGCTTTTCTCTCTCACCAGCTTCAACATATTTTCAAAAAGCCTTAAGCGCAAATATATATCATGACATTTATGACACAAATCGATCTCTAAACAATGTTTGTATGTCTCCGTAATGGTATGATTCTGGCCTGGTAGGTTAAGCCACCATTCGACGCAGTTTCTATATCTATCTCACCGTGTCTGTGTAAAATCTTGTACACGTTCTTTCTGAACGGACGTGAGATGCATATAACATTGTTTAGAAACCTTTTTGCAAACTTTAGAAGGTGTTTTTTTGTCCATTTCGTCCGTAACGTTAGTCTGTGGATGTCATTTGTTGACACCGGATGTCCGTATCCTTACAACAAAGAGCGCTGCTATTGGTCGAGCACAAGATACGTGATCGAACTCGCACCAATTACGTCAAATCGTGGATTTTAGGAGAACACAGCAGGGGACACACACACCACTGTGGATACACGGGGCTACCGTGGACAGGGTGAGCAGCTTTAAGTACCTGGGGATCCACATCTCAGAGGATCTGACATGGACAACACACATAGACTCAGTCGTAAAAAAGGCGAAGCAGTGCCTCTACCACCTGAGACAGTTAAGGAAGTTCAGAGTATCGGGGAAGATACTCCAGTCCTTCTACTCCGGAGCTGTAGAGAGCATCTTGACTGGAAACATCACTGCCTGGTATGGAAACAGCAAGGCACAGGACAAGAAGGCCCTACAGAGAGTGGTGCGCTCAGCTGAGCGTACTACGGGTATTGCACTACCACCCCTGCAGGACTTATATAACAAGAGGTGCAAATCCAGAGCCTGCAGAATAATGAAAGACCCTCACCACCCCAACAACAGCCTGTTCAAGCTGCTGCGGTCAGGCAAATGCCTGCGCACACCAGCAACTAGGACAGAGAGACTTCGGCTCAGCTTCTTCCCCCAAGCCATCAGAGTCTTGAACACTGAACTCTCCACACACAAGCACACATGAGCATACACACAACACACATACTGTATACACTCACACACTAACAGTCACTTTAGCATGAACACACACACACACACACACACACACACACACACACACACACACACACACACACACACATGCTGCACACGCTCACACCAAACGGTCACTTTACAAAATGAAAAGGTCACTTTACTTTATAAAAAAAATTAAAAAAAATAAAGAACGGGAGTGGTTCTTGTATAGCAATAGATGGATATAGCAAGATAGCATAAGGATATATAGTATAACTGTATATTGTATAGTATAGTATTGTATAGTAGTGTATAGCTTAACACTGTATTGCACTATCGCAGGACCTTAGCATGTTTTTTATCATGCATTTTAAACTTTATGTACATTATACCTGTTATGTCTTATTCTCTTGTCTTGTATTATTGCACAATCGCTGCGGGCATGACCACCCGCATTTCACTGTATGCCCTGTATGCTGTGACAAATAAAACTCTTGACTTGACTTGAAATAAAACTCTGCGGTGACCAAGTATCCGATCACGAGGAAAGATCTAGTCCCGACTTTAAAATTATGATTGCGCAAAATGGGCTAGTTTGTCAATGGAGAACTTTTTGTTCCTAAATCTACACCAATATATCTTTCACCCAGAGTGAAAATTGTGTAGTCCGGGGAGGTGGGAACGAAATGAAACGATACAGCCTTCACCTTACGGCCTAATACTGAGAGCACCCAGGAGGATGTTCTGTGTATACAGATACATTTCCTATTTCAGAAGTAAAAAACACTACCATAGAATAAAGCTAATTTGCGTGTATATTAATCTCAAACAAAGATTTTGTGGATCCACAAAATCGGTCCCCTATTCATTGTCTATGGAGCAGCTCCAGACTTTATACCTGATGACATCACACGTTTGTGTAGCTTGTGTTCAAATGTTGATTGAACCTAAAGACCCAATGGATGTGTGCTGTGTTACTGAACCACTGACCAGTTCCATTTGTGGATACAGTACATGCTCTGTATGATATATATATATATATATATATATATATATATATATATATATATATATATATATATACACACACCTGCCTGTACATACCGGCACACAGGCACGTGCACACATAGAGCCCAATGGGTGCTTGAGCACCTGCCTTTTTGAGCCTAATAAAAGATTTTTTTATTTTTTATTTTTTGTAATTTTCTTTACTGTTACACATATAGACTGCCCTTCCAACTGAAAAATGTCAGAATAGAATAAAAATATCAGGTAAAGAGAGAGAGATGCCCCATATTCCATTGCAGTTTGCACGGCTTCCTCAGCGTGCCTCTCCGCGGACCTATATATTTTATGCATAGCGTGGGTGGTGATGATGATGATGATAGAAACCGCTGCGGCGCATACAGTTGAATGCTGGTATTACACTCATTGAGGGACACAAAGAAGTCAAGTCCGATGGGATTTGGGAATCTCAAATACAATCGGGATTGGAATGAAAAATGCATTTATATTAAACAATACAGAATATACAGCACTTCTTGGGGTCTGTAGGGTAAGCACTTATTGTCATGATCGGAGCTCGAGTCTGCCAGATGAGGAGCAATCAGCGCGGCTGCAAGAGATCACCTCATCAAGCGTTCCCTACTTCAACTGGCAGATCCCGTCATCCGACGTCGCAGTGTTAAACTGCCTACCGAGGTACGACGACGCTACCTGAAGACCAGCTGTAACTACCCCTGTTTATGCTTTCCCTAACCTACTGTTTCTTGTGCCCCAGGACTTCGCTCCAGCGCCCTTCCACCCTGACGTCTCGAGCCCCAGCGTCCTTCCACCCTGACGTCTCGAGCCAAGCAAAGAGGACTCCTGCTCGCTCTCAAGCGCAAGACCTGTGTCCTCTCTCTCTCGCTGCCGACAGCTGCACTGAAGTGCACCTGCTCTCATTCTTCTCCCCCCCAAGAACATTATAACCTCTGTGTTGTTCACATTCCTTTTTCACATTCCTGTTATACTCTGCTTGGTTGGGAAGAATAATTAAAGAACCCTAAAACCGCTCCATTCTCTCCTCCTGTGTTTTGCTATTGGGCTCCGCAAGAACCCCATCCTCACACTTATTCCCTCCCCCCTGAACATTTATGGAGATGTATGGGCCTTTTAAGTCAGTGATAAAAGTGTCTTTCAAGGATAAGTGAGCTCCTGCACTGATTATTATAGTTCAATATTCAATATTTGATCACCAAAACCCCCCAAAAAGCATAAAAAGCCCCCCCCCCCCCCGCCCGAAAAGGGCCCTTAAAAAAACGCTTGCCCGGTTAGAACACACACAGGTACAGTGCCCTTTTCAGCCTTTGAGCACCTGCCCCTCTAAAGTCCTGTGCACGTCCCTGCCGGCACATAATCCTTTTACATATCTGTAGCTGTACATATCCTTTACCTACTCTTACTTACACTGCTGGCCAGTATGACTACTATCATATTGTCTTTATACCTGTATCACTGTACATATTAATACTACAACTCTTTATACATATGTCTGATTAGCGCTACACTCAGTAGTACTCATTTATATATTTTATACCCATTTTAATCAACTGTACTGTACATGGTATTATTACTATTACACTTTACTGTTGCATTTGCACTCGTTGGATGCCAAACTTATTTTCGTTGGAATGTACTTTGTGCTGTATAATGACAATACATTTTAATCTAATCTAATCAAACATGACCATGTCCATAGCCCCTAAAAGCCTAGGGGGCTCCTCCTCTGTAAAGACAGAATCAGAAATTGCTATATGGCGCCCTCTGTTGAAACACTGGTTGTCCTGACACTTGATTTAGCAATTTATTGGACTGAAGGTTTCTTTTGCATGTTTTTTTTTCTATCTGAAAGTTATTGCCTGGGCCCATAAGAACTGACAGCATGTGACCATTGTCTGCTCATACTAGTCAACTTCCCCAGCTGATAGATAGATACTGTCTGTAACTGCAGCTATGGTTGGCTGGATTACTGCAATGCACTTTATATAGGGGTGAGTGGATCCTCAGTGGCTCGCCTTCAGATGGTGCAGAACGCCGCTGCTCGTCTTTTAACTGGCACTCGTAAATACGACCACATCTCACCGATTTTATTTTCACTCCACTGGCTCCCAGTGCACTTTAGGATTCATTTTAAAATTCTTTTATTTGCTTTTAAAGCTCTTCATGACCTTGCCCCACCCTACCTCTCTGAGCTGTTGCAGGTCTATACACCTTCTCGCTCTCTCAGGTCAGCTGACCAGCTGCTCCTAGTAGTGCCTACAACTAGGCGTAAGCTCAGGGGGGACCGTGCTTTCTCCGTTGTCGCCCCCAAAATGTGGAATGAGCTGCCACTGCAGATTAGGCAGGCCTCATCACTGCCCCGTTTCAAAGGCCTCCTTAAGACCCACCTTTTCTCTCTGGCTTTCGACACCATGTAGCTTCTTGATTTTATGATCTTATTGTCTTACTGTGTTGTTGTTGTATCGTTTTGTTACTGTGTCCTTTGCTTTTAAATATTTTTTTAAGTACTCTGATCTATTTAAATTTGTATTGCTGCCTATATTTACCTAATGTTTTTTATCTCTGTTTTGGTACTCTTGTGTTTTTAATCTATTTTTAGTGCTGCTAATAGTTTTTAATATGCTCCCCCTGTACAGCACTTTGTGCCCCTGTGGCTGTTAAAGCGCTTTATAAATAAAGTTGGATTGGATTGGATGGTTAATTAACAGTTGGTTAATATAGTTATATTCGTTTTACATTTTTTTATTTTTTTATTTTTTACTTTATTTTTTAGCGTTTATCGCTTTTCTGGTCAAGCATGACCGACAGAAACAGGTTGAAAATGGGATGTAGAGCAGGGGAAGACATTCTGAGAAATGACGGCGGGTCCGGGAATCGAACTCGTGTCCCCCAGATCTGTGACAAGCACGGTTTTCCCCGACGCAGAAATAGCGCCGAGATATGCGGTGAGCTACGGGAGCTCCCCTCGTTTACAGTTTTATATGCTTATTTTTTGCATATTAATAATAATACACACGATTGTATTTCATTGTATTTCTTATGGGTTTATATAAGATATATGAGTGGCGCACGATTTCTATTTGTTTGTGCAATTATTTTAGTCTCACGAGACTTGGTCCACTTGGTATCCGGTGACGTGTTTCCGCCTTCCTTCTCTTGAGTTCCGACATGACTGTGGGTGGATTATTGACTTTCCTGTCAATCCCAACAAGTAAAAGACAATCTACCAAGACAACCTAACAAGACAATCTACCAAGATAAGGATTAAAGACATAACACTAGAACGCATCGATGTTCTCTTATACTGGCATGCAGCCAATAAGGTAGTCAACTTCACCAGCTGATAGATAGATGCTGTCTGCTGTCTGGGATGTGACGTCAGAGGATACGATCCGGTCAGTGTTTCACAACACAGACTGGAATGTGTTCCGCGACACAGATAACATTAATGCCTACACGGAGACAGTGCTGGACTATGTTTGTACTAGGGTGAAAGAAACAATCCCCACTACCAAAATGAAAGTTTACCCAAATCAAAAACCCTGGGTAGACAAATCCGTCCGTGAAGCTCTGAGAGAGCGCACCAAAGCATACAACGACGGCCTAGAGGCAGGCAACATGAATGACCACAAGGTGGCGCGATACAACGTAAGGAGGACTGTGTCAGAGGCCAAACGACGCTACAGGGATAAAATTGAACTCCAGTTTGAACAAGCTGACTCTAGAGCTATGTGGCAGGGGCTCAAAACGATGACAGACTACAAAGGCGCCTCCCTCAAACTGAACAGTGACATCTCCTTAGCAAATGACCTCAATACCTTCTATGCGAGGTTTGATGCTGGTAATAACAACACCAGCTCACAAGCCTCGGCAATGGGGGGGGGGGGGTCGGCTGCTGATGGAGGCGCAGTGTTCAGGGTAACAGAGCATGAGGTGAGGCGGACCTTTAAAAAAGTGAATATCAGGAAGGCAGCAGGTCCAGACGGCATCCCCGGCCGCGTCCTAAAAGTCTGTGCCGACCAACTGGCCCCAGTATTCACTGACATATTTAACCTGTCCTTAGAACAGGCTGTCATCCCCACCTGCCTGAAGAAGTCCACTATTATCCCTGTACCCAAAAAATCCAAGCCTGCTTGCCTCAACGACTACCGCCCTGTAGCTCTCACCTCCATAGCCATGAAGTGCTTCGAGAAGCTAGTAAAGGGCTACATCTGCTCCTCCCTCCCCATCAACATGGACCCCCTGCAATTTGCATACCGCCCCAACAGGTCCACGGAGGACGCCATATCCCATGTGCTGCACACAGCAGCATCACACCTGGACAAGAGGCAGGGGAACTATGTGAGAATGCTATTCATCGACTACAGCTCGGCATTCAATACCATAGTCCCCTCCATACTCATAGCCAAGCTCAGGGACCTGGGCTTGAGCTATGACCTCTGCCAGTGGGTCTTGGACTTCCTGACTGGCAGACCCCAGGTGGTGAGAGCAGGCAACTGCACCTCCTCATCCATCACCCTCAACATAGGGGCCCCCCAGGGCTGTGTTCTGAGTCCCCTCCTCTACTCCCTGTACACACACGACTGTGTGGCTCAGCGGAGTAGCAATACAATCGTCAAATTTGCTGACGACACAGTGGTGGTGGGCCTGATCTCTGCCAACGACGAGAGGGCCTACCTGGAAGAGGTCAAGGTCCTGGCGGGATGGTGCCAGGAAAACAGCCTCTCCCTGAACGTCAGCAAAACAAAGGAGATGATTGTGGACTTCAGGAGGTCGGGGGTCAAGGACTACAGCCCCCTCAGCATCGACGGGGCACCGGTTGAGAGAGTCAACAGCTTCAAGTACCTCGGAGCCTACATATCCGAGGACTTGACATGGACCACACACATTAACAGTGTGGTGAAGAAGGCACGACAACGCCTCTACTTCCTCAGGCGCCTAAGGAAGTTCCAAGTCAGCCAGAAGATCCTTAAGAACTTCTACTCATGTACAATAGAGAGCATCTTGACCGGCAACATCACCTCCTGGTTTGGGAATAGCACTGCAAAAGACCAAAGCAGACTACAAAGAGTGACACGTTCAGCCGAACGCACAATTGGAGGGGGGCTCCCCACCCTCCAGAACATTTACTACAAGCGTTGCAAGGGCAAGGCTAAGAGAATCATTAAAGACTCCAGTCACCCGAACAACTGCCTCTTCGAACTGCTGCGGTCAGGCAAGCGATACAGGAGTCTCAAGGCGAGCACAGAAAGACTCAGAAGTAGCTTCTATCCCCAGGCCATCAGGCTGCTAAACGAACAATGAATGAACACTACACAACAACAACCACCAAACGCACATAGCACACACATCCACACGCACACACTCACTTTAAACAAACACACTGTAGCACCCACTCCACACACTTTATAGCACACACCCACTTTAAACAAACACACTGTAGCACCCACTCCCCACACTTTATATTTATGGATGAAGGATTGCACTACAACTCGTACACCTTACTGTAAATTGTACCTAAAATTGTACCTCATCCCATTTCTGCTTTGCACTAGATAGTACTGTACATTAGTACACTGCATAGTATTGTGTATTGTATATTATATGGTAACTCAGAACATTGTACATATGTCTATACCGAACACTGTGACCTCATTTTCTTCTTCTAAATTCATGCTATATTATGTTATTATGTTGATACTATCTTGTCTAGCACAGTCTCTGGAGCGTAACAGTAAGAAGCATTTTGTATGAAAGTATTCTGTACTTCTGTATGACAACTATTAAAGAACTTGAGAACTTGCTCCTACTAGTCAACTTCACCAGCTGATAGATGTTGTCTGCAGCACCTCTACTTCCTTAGGCGCCTAAGGAAGTTCAAAGTGAGTCAGAAGATCCTTAATAACTTCTACTCATGCACAATAGAGAGCATCCTGACTGGTAACATCACCTCCTGGTTTGGGAATAGCACCGCACACGACCGCAGCAGACTACAGAGAGTGGCCCGTTCAGCCGAAAGCACAATTGGAGGTGGGCTTCCCACTCTCCAGGACATTTATATCAAGCGTTGCAGGGCCAAGGCTAAGAGAATAATCAAAGACTCTAGTCACCCAAACAACTGCCTCTTTGAACTGCTGTGGTCAGGCAAGCGCTACCGGAGTCTCATGGCCAGTACAGAGAGACTCAGAAGGAGTTTCTATCCCCAGGGCCCAGGAGTTCAAAACTTGTAATCCCTATCTGATTGGATCAGATTTGTATTCATTCATTTCAACTCATTATGAATTGAAAATGGGGAATGAATGAATGAATGAATGAATGAATGAATGAATGAATGAATGAATGAATGAATGAATGAATGAATGAATGAATGAATGAATGAATGAAAACTTTATTTAACAGATTGCAGAATGGGTACAATACAGTATGGCTCAATACACACAATTGTTAAGGGGATGCAGACCAGAGAAAGACGTTTGTCTTGTTTACATCAGGGTCCCCCATTTTCAATTCATAGTGACATTTATGACATACACAACATACATGACATTTATGGCATAGGGACATACATGACATACAGGTATTTAGTACTGTTACATTTGTGACATATACAATATTCAAATATACAGTACTGTTACCCATCGGTCCTGACAGAGTATATACATATGATGGGGAGGGGACTGTACATTAGGAGGGGGTGGGTGGGTGGGACAGAAATATACATACGGTGGGGAGAGAATATATACATACGGTGGGGAGGAGACTGTACATTTGGAAGGGGTGGGTGGGCGGGAGAGAAATATACACACGGCGGGGAGAGAATATATACATGCGGTGGGGAGGAGACTGTCTATTAGGAGGGGGCGGGGGTGAGGGGGTTTGGACATTTACGGTGGCCAGTTTCGAATTGCAGCCTCCCGTAGGTGCTCTTTAAGAGCGGTTTTGAATGTGGGTAGGGATTCACATTCCTTTACAGCTTTGGGTAGGGCGTTCCACATTGATGTGGCATAATTGCGAAATGTGTTTAGTCCCTTGTGTAGCGACTATCCTGATGTCCTGGTAGACGCTCGGTTGGGTGCGGGGATTCCTCGTCTTTGATGCGCAATTAGAAAATACACAATGTCGAGTCTGTGTCACCTGCCGTTGGGTGAAGTTCCCATTTAATTCAAGTATTTAGCATAATACACGTGATGAGCCAAACAATAATTACTTCATAATGCTGTTAATAATACTTAAACCGAGCGAGGGTACGTGCGTGTGTTCATGCGGTAAAAACCGTGAGATCTCTCCGTCACCCATACCTAGATACCTTGATTGACCATAGCCCATAGCTGTCAACTCTCACGGTTTTACCGGGATTCTCCTGTTTTTTCGACCCTCTGCACGGCCTCTTCACGGCTCACGGATTGGTACGTATTTTGTACTTATTATTATTATTATTTTTTTTACAAAATGGGTGCAATTCTCCTCCGTGACGACAGGTGGCAGCAGTGTAGATTAGACCGTTATCACAGGAAATCAGACCGTTGCGACCAGAAGAAGACAGCGACGCGACCGGAGCTCAGAGCTCAGGGGAGAGAGTAGAAAGATGCACCGAGGCGGCCGCGGACCGAGGGTGTCAAATCAACTTAGCCAGTGTCTCTTGATTGCCCACTCTGTGGCTTTTGTCTCTGGAACAAAAGGTTTGCAAATCTTCTGTGGATAAAACAATACAAATGCAGGAATGTGTAAATGTGTTGGTTGGTGAACACTAACAGCCGTTTGCTCCTGCTCCTGCCATTCCTCCACGGATAGCATGCCTTCACTGACGCCCAATTTCCTGAATGCGATTTATACATATAAATAAATTGATCCGTTTTAAAAGTTGTCGTGAATTGTCATGGTATGACAAATACAGTTACTGGTAACTCGCAGGCATTGCAGAGATATTGAGGAAAAACACAAAATCGCATTGGCTTTTTTTCTATCTCATTTTTCTCTGTAGAATGAATGAAAACTTTATTTAACAGATTGCAGAATGGGTACAATACAGTACGGCTCAATACAGACATACAGACATACTACACAGACATAATAGACACACACACACTGTTCCAAAAATGATATTCCCATTTCCCACTGCTAAATTAATGACCATAGGTATTTTTTATAGCTTTTTCAGGAACATGGCATGTCTTTTTTTATCATGCATATCCTGTGTCTATATTTTTTTGCATTTTGCACAATCAATGCGGGCATGACCACCTGCATTTCACTGTATGTGACAAATAAACCTCTTGATTCTTCTTGAGTTGTCGTATTAATATGTAGCCTACAGTGATGAAGGTATAAAGACACTGGTAATACATTGATTGATTGCTAACTTTAAGGGGAGACACTGCAGGTGAATAGGGTAAGATTTTTTACTAATAGATATCACAATGAAACTTCCCCAGTTGATTACTTATATTAAGACAAGACTTTTTTGTATTACAAGTTTTCTGAAATTGTATGTTTAAATATGCAAATGAGGCATGATCTACTTAAATATGCACTAATTTGCATATAATTCCAGGACAGAAATCTGAACATTGGATAAAGCCATTTTCAAAATTATAGTTTCATTTTGTTGACATATTAGAGCCAAAGGTTATTACAGAGGGGATTTTGGATATCTCTTTTTATCACTCCATAAATCAGAAAATACTCCATTCAGTCCATTTTTATGGTAAAATTCCATATTTCGCCATGTTTTTAGGAATAAAATGTGATATAAATCAGGGTATGAATGCGATATCAACAAACCCTTCTGTAAATACCTTCAGAACATAGATATGAATATAACTGGAAGGTTTGGTGTATGTGTGTGCTACTGAAGTGGAGATTTCTGGCTCAGAGTATGAGGAAAAACTCTTAAAACTCATTTTTGGGAAAACGCCTTCAAAGTTCTGTATTGTAAAATGCCATACTTTTTTTTTTTAAACAGATATTTACAAACACAATACCTAATCAAACCATTAGTAATAGACAACCTAAACACATGCCTGATAACTGAATAATAATAATAATGATGTTATTGAACTGAACAGAACTACACACAGGCTACAAACAGTGTAATACAGTGTAGTATCCCCTAATAGGCAAAAAAGATTTGAATAGATATCACTATGAAACTTTCCCAATTTGTTATGTACATATAAACTAAGAAAAAATATATTGCAAGTTTTCTGAAATGTATGTTTATATATGCAAATGAGGCACTTCCCCATTAAATATGTGCACATTTATGGATGCAATAAGGCAAAATGATGTAAAATAAACAACTAAATGTGTGTTATTGACGTTTTATTGTCACTAGTTTCATAGAAGACATGTTTAGGAAGCAAAATATAACAAAATCTCAAAATCAACAAAAAAAGTATATTTGACTATTCACCTGCAGTGTCTCGCCTTAACAGATGGGTACAATACAGTATTGTGCAATACACAATTGTTAAGGGGATGCAGACCAGAGAAGGACTTCTTCCCCCATTTTCAATTCATCATAACATTTATGTATGAATTGTAAGATTTCAATAAATATGAACATGTTAATGCTACTACTACATAAACTGAATTTATACTGAATTTGTCTTACACTTAATGCAGGGATGTTCACAGCATTTCACTTTCAACCAGGTATCTGATTAATTTAATGTAGCAACTAGTTCACCCAGTCCTTGTTGGACTGATAACTTTAAGTGGTTGCCTAGTGGAGATTTAGGATTCACTGACTGTAGACTGTAAGAAAAAAAGCTGCAAGAAAACTAAATGTCTGGCATCTATGGTTTCCAAATACTGTCAAATTACAGTAAAATCAAATGCATTTACAGATTACAACCTTTATTTAATGGTTAATATTTTGATAAAAAGTAATTTACTGTATTTTTATAGCATTTACACTCTACACAGTAGGAAAACAAAATAATACCGGTTTTGACCAGCAGCGACGAGGCAGCTCCATTGTGAGGGGGCGGGGCCGGCCATGGTATTATTACTATTACACTTTACTGTTGCATTTGCACTCGTTGGATGCCAAACTTATTTTCGTTGGAATGTACTTTGTGCTGTATAATGACAATACATTTTAATCTAATCTAATCAAACATGACCATGTCCATAGCCCCTAAAAGCCTAGGGGGCTCCTCCTCTGTAAAGACAGAATCAGAAATTGCTATATGGCGCCCTCTGTTGAAACACTGGTTGTCCTGACACTTGATTTAGCAATTTATTGGACTGAAGGTTTCTTTTGCATGTTTTTTTTTCTATCTGAAAGTTATTGCCTGGGCCCATAAGAACTGACAGCATGTGACCATTGTCTGCTCATACTAGTCAACTTCCCCAGCTGATAGATAGATACTGTCTGTAACTGCAGCTATGGTTGGCTGGATTACTGCAATGCACTTTATATAGGGGTGAGTGGATCCTCAGTGGCTCGCCTTCAGATGGTGCAGAACGCCGCTGCTCGTCTTTTAACTGGCACTCGTAAATACGACCACATCTCACCGATTTTATTTTCACTCCACTGGCTCCCAGTGCACTTTAGGATTCATTTTAAAATTCTTTTATTTGCTTTTAAAGCTCTTCATGACCTTGCCCCACCCTACCTCTCTGAGCTGTTGCAGGTCTATACACCTTCTCGCTCTCTCAGGTCAGCTGACCAGCTGCTCCTAGTAGTGCCTACAACTAGGCGTAAGCTCAGGGGGGACCGTGCTTTCTCCGTTGTCGCCCCCAAAATGTGGAATGAGCTGCCACTGCAGATTAGGCAGGCCTCATCACTGCCCCGTTTCAAAGGCCTCCTTAAGACCCACCTTTTCTCTCTGGCTTTCGACACCATGTAGCTTCTTGATTTTATGATCTTATTGTCTTACTGTGTTGTTGTTGTATCGTTTTGTTACTGTGTCCTTTGCTTTTAAATATTTTTTTAAGTACTCTGATCTATTTAAATTTGTATTGCTGCCTATATTTACCTAATGTTTTTTATCTCTGTTTTGGTACTCTTGTGTTTTTAATCTATTTTTAGTGCTGCTAATAGTTTTTAATATGCTCCCCCTGTACAGCACTTTGTGCCCCTGTGGCTGTTAAAGCGCTTTATAAATAAAGTTGGATTGGATTGGATGGTTAATTAACAGTTGGTTAATATAGTTATATTCGTTTTACATTTTTTTATTTTTTTATTTTTTACTTTATTTTTTAGCGTTTATCGCTTTTCTGGTCAAGCATGACCGACAGAAACAGGTTGAAAATGGGATGTAGAGCAGGGGAAGACATTCTGAGAAATGACGGCGGGTCCGGGAATCGAACTCGTGTCCCCCAGATCTGTGACAAGCACGGTTTTCCCCGACGCAGAAATAGCGCCGAGATATGCGGTGAGCTACGGGAGCTCCCCTCGTTTACAGTTTTATATGCTTATTTTTTGCATATTAATAATAATACACACGATTGTATTTCATTGTATTTCTTATGGGTTTATATAAGATATATGAGTGGCGCACGATTTCTATTTGTTTGTGCAATTATTTTAGTCTCACGAGACTTGGTCCACTTGGTATCCGGTGACGTGTTTCCGCCTTCCTTCTCTTGAGTTCCGACATGACTGTGGGTGGATTATTGACTTTCCTGTCAATCCCAACAAGTAAAAGACAATCTACCAAGACAACCTAACAAGACAATCTACCAAGATAAGGATTAAAGACATAACACTAGAACGCATCGATGTTCTCTTATACTGGCATGCAGCCAATAAGGTAGTCAACTTCACCAGCTGATAGATAGATGCTGTCTGCTGTCTGGGATGTGACGTCAGAGGATACGATCCGGTCAGTGTTTCACAACACAGACTGGAATGTGTTCCGCGACACAGATAACATTAATGCCTACACGGAGACAGTGCTGGACTATGTTTGTACTAGGGTGAAAGAAACAATCCCCACTACCAAAATGAAAGTTTACCCAAATCAAAAACCCTGGGTAGACAAATCCGTCCGTGAAGCTCTGAGAGAGCGCACCAAAGCATACAACGACGGCCTAGAGGCAGGCAACATGAATGACCACAAGGTGGCGCGATACAACGTAAGGAGGACTGTGTCAGAGGCCAAACGACGCTACAGGGATAAAATTGAACTCCAGTTTGAACAAGCTGACTCTAGAGCTATGTGGCAGGGGCTCAAAACGATGACAGACTACAAAGGCGCCTCCCTCAAACTGAACAGTGACATCTCCTTAGCAAATGACCTCAATACCTTCTATGCGAGGTTTGATGCTGGTAATAACAACACCAGCTCACAAGCCTCGGCAATGGGGGGGGGGGGGGGTCGGCTGCTGATGGAGGCGCAGTGTTCAGGGTAACAGAGCATGAGGTGAGGCGGACCTTTAAAAAAGTGAATATCAGGAAGGCAGCAGGTCCAGACGGCATCCCCGGCCGCGTCCTAAAAGTCTGTGCCGACCAACTGGCCCCAGTATTCACTGACATATTTAACCTGTCCTTAGAACAGGCTGTCATCCCCACCTGCCTGAAGAAGTCCACTATTATCCCTGTACCCAAAAAATCCAAGCCTGCTTGCCTCAACGACTACCGCCCTGTAGCTCTCACCTCCATAGCCATGAAGTGCTTCGAGAAGCTAGTAAAGGGCTACATCTGCTCCTCCCTCCCCATCAACATGGACCCCCTGCAATTTGCATACCGCCCCAACAGGTCCACGGAGGACGCCATATCCCATGTGCTGCACACAGCAGCATCACACCTGGACAAGAGGCAGGGGAACTATGTGAGAATGCTATTCATCGACTACAGCTCGGCATTCAATACCATAGTCCCCTCCATACTCATAGCCAAGCTCAGGGACCTGGGCTTGAGCTATGACCTCTGCCAGTGGGTCTTGGACTTCCTGACTGGCAGACCCCAGGTGGTGAGAGCAGGCAACTGCACCTCCTCATCCATCACCCTCAACATAGGGGCCCCCCAGGGCTGTGTTCTGAGTCCCCTCCTCTACTCCCTGTACACACACGACTGTGTGGCTCAGCGGAGTAGCAATACAATCGTCAAATTTGCTGACGACACAGTGGTGGTGGGCCTGATCTCTGCCAACGACGAGAGGGCCTACCTGGAAGAGGTCAAGGTCCTGGCGGGATGGTGCCAGGAAAACAGCCTCTCCCTGAACGTCAGCAAAACAAAGGAGATGATTGTGGACTTCAGGAGGTCGGGGGTCAAGGACTACAGCCCCCTCAGCATCGACGGGGCACCGGTTGAGAGAGTCAACAGCTTCAAGTACCTCGGAGCCTACATATCCGAGGACTTGACATGGACCACACACATTAACAGTGTGGTGAAGAAGGCACGACAACGCCTCTACTTCCTCAGGCGCCTAAGGAAGTTCCAAGTCAGCCAGAAGATCCTTAAGAACTTCTACTCATGTACAATAGAGAGCATCTTGACCGGCAACATCACCTCCTGGTTTGGGAATAGCACTGCAAAAGACCAAAGCAGACTACAAAGAGTGACACGTTCAGCCGAACGCACAATTGGAGGGGGGCTCCCCACCCTCCAGAACATTTACTACAAGCGTTGCAAGGGCAAGGCTAAGAGAATCATTAAAGACTCCAGTCACCCGAACAACTGCCTCTTCGAACTGCTGCGGTCAGGCAAGCGATACAGGAGTCTCAAGGCGAGCACAGAAAGACTCAGAAGTAGCTTCTATCCCCAGGCCATCAGGCTGCTAAACGAACAATGAATGAACACTACACAACAACAACCACCAAACGCACATAGCACACACATCCCACGCACACACTCACTTTAAACAAACACACTGTAGCACCCACTCCACACACTTTATAGCACACACCCACTTTAAACAAACACACTGTAGCACCCACTCCCCACACTTTATATTTATGGATGAAGGATTGCACTACAACTCGTACACCTTACTGTAAATTGTACCTAAAATTGTACCTCATCCCATTTCTGCTTTGCACTAGATAGTACTGTACATTAGTACACTGCATAGTATTGTGTATTGTATATTATATGGTAACTCAGAACATTGTACATATGTCTATACCGAACACTGTGACCTCATTTTCTTCTTCTAAATTCATGCTATATTATGTTATTATGTTGATACTATCTTGTCTAGCACAGTCTCTGGAGCGTAACAGTAAGAAGCATTTTGTATGAAAGTATTCTGTACTTCTGTATGACAACTATTAAAGAACTTGAGAACTTGCTCCTACTAGTCAACTTCACCAGCTGATAGATGTTGTCTGCAGCACCTCTACTTCCTTAGGCGCCTAAGGAAGTTCAAAGTGAGTCAGAAGATCCTTAATAACTTCTACTCATGCACAATAGAGAGCATCCTGACTGGTAACATCACCTCCTGGTTTGGGAATAGCACCGCACACGACCGCAGCAGACTACAGAGAGTGGCCCGTTCAGCCGAAAGCACAATTGGAGGTGGGCTTCCCACTCTCCAGGACATTTATATCAAGCGTTGCAGGGCCAAGGCTAAGAGAATAATCAAAGACTCTAGTCACCCAAACAACTGCCTCTTTGAACTGCTGTGGTCAGGCAAGCGCTACCGGAGTCTCATGGCCAGTACAGAGAGACTCAGAAGGAGTTTCTATCCCCAGGGCCCAGGAGTTCAAAACTTGTAATCCCTATCTGATTGGATCAGATTTGTATTCATTCATTTCAACTCATTATGAATTGAAAATGGGGAATGAATGAATGAATGAATGAATGAATGAATGAATGAATGAATGAATGAATGAATGAATGAATGAATGAATGAATGAATGAATGAATGAATGAATGAATGAAAACTTTATTTAACAGATTGCAGAATGGGTACAATACAGTATGGCTCAATACACACAATTGTTAAGGGGATGCAGACCAGAGAAAGACGTTTGTCTTGTTTACATCAGGGTCCCCCATTTTCAATTCATAGTGACATTTATGACATACACAACATACATGACATTTATGGCATAGGGACATACATGACATACAGGTATTTAGTACTGTTACATTTGTGACATATACAATATTCAAATATACAGTACTGTTACCCATCGGTCCTGACAGAGTATATACATATGATGGGGAGGGGACTGTACATTAGGAGGGGGTGGGTGGGTGGGACAGAAATATACATACGGTGGGGAGAGAATATATACATACGGTGGGGAGGAGACTGTACATTTGGAAGGGGTGGGTGGGCGGGAGAGAAATATACACACGGCGGGGAGAGAATATATACATGCGGTGGGGAGGAGACTGTCTATTAGGAGGGGGCGGGGGTGAGGGGGTTTGGACATTTACGGTGGCCAGTTTCGAATTGCAGCCTCCCGTAGGTGCTCTTTAAGAGCGGTTTTGAATGTGGGTAGGGATTCACATTCCTTTACAGCTTTGGGTAGGGCGTTCCACATTGATGTGGCATAATTGCGAAATGTGTTTAGTCCCTTGTGTAGCGACTATCCTGATGTCCTGGTAGACGCTCGGTTGGGTGCGGGGATTCCTCGTCTTTGATGCGCAATTAGAAAATACACAATGTCGAGTCTGTGTCACCTGCCGTTGGGTGAAGTTCCCATTTAATTCAAGTATTTAGCATAATACACGTGATGAGCCAAACAATAATTACTTCATAATGCTGTTAATAATACTTAAACCGAGCGAGGGTACGTGCGTGTGTTCATGCGGTAAAAACCGTGAGATCTCTCCGTCACCCATACCTAGATACCTTGATTGACCATAGCCCATAGCTGTCAACTCTCACGGTTTTACCGGGATTCTCCTGTTTTTTCGACCCTCTGCACGGCCTCTTCACGGCTCACGGATTGGTACGTATTTTGTACTTATTATTATTATTATTTTTTTTACAAAATGGGTGCAATTCTCCTCCGTGACGACAGGTGGCAGCAGTGTAGATTAGACCGTTATCACAGGAAATCAGACCGTTGCGACCAGAAGAAGACAGCGACGCGACCGGAGCTCAGAGCTCAGGGGAGAGAGTAGAAAGATGCACCGAGGCGGCCGCGGACCGAGGGTGTCAAATCAACTTAGCCAGTGTCTCTTGATTGCCCACTCTGTGGCTTTTGTCTCTGGAACAAAAGGTTTGCAAATCTTCTGTGGATAAAACAATACAAATGCAGGAATGTGTAAATGTGTTGGTTGGTGAACACTAACAGCCGTTTGCTCCTGCTCCTGCCATTCCTCCACGGATAGCATGCCTTCACTGACGCCCAATTTCCTGAATGCGATTTATACATATAAATAAATTGATCCGTTTTAAAAGTTGTCGTGAATTGTCATGGTATGACAAATACAGTTACTGGTAACTCGCAGGCATTGCAGAGATATTGAGGAAAAACACAAAATCGCATTGGCTTTTTTTCTATCTCATTTTTCTCTGTAGAATGAATGAAAACTTTATTTAACAGATTGCAGAATGGGTACAATACAGTACGGCTCAATACAGACATACAGACATACTACACAGACATAATAGACACACACACACTGTTCCAAAAATGATATTCCCATTTCCCACTGCTAAATTAATGACCATAGGTATTTTTTATAGCTTTTTCAGGAACATGGCATGTCTTTTTTTATCATGCATATCCTGTGTCTATATTTTTTTGCATTTTGCACAATCAATGCGGGCATGACCACCTGCATTTCACTGTATGTGACAAATAAACCTCTTGATTCTTCTTGAGTTGTCGTATTAATATGTAGCCTACAGTGATGAAGGTATAAAGACACTGGTAATACATTGATTGATTGCTAACTTTAAGGGGAGACACTGCAGGTGAATAGGGTAAGATTTTTTACTAATAGATATCACAATGAAACTTCCCCAGTTGATTACTTATATTAAGACAAGACTTTTTTGTATTACAAGTTTTCTGAAATTGTATGTTTAAATATGCAAATGAGGCATGATCTACTTAAATATGCACTAATTTGCATATAATTCCAGGACAGAAATCTGAACATTGGATAAAGCCATTTTCAAAATTATAGTTTCATTTTGTTGACATATTAGAGCCAAAGGTTATTACAGAGGGGATTTTGGATATCTCTTTTTATCACTCCATAAATCAGAAAATACTCCATTCAGTCCATTTTTATGGTAAAATTCCATATTTCGCCATGTTTTTAGGAATAAAATGTGATATAAATCAGGGTATGAATGCGATATCAACAAACCCTTCTGTAAATACCTTCAGAACATAGATATGAATATAACTGGCAGGTTTGGTGTATGTGTGTGCTACTGAAGTGGAGATTTCTGGCTCAGAGTATGAGGAAAAACTCTTAAAACTCATTTTTGGGAAAACGCCTTCAAAGTTCTGTATTGTAAAATGCCATACTTTTTTTTTTTAAACAGATATTTACAAACACAATACCTAATCAAACCATTAGTAATAGACAACCTAAACACATGCCTGATAACTGAATAATAATAATAATGATGTTATTGAACTGAACAGAACTACACACAGGCTACAAACAGTGTAATACAGTGTAGTATCCCCTAATAGGCAAAAAAGATTTGAATAGATATCACTATGAAACTTTCCCAATTTGTTATGTACATATAAACTAAGAAAAAATATATTGCAAGTTTTCTGAAATGTATGTTTATATATGCAAATGAGGCACTTCCCCATTAAATATGTGCACATTTATGGATGCAATAAGGCAAAATGATGTAAAATAAACAACTAAATGTGTGTTATTGACGTTTTATTGTCACTAGTTTCATAGAAGACATGTTTAGGAAGCAAAATATAACAAAATCTCAAAATCAACAAAAAAAGTATATTTGACTATTCACCTGCAGTGTCTCGCCTTAACAGATGGGTACAATACAGTATTGTGCAATACACAATTGTTAAGGGGATGCAGACCAGAGAAGGACTTCTTCCCCCATTTTCAATTCATCATAACATTTATGTATGAATTGTAAGATTTCAATAAATATGAACATGTTAATGCTACTACTACATAAACTGAATTTATACTGAATTTGTCTTACACTTAATGCAGGGATGTTCACAGCATTTCACTTTCAACCAGGTATCTGATTAATTTAATGTAGCAACTAGTTCACCCAGTCCTTGTTGGACTGATAACTTTAAGTGGTTGCCTAGTGGAGATTTAGGATTCACTGACTGTAGACTGTAAGAAAAAAAGCTGCAAGAAAACTAAATGTCTGGCATCTATGGTTTCCAAATACTGTCAAATTACAGTAAAATCAAATGCATTTACAGATTACAACCTTTATTTAATGGTTAATATTTTGATAAAAAGTAATTTACTGTATTTTTATAGCATTTACACTCTACACAGTAGGAAAACAAAATAATACCGGTTTTGACCAGCAGCGACGAGGCAGCTCCATTGTGAGGGGGCGGGGCCGGGTGGGAGGGGGCGGGCTGAGGGGGCGGGGCCAGTATAAGGGGCGTGGCTAAAACCTGCACGTTTTTTCAAATCGAAATGTTGACAGCTATGCCATAGCCTACACCTGTGCCTTTATTCAAAACATAT
This sequence comes from Notolepis coatsorum, assembly GCF_963971535.1. Taxonomy (NCBI): domain Eukaryota; kingdom Metazoa; phylum Chordata; class Actinopteri; order Aulopiformes; family Paralepididae; genus Notolepis; species Notolepis coatsorum. The sequence continues at coordinate 26,668,646 of NC_140179.1, read as the reverse complement.
GCGCTCCGTGCTGCCACCCAGTGCTCCGTGCTGCCACCCAGTGATGAACTTAACAAACTACAAACTAAGCACAAAAACCATCAAATAGCTCCTACACCTTGTTTGAGCCGAATCTGGGTTTAACATGATTTGTTGAGCTTCCTCTGGTGTTGTGGTCGTGGTATTCACTGACCTTTGGGAAGTATTTTGACATGTACATGTGTAACGGAGGTACCGCAGTATATCCACAGTCACGGGCACAAGTAGTGACGTGGCTGTGGATGGTAAGCGGTACTGCAAGTAAACTCACTCCCCAGAGGCATCCAGACCCGGAAGCAAGCAGTGAATTCACTTCTTGCTTAGTGGTCTGTGATGCCGCCCGCGACGCGGGCGTCCGGGGTTCAACTCCCACTCAGGGCGATCCCTTAACAGGAGTCGAATCGACTTTAAAAACACAACGCAGACAAGATCACACCGGCTACATGTGGTGCCGTTAGACCCGGATGCCCTGGGTGGTGTGAGTTTAGTGGGGTGAGTGTAACGGAGGTACCGCAGTATATCCACAGTCACGGGTACAAGTAGTGACGTGGCTGTGGATGGTAAGCGGTACTGCAAGTAAACTCACTCCCCAGAGGCATCCAGACCCGGAAGCAAGCAGTGAATTCACTTCTTGCTTAGTGGTCTGTGATGCCGCCCGCGACGCCGGCGTCCGGGGTTCAACTCCCACTCAGGGCGATCCCTTAACAGGGGTCGAATCGACTTTAAAAAAAAACACAACGCAGACAAGATCAGACCGGCTACACATGGGCACCATAGTCGTATAGTGTATCTTGTAGACCAAGCCCATTGCAAGTTGCTGTACTCTGTCGTCTACTCTAAGCCATCCTAGGTTGTCAAAGTGGGCAGGGGTGAGGTGGGTTCTAGGGGTAAGGTCAAGTAGAAGTCTGACCAGTTTGTTTTGTGATGTTTGTAATCTTGTTTTTAGCGCTTTTGAGATGCTCTGGTACCATGAGGTGCAAGCATAGTCGTAGTACCCTTGAATGAGTGCTCCTGCCAGAGTCTTCAGGGTATTCTTGTTTACCAGAGAGGAGATCCGGTACAAGAATCTAGTTCGTTGGTTGACTTTTTTTTATTACATTGGATGCCATTTTGTCACAGGAAAGATTTGCCTCTAGGATGGAACCCAGGTAGGTAATTTCGTCTTTCCCTGTGACAATATTGTCACCCACTGCAACTGAGAAGCCGTCGGTCTTGCTGAGTTTGTTATTTGAACCGAAGAGAATGGACTCTGTTTTGCCCATGTGTAATGATAGTTTGTTATCAGCAAGCCATATGCAGATTTTGCCTAGTTCAGAGCTGAGGGTTTTTTCAACCTGCAACTTGTTCTTGTCAGAGACCAGCAGGGCTGAGTCATCCGCAAACAGGAACAAGTCACAGGCTGTCGACATGTCATTTGCATAAATTAGGAAGAGTAGCGGTCCTAGTATGCTTCCTTGTGGAATACCACAGCTCACTGTGAGGGGGGGGGGGATAGAGTACCGTTTACCTCTACCATCTGTTCTCTCCCCTCCAGGTAGAGGGGAGAGAAGTACATGTATTTTATATGTGACGAATAATAAACAAACTTGAACTTGAAACCTGGGGATAGATCAAAGGATACAAGCTGCTATTAAACAACAACAACAACAACAACAACAACAACAACAACAACAACAACAACAACGACACAAAATAATAATAAGTGGTATTCTCGAAGTCAACTTCCTGTCTGTTTAACTTTCTGTCTAAGTGCATGTCTGGCTTGAGGGAGAAACATGAATGAATGAAAACTTTATTTAACAGATTGCAGAATGGGTACAATACAGTACGGCTCAAGTACATGCACTTAGAATCACCAGAAAGGCTTTCGAAATAGTGAAATGCAAAACAAATTATATGGAAAGGTTATGAAATGAACAAGAATGTGATAAAACATGTAATAAAAACGGAGCTCAACGCATACATTTGATCGTAGAAATACGTTTGTTGCCCCAATACCAAGATGGCGGCGGTCTCGTGACGTCAGAGTGTCTTGGAGAATAGACCACCGCAACACTTCCGGTATTTTTAGCTCATGGGAGAAAGCGGGGGAGGGGGGAGCCTTAATTAAAGGGCTCTGGGGGGAGCAAGGTAGCGCGTGAATTCATGTTGATTAGAGCCCCTCCTTCCCCCTCACGAACTCCGTGCAACGCGGAAGTGCAGTGGCCTATGACGCGGAAGAGAGGCGTCATTTTATTCCGTAGCCTATGTTTGCGAAGACGCTCTTTGATTGGCTAGCCGCGTACAGCGAAGACCCTCTCTGATTGGTTTAGCGCCGAAGGGTCTCTTCTGCCTTGTACATATGATATATATTCTCTGCTTCAAAGTGGTTATGCTTTGGCCCTCTTTCGAAGTGGGTTAGGGTTAGAGTAAGGGTTAGGGTTAGGGTTAAGGTTAGGGTTAGGGAACAATACAATTGTTGTTGAATATGCGTGCAAAATGCGTGCAAAATGCGGCTGCACGGATACTAACTAGAACTAGAAAATTTGATCACATCACACCAGTTTTGTCCGCCCTACATTGGCTTCCTATCCAAGCCCGCTCTGACTTTAAAGTGCTACTCCTCACCTACAAAATTTTAAATGGGCTTGCACCGCTCTATCTATCCGATCTCATCTCCCGATACTCGCCCGCTCGTGCTCTGCGCTCACAAAATGCGGGGCTTCTATCGACCCCTAGGGTTAAAAAGAAATCCGCCGGCCACAGAGCCTTTGTCTACCGCGCTCCCTACCTGTGGAACAAATTACCTGCCGTCATCAGGGGCGCCTGCTCTGTCGAAGCTTTTAAATCCCTGCTTAAGACTCATCTTTTCTCTCTCTCCTTCAACCTACCTTGATCTCACCTGGTCGGGGACTGACCTTTAGATTAATCTGTGTAGTTTAGTTATGGTACAGGGTACTACATGGTACCACTGGGTAGTTTACTATAGGGTAGTTTAGTTAGGGTACAGGGTACTACATGGTACCACAGAGTACTACATGGTACTGCATGGCATTACAGGGTACTACATGGCTTACATAGCTCTACATGGCACTACATGGTACTACGGGGTACTACATGGTACCACAAGGCACCACAGGGTACTACATGGCACTACAGGGTACTACAGGATACTACGGGGTACTACATGGCACTATGGGGTACTATAGGGTACTACATGGCACTACGGGGTACTACATGGCACTACAGGGTACTACATGTCTGCTCCTTTGCAGCACCACAAACATGGGAACTCTCTAACTCTTCCCCCCCCCCTCCTCTCCCCCCTCCCCCCCCCCCCCCCCCCCCCTTCTCTCTGAGTACCCGTCTCCTGGCGCTGACCAAGGTGATGGATGCCTCGGGGTCTTGGACAAGCTTGTAGTGACTGCTCTACATGCACCTCCGAGGCCTTGGATCAGTCATTCTCCGCCGTCTGTCCGTGGTCCTGTCAACTGATTAACAGACTGTTAACAGATTAACAGTCAACGCGGTTTCATTGCTGGGTTAAGTACTTCTATTCTATTCACATAATACGCTTACTTCATATATCTACTCCATTCACATATATGCCTACCACTTGTATCTATTGCTATGTCCGCCTACTACAATCTCATGAGCTGTCTAACGCCTGTCCCGTCTCCCTGTCTTCCTATGACTTGCTGTCCTGGAGTGTTGTCCGGAGTGTTGGACGTCCCGTGACGAAGGCCGGGAGATTGCGACCCCCTCTGCGTGCCCCCCTGTCTCCGGAGGTCTCGTAGTGGTGACCGGAGTGCCGGATGTCCCGCGATGATGTCGGGGAGTTCGCGACCCTCTCTGCGCCACCCCCTATCTCCCTGTCTCCGGCTGTCCCTGAGCAACGACCGGAGTGTTGAATGTCCCGTGACTAAGACGGGGAGGACGTGACCCTCTCTGCGCCGCCCCTGTGCCTCAAATAGATCCGCTATCAACTCTATCTTTAATCTTTCAAAATGTTCAGTTGCTATCGCTATTAGCTCTATCTTTAATTTTTCAAAATGTACAGTTGCTATTGCATGCACTCATCTGTGTTTCACCACACACATGAGTGCATGCTTACCAACTGTCCGTCTGCAACACTACTATCACCAACATCTAAGAAGGGAGATCCCCCCTTGAACGGCCCTTCTAAGGTTTCTCTCCTCCACACTGCCTGTGGAGCTTTTTTCCCTATTGTTAGGTTTTAGTGAGTTTTTCCTTACCTTCGCGTGGGGTATGTCTGGGAGTGCTTGCATTCTTTCATTTATTTGCATTCATCTAAAAAATGTTTGGACCCTATGGTGTTCTTGTTCTGTTCTTGACTTATTGTTATGTTGTCTTCTTGACCTGTTTAAAGAAGACCTGTACGGCCCATGGGGACATTAACGTGTGTTGTCGGGCCCTATAAATAAATTTGATTTGATTTGATTTGATTTGAAGAGACCCTTCGGCGCTAAACCAATCAGAGAAGGTCTTCGCTATACGCGGCTAGCCAATCAGAGAGCGTCTTCGCAAACATAGGCTACGGAAAAAAAATCACTCTCCCGAGAGAGACGCCTCCAGGTGGACAGTTGCAGCATAGCGGTTGGTCGCACCGTAAGTTTCGGTTTCCTTTCGTCAGAAACTAAAGCAAAGCAAACTGCCAACCTCTTCCGTCTGGACACAACAAGATCGACTAACAAAAGCAAAAATATGGAGCCCGAGATAACCAAAGTAATTTGTGCGAATCATGGATCAATTGATATAGACGAATTGACGGCCAACGTCTCTTGTGCTTCGATAAGAGATATAATTGCGAATCGAGACAAGTTTGTCCTCGTGGATTGCTACGGGGGGCAGAAGGCTGTAGCCAAGACGAACCTTCGACTGTGCAGGTCGAAAGATTGTCATGGCTGCGGGAATCTACATCTTTGTAAACGGTTCTTGTTTGGAAATTGCCAATTCGCTCGAGGAAGGTAAGTTAGGCAACTGTCTTTATATCATCATCATGCCATTTATTTTGTCATAATAGCTAACGGATTGATTGAAAACTTTATTAACATATTGCATATTAAGGGGATGCAGACCAGAGAAAGACTTTCGTCTTGTTTACATCAGGGTCCCCCAGTTTCAATTCATCATAACATATGACATACATGACATACAGATAGACAGTACTGCTAGATCTATATATTTATGACCAGATTTACAAATACAGTAGGCTACTGTTTGTGATACAAAAAATAGTCTAAAAAGTGTCTGTCTGTCTGTATGTACTATATATTGGGATGTCACTCAGGCCTGTTGTTATTGAAAACAGTAACTTTTTTTGTTTAGTAATATAACGTTACATAGCTGATGCACACTATTCGAAATCTATTTTTAGAAGAGGGTGCTTTTTCTCTCACGACCTGAAGACCGAACATAATACCAAGATCCTGGGGCGACATGGCTTACAGGAGCTGGACAGAATGGAACTGTGTACACTGCTTCTCCAGAGTGACACCTCACTCCTACCCCCTGTGAGTATGTTGTAGAACTAATGGGTCTCCACCTATTTTATTGTTGGGGTTCACCTTTTCATGACCCCCCCCCTATTATGTGGTCAAGCATAGACAAGAATGTTGACACCAAATAATGATTTTGTTTTCTCCAAATTGAGGCTATTTAACTTGATTAATAACTTGATTTGTACTTAGAATACTTATTATATAAATTAATTATAAACAAGATGATGTCCATCTTTTGGTGACCCCCCTCAAAATCACATTTTGTCTTGGTGACATTAGTGTATTGTACACACGACTCATCTTCACAGCACTGAAACACAACCGCCTTGGCCAGGAGTAGAATCGGGCACCACAACCGTGGGCACGGCCTGCTGCCAATTGCTGGAGAGCTAACGACTGGTGAACTTGAGAACTGTTAGGACTGTCCGACTCTTAAAACACTTTGGGAGCCAGCCGTGTTTTCCTTTTACCCCCTTGAATGCCCACATCCACTCCAATGTTAACGTTAACATCGCCTAATCTATCGCCTAATCTATTTCAATTATGGCTATGTGTCTAATCTGCCCGTCGCTTATCAAAGACTCATTTTCCAGTCAACATTGGCATGGCAGATTGTTTTTTTATGGCTTCATTTCCGTTTTCTAGCATTTTGAAAATCACTCGATTTCACGGAAAAAACAACACATTCTATGATATATATATTGTTTATTCCAATTCCCGATCGCCATTAGAAAAAAACACTCATTTGATTGATCCATCGTGTATACCAGTGCTTCTCTGTCAGGCCCCCCTTTGGCGGACCGAAATATCTTGGCCCCCCCCCCCCCCCCCCCCCCCCCCCCAACAAAATAGTCATGAAATGGGCCATGTTTAAATTGATTGAAATAACAATATCGTGACCTTTCAAATTGGCAACACCTTCCCTCGCGATAGCCACCTTGCCTCGCTGTGAAACAGCACTGCAGAATGGTCAGCTCCCATCTCCTCACACAGTGCAGAGAACAGGCGCGCTTTCAGGGCTCGGGTTTTGATGAAATTTACCACGTTTATAACTTCTGTCAAAACCTCATTCAGCTCAGGGCTAAGCTGTCTTGACTCTGGCGCCTCTCTGTGAATTTACAGTGCGTCCATTGCACGTTTGGCGAGACCCCCTTGATGAGCGCCTATAGCCCCCTCCTTTTCCCTGCCATGTCCTGCGCACCGTCAGAGCAAAAGCCCACACAGTTCTCCCATTTCAGTCCATGTTCTGTCAGGTAACTGTCAATAATTTTGAAGAGCTCATCAGCTGTCGCTGTTTTTGACATATTTGCAAAACCGCAGATCTTCACTCAGTGACTGGGAATTTACAAAGCGAACATAGGAAATAAGCAAACAGTCTTTATTGCTGTCAGTCTTTGACAAGGCAACACGCATGTCATCCTCAAGGCTCAACTTGGCCCTATATTTTGTTTTCAGAGCTGTCATGGATGAAAAGCCAGCTTCACACAGATATGTGGTGCTGAATGGTATCAACATCTTAACTGCTGCATCATGAGATACTTGGTACTCAGCGCCACACTCTGAAACTAGCTCTCCAGGTGGTATCAGATGAGATTTCAATGAGTTCTTCCCAAGAGTTTGGATGGAGATGTGTCAGGAAGCTTTGTCTCAATGTTGTCTGTAAAGTTTTTCTTTATCCAGAGTAACTTGGTGATCCTTTTCTGTGTTTTATTAAATAATGATTTTCAGATTTTGAGAAATGGTCAAACTTATCCAAATATGGTATTTTCATGGAGAACAGTGCAGCTGCAACAGATAGCACTTTAGTGATAATTTTCTGTAATAAAAAAAAAAAAAAATTAATAAATCTCAAGGCCCCCCCTGTCATGCCAGGGGGGGCGCGCCCCCCACTTTGAGAAACACTGGTGTATACAGTAAAACACATATTCTCCGCAGCTCCGAGGCTCCAGAGTGAACTCTGGTAGACCCCGGTTACATGAGTGAGAAGTAAAATGTGGAGTGCAGGTTTTTTTTCCCATTTTCATTGAGTCCAATCCAAAAGGGTGATTTACCATCTGGGAGACGATAGGGGGCGCTTTTTTTCACATCTGAGTGCCGGGGGTGCCTGGATCTCCAACGGTAGGGACACTTGATGCAATATGATTTCAGATCGCTAATAAAAAAATATATAAAAAAAAACGAATATTCTCGTGAGTGGGCATTCAACCCGCGGGGGGTAAACACGAGAAAACTCGTGGATGGCATTCAAAGTGTTAATAATGTACAGTTTCTACGCCTAATGTATATACTCTTTTCTTTCTGGACTCTTTTTGTATCACAAATACAGTACTGTAATTGCAAATCTGGTATGTCATAAATGTATAGATGTAGCAGTACTGTCTATCTGTATGTCATGTATGTCATATATGTTACGATGAATTGGAAATGGGGGACCCTGGTGTAAACAAGACGAAAGTCTTTCTCTGGTCTGCATCCCCTTAACAATTGTATGTATTGAGCTGTACTGCACTGTACCCATTCTGCAATCTGTTAATAAAGTTTTCATTCATTCATTCATTCAATAACAAACACTGCGCACAGACTGTGGTGCAGTGTGTTACTACGGTTTGGACCATGTATAAATATCACTACTACTACAGTGGTTGAATCCTGCCACTAACTACTGTTCACTACTACTACTACTACCGTTATCATTATTATTATTATTATTCTATTATTACTGTAGTCCGCCCCCCCCCCGCTAGTAGTCCGCTATGACACTTGAATTTCCTCAAGCATATTAATAAAGGAACACTTGACTTGACATGGTAAAGGGCAGTTGAACCTCAGTGTAGTGTGAGACTTGACTATACGTGGACTATAGCATTTAATACTGTGTACACATTATTTACAGCAGCATGATAAATTATATGAGTGTCCAGTATTGGTACCATACACTGACTTATACTTACAAACAAGGGACAAAAGGTGACCAGACACCAAATACAGTTGTTTTGCTGTGCTGCCTGGCACTTTACCTCTTAACACTCTCCGTGCCACGGGTCCGGTGCCCCGGAACCCAGTTGAATGCCAAAGCCCACTTCAATGATAGAGCTCTCATATTTGCGCATGCATAAACTTACATCTTAAATTATGGCTATGTGTATAATATGCCCGTCGCTTATCAATGACTTGTTTGCAGTCAACATTGTCGAAACGGATTGTTTTTTAATCGGTTCATTTCCGTTTTATACCATTTTGAAAAACTCTAGTTTTTTGAAAGTTTCAGGAAAAAGCTCTGATTATCCTAAGACTGGTCAAATAGATTCCTTACCTCAGATCAGATGTTCTCCAAAAAGATTATTCCAATTCCTGATCGCCATTCCAAATATCGATCGCGTTTATTGATCCAACGCTGGGTGGTAGAAACACAGATTCCACGCTGTTCTGATGGTCCACAATGAATCCGATCGGCTCGAGTTACATGCCTGAGAAGTCAAATGTGGAAGCAGGATTTTTTTCCCCCCATGCGTTTCATTCAGTCTAATCCAAAGGGGTGCAGTACCACAGGGAGAGACGATAGGGGGCGGTATTTTCCCAATGGAGCTCAGAGAGGGTTTGCAGTGGTAACGTGAGGCTAGATTGATGAAATCCGGCACTCAAAGTGTTAAGTAAAGTAATTACCCCTTAGGAGTCTTGGCCTATTTTGGATGTTTTTGCCTACTTTTGACTTTGACTTTATATTTGTCATTTAAAAATGGTTTACCGTTGTAGATTTGGTAGAATTTCTTTCAGCACAATCTCACCTATACGACCTGACAAGTTAGTTCTCATACTGTACATACTGTACATACTGTACATACTGTACCTCTTGACACACCTGATGCCAGGCTGTGAATGACCGACAGGTTTAGCAGCACAGGGATGGGAATCGAAAACCGGTTCCCGTTGGGAACCGGTTCCTAATTGGCCGATGCCTGGAACCGTGTGGCTCCCGTGACTTTCGATTCCCTTATCGCTGCCAGGTTTTTCCTAGTTGCGCAATAATGTTAGCGTTAGCATGTAGCCATGGCAGACTCTATTTGATTCCTTAAGGGCTCGAAATTGCCTGGGTTTTGGTAATATGCTCCCGAAATGCTCCTGCTGTTTGGCTACTTCTATGTGCAGTGAAAACTACTTGAATGCTTTAGAACCTAGTCATTGATTTAGATCAGGGTGAGCTAAAATTAGCCGCGGAGCTAACGTGAGCTAACGCTATTTAATCAAGCTCACAAAGAGAGATAAACAGCTGACAGCGGATAGTACAGGTACAAATACAATAAAACAGCAGGTGGGGGCTGTTGTGTAAACCTTGTACTCTTTAGTTCACATATAATGACAGACGGAGTGTTTGTTTACAAGTCTGTAAGCCAGGAAGTACAGTGGTGCAACATACAAATGTGTCCGTGTAGCAACACAAGCCAATACCTTATAGGACAGGGGCCCGGGGAGGGAGCTCTCTCTCTCTGTGTGTGTGTGTGAGAGAGAGTGTGAGTGAGAGACAGAAGTCAGAGGAATAACGACCTGTTATTCAATAGATTAAATTAGTTTAAGAATAAAAAAATAAATACATTTTAAGAGAATCTCAAATACATTATTTTATTTAAGTGTAGGCTATAGTTAATGTTTTATTTTTTACAGTTTTTGTATTTTTCTGACATGGGGGCTCAACAATAAATGACAATCAGAAATGTCAAGTTGCATGTTGTTATTCTAACCAGCTTAGACCCCTACGCTCTGCATCTTCTGGCCGCCTCAGACCTACTCCTATCCGAGCTCCGGGAGGGTCATCAAAGAGAAGTCGCCTATTCTCAGTCCTTGCCCCACAATGGTGAAATGAACTACCCACCCCAGTTAGGACAGCCTGTCCTATCTTTCGCCGTCGACTAAAGACGCACTTCTTCAACCATTATCTGAATAAAAAAAAATATATCTAACCCTAACTAACCGTACTGTCATGCACTTGTCCTAATAAACTAACCTACACTGTAGCACTCAACACTTTGATGAACATTGTTGCTCAGCTGATAGAGTTGTGCCCTTCCTGATGGCTTGTCGTACAGAACTTGTAAGTCGCTTTGGATGAAAGCGTCAGCTAAATGACTAAATGTAGTTCTGTTGCATTTCCAATTTATTTATTTAAATTATAAATTGATCAGGTATCGATAAGGGAATCGATAAAGAATCGAATCGATAAGCAGAATCGATAATGGAATCGTATCGATAAAATCCTATCAATTCCCATCCCTAAAGGTATATCTCTTAGCTAACCTGTAGGTGAGGGATGGGGTTGTCAAACTTGTCACAATAATGTACAACCAAAAGCACTAAAACGGATTTAGAAAATTATGGGTTTTCTTTTACTTTAGAAAATGTCAACATGCTCAATTAAGCATTACAAACAATGGAAATGTACCCTCAGGTTGCATTAAGTAAACATACAAATATTTAATAAACAATATTCAAGGTGTAACAAATTATTTTCGTAAAAAAAAAAAAAACGAAGAAACAGCGGCGTTCCAGGGTGTTATGGAACATGGACGTCAGATAGGGGGGTGTTATGAAACATGGATGTCAGATAGGGGGGTGTTATGAATGAAACATGGACGTCAGATGGGGGGGGGGTGGGGGGCATGGCGTTATGGAACATGGGCGTCAGATGGGGGGCCGCTATGGAACATGGATGTATGTCAGATAGGGGGGGGGGGGAACATGGATGGAACATGGATGTCAGATAGGGGATAGAACCACTGTTTTAACCTCCAAACTTGACTCTGCTAGGTATGTTTTGACTACAACAATGGCTGCGGCCCGCATGGCAGGTGCCAGACAGGCGATGACTGCAGGCGACTCCACATCTGTGATTCCAACCCGAGGGGCACCTGCGACTGTCCCAGGGCACACGACTTCAACGAGCCCCAGCCGCTCAAACTCCTTCAGGACAGAGGGCTGCCCAACCACCTCATGGGCTCCATGAAGTCTGTTTACACAAACAAGATGTTCCTCAGAGACCACGACCGCCCCGGCCAGAACCACGACCGCCAACCGCGGCGAACCAGCAGTGGCGCTGTGCACAACGCCGTCAGCGATGAGTCTGACCACGGCCCTAGCGGAAGACAGAGGCCACTGAACAGCTCAGAGGGTGGCAGAGGTATTCCCATGATGTTCCATGTCAACCATTATGGCGCAATGCCACAGCTCTTGGCCACAGTTGTCATTTAATGATCATCACCTTTTTATTTGATTCCAATCAACCAGTAGTACCATATAAACTCTGAACTCTGACTCCATTGCCTATACCCTAGGCTCTGTTACCCATACTGTACAAGCTCTGAACTCAATTTATACCTACAGTACCTATTGCTTTCACTGTCTACAACTGCTCTACATTGTAATAATAATAATCACAACTACCTATAGTCTACCCACATAACTCTGTATGATAGCATGTACGTATATATATATTTATATTTACTGCATATATTATATACCCATATCTGTCTGAATATACCTGCATATTATAATCCTTCTATACCTGCTTATTCAGCTGCATATAACTCAGTATAATAGCATGTACAATAATGCTGTATTAGTGTATATATTATTTTCTTTTATATTTTGTATTAATTAATTCATGTATTCTTATATATATGGTTTATTATCCTTTTTACATATTTGTAGATACTATATCTAGATCTGTACATATCCCTTCACTACTCTTAGTTATGCTGCTGGCCAGTATGACTACTACCATATTCTCTTTACTCTTTATACATTGCACATTGCATTGTACTTGTGCTGTATAATGACAATACATTTGAATCTAATCCAAATGTTTGCAGATCAATTTTTCTGTGATAGAATACCATGAATGGCTAGTTGCAATTCTTTTTTAAAAAGTATTTATAATTAATATTTTTTCTTTTTTTTTTCTTTTTAGATAAAACGGAGATATGCTTGTACTACATCAAGGGCCACTGTAAACACGGTGATGGTGAGTAAACCAGCCCCCATGCAGTGAGTCAGCCAGCACGCTGCTCCACCCTGCTGGCCAAAGCCTAGAAGGCAGGCTAATCCCCTCTGGCCCAGAAAGGCATTTTCCACATACTATTACTACTAGGCTATGCTAAATGACAGTATCTCTCAGTGGTGTGCATGGGCTGAACGAACAACATCCGGCCCTCTGCGCAAGTTATACAATTCTGCACACAAAGAAAGTTCTGCATGTTAGCGGTTAAAGTAACGTTGCATTTGTTTGGTACACAGCGCGTACTGAACCGAAGGTCCCGTACCGAAATGCTTCTTTACGAATTTGTGTACCATTACACCCCTGTATGTTGATGTTGGTGGTCTCAGCCAGATGCTTCAAAGCCCATTGCAGCTTGCCCTACAGATGGGAGCTGAAGGAGGGGCAGCAGTGGACTGCTTTGCCTAACAATGAGGAAATCGAGACGGACTACTGTGAGCCCAAGAAAACACACAGGTACAGTTTCTGTAAGAAATAAGAACTTGGGTGTCCTGGTGGCTCGTGAGAGCTAAAGCAGCCTACGCACTACACCACTTTAAACATCGTCAGCGCACTGTGCTGTTCACACAATATACAACTCAACCGGGGATACTGAGGTGGTTGTGGTTTCAGACACGGCCTGTCTCTGGTACTGCGCTGGTTATTTCCCAGATCTCCACACATCCCGTTTTAAAATGTCCCTAAAATATTGAATGAATCGATGACAACCAGGGTTCGCACAAGGTCCTTAACGTGCTTGATTAAAAAAAATAAAGTCAAGGCCTGGAATTCCTTGAAAATAGCCCATTTTTAACAAGGTGCTTAAAAAGTCCTTGAAATTTAAATCAACCATTCGCATTGAATGTTTTGTTCATCCATGATCAAATTGTTCTGAATCAAGAAATCTACATTTTTCTTGTTCTGTTTTAATCAAATCTGTCGTCAAAAAAGTCGTTGAATTTCAATTTGCAATGTCTGTGGGAACCCTGGACAACTAATAGAAACACTATCTTGACGGGGTCATCGAACATTGCAATAGGCGGAACTAGTGATGCCCCGCGATCGGTATTGGTCCGATCGCGGGGTACCGATATTCAGTATAAATATGAGATTGGTGAATTCCGATAATGCTTTATTTTAGCAGATCGTGAAAACCGATAGAAAAACATGATCCAATTCTCAGCGGAGATCTCACTCGCTGACTTCTCTCTCAAGCACACAGCTGCTGCTGCTGCAGCGCATTGTCTAACTGGCTAGCTACTAATTGCTCCTGATATCAACAAATGCGCATTTCAGTGTAAGAATGATAGGGATGCCCCGTGCCGATCGATCGGCCAGCATGAGACCTCTGTTAGCTAGGTAGCTAACGTTAGCTCACGGTTTTAACGAAATGACCCAGTAAACTAAATAGTTCACTTTATTTTAATACATGATGCATTGTCTAACCGCTCTAACGTCATCTAGCCGGATAGCAGTAGCTACAGATAGCTCCTGATATCAATGTCTTATAACATAATTGACATTATTCGTTTTTGCAGCTGAACATTGGCTAATTAGCTATCATGCTTCATAACAACACTGCGAAGATGGCAATGCTGAATGTGATTTGACCAAAGCAGAGTATACACACAGACAGTGGAGCTGTTTGCAGATAGCGAGCATTTTGACTTGTTGCGTGGTGGCGATGTCTCGCAGATAATACAACTACAAGTATAATTATATAATATATATATTTTATTTAAAAAATATCTATATTTAAAAAAAAAATGAAAAAAAAATTATAAAAACGATCGGTATCGGCCGATATGGCTCATAGACGATCGGTGATCGGTATCGGTGGCAAAAAAACGTGATCGGGGCATCCCTAGGCGGAACAATTTAATACTTTTCTTGTTCTGATTCAGAACAAGACCAGCTTTTAACACTTTCTTCGCCAGGCTTATGTACATCATTATACCATCCTCTGCCAGCTCTATTTGTCTATGGAGAAGTTCCCCTTCTTTGCAGGGCTATAACTTTTTAAATTGTATTGCTAAATTGACATTACTATGGCCCATTCAACATCAAGTATCTATTGTTCAGGGTGTAGCAACGTTATACTTTTTCATTGACATATTCATACTAAAATACGGTCTAAAGTATAAGTATGTTTTTATCGTTTTCTGCAGCTTTCTGCAGAACGTGATTTATAGCCCTAAATGCATTATATTGATGATTGTATACAGTTTGATAGCGATCTGCGCGAGATAAAAATTTTTCAAATGCACGTGCTTCTAGAAGTTACTACTTATCATCTGATTTTGACCAGATGGGGGGGGGGGGGGGTCGTTTATAATTCCGTGGCCAACGTTAAGATGATTCATCTAGTGTAGGTGATATGATCATTAGAGCAGTTTGTATCGAAAAACCCTGAAACTCACTGTAGCTTCCTCGTAGCGTTGGGCGATGAGCGTGGAGCAAAAATATTCCTATTATGGGATGTTGAAATATGCGATCCATCTCCAGGTTGTATAATAGTATATACGTCCAAATCATGTTGTTTATCGAGTTATTGGTAACGGATTGCTATCCATTGTGTCTAGCTCGAGTCCCGGGACTATTAGCGAGTGATCGGACCGAATTGGAATGAGCACCAGCTTCCGTTTCCGGTTTCCGGTTTGGGCGATCGGCCACCAGATGGCGCTCTTGAACCGTTGGAGAGTTGAGAGGGGATCAACAGTAGATCTCAAGTCTCCGGGGGAGAAATATGATTGCGATCACAGATTTTTGAAATATTGATTTCAATGACGTGTTACGGCGTCATTGGCAGAATTAGCATGGCGGGGAATGACGAGTTTAGGCGTCCTTGGCAGAGAAAGTGTTAAATTGATAGCTTTTCAAGGCAGAGTTTCTTCATTCTGTTAGCGGTCCCTCACTAGTTCAAAGTAGGGTTGGGTACTGTTCACATCACATTTGAACAGATACCGATAACAATACGAGATCCTGGGATTCGGAATCGTTACCCAACGGTACCTTTTTTTCTGTACTTAATTCCCTCTGTAATGACGACTAATTTTATTTCAGTTGTAACAAACTTCTCCAATGCTACTATGTCTATACTATCTACTATGCTACTATGTCTATACTTCTATCTACTACGTACTATGCTACTATGCCTATACTACTATCTACTATGTGCTATGCTACTATGTCTATACTACTATCTACTATTGTCTATACTACTATGTCTATACTACTATCTATATGTCTATACTAGTATGTCTATACTACTATCTCTACTATGTACTATGTCTATACTACTATGTGCTAGGGCTGGGCGATATGGAAAAAAATCATATCACGATAACGATATGATAATTTTATTTTATTTCTCGATATCGATAATTATCGAATTGTTATAAGTATAATTTTTTTTTTTTTTTTTTATTAAAACAACAGATGTATGTTTATTTTGCAGCAATTCTTTGTCATTGCCGCCATCTTTAGTGTTACATCCCCTCACACTCCAGTTCTCAGGCTGCAGCTGGTTTAAAAGCTAAAGTAAACCGGCTTCTCTGCTGGCTGTGGCTCCAGAGGAGTTGAACAGTTCTGGCTCTGCTAGTTTATTTTCGATCTTTTGGCGCTTTTTTGGTGGACAAACCACCGCACATGTGCACTGTGACTCGTGACTGGAGTCTAGTTCTGCTAGCACACATAGCCTACTGTGTACAGACGGTTTCAAAATGTATTTTAAATTAGAAAGCAAACAAAATAAATGGACAAGAGAAAAATAAATCTGAATTTGGTCAGTATTGTCATTTGGACAAGCAAAGCCATTACTTTAAGTTGCAGGCAAGAAAGACAAGTCTGTCCACTGTCTCTGGTTTTAAAACTGCCCTGTTGCAGGTATAAAAAAAAAAAAAAAAACGATTTTTCAAAAAAAATTTAGTTTCGATATTCGATATCGATTATTAAAATATATCGCGATATTTATCGTTATCGTTATATCGCCCAGCCCTACTATGTGCTATGCTACTATGTCTATACTACTATGCTACTATGTCTATTAGGGCTGTCCCCGACTAAGGATTTGGATAATCTACTTTGATTGGCCGAAATGAGCCGATAGTCGACTATTAGTCGACTATGAAAAAAAAAAGTATAATTCTTTATTTCTTTATTTAATTTTTTGTATCATTCCATTTGGGCTGTGGGGGTGCTTAATGTTTGAAGGAATCGACGTAAGGCTTTTTGTCCTCTGCAAAAGCATGCATTAATTGGTCCACTGATGGATACATCTTGATATTTGTCTAGTCTAGTGTGTTCATTAGATGGGTGAAATCCTCTTTCAGTGCCTCTGTGCCTGTTTCGTAGGCAGTTAGCCTCTGGTATGTGTGCCATTAGCGTTAGCCACGCTTCTAGGCCTCTTTTCTTTTGGAAAGAATGATAAAAAAATATATATATAATAATAATTTAATACATTTTTTATATATTTTTTGCATTCGACTAAGAGGTTGGCAGTCGACTACGGCTCCTTTCGATCGATTAGTCAACTATTCTACTAATAGGGGTCAGCCCTAATGTCTATACTACTATCTACCATGCTACTATGCCTAATACCTATGTACTACACTACCCACCATGCTGATATGTCTAAAATTGTCTATACCACTATGCACTCGCCACTTACCTTTAGTCATTAGACATTAATAAAATGAATACAATTTATTTTCATTGTCGCTCACGCAGTCGTGGGATCGAGCCTGTGTGTTTCGACACCATGACCTGTGGACTGAAGGCGGCGAGGCGCCTCTCCACCGCGTCCTCGGTGCTCCACCCCACCTTCGTCCTCACCACCGAGTGGGCCTGGTCCTGGAAGGACGAGTCTGCAAACTGGATCAAGTACGCTGCAGCTGTGAGTCGTACGGTTAGAAAAAAGACAACTTGTACCAATTGCTTTGGGCTTTAGAGACTTAAGCAGCAGTGGTGTAAAAAGTAATTGATGCATTGTGGTCAGGGCTGGGCGATATGATCGAAATATCACATCACAGCATTTTCCTTAGTTTTGACGGTATAACGGTATGTGACGGTATAGTTTACCAGTGCAAATAACATTATTATGACATTTATTTAATTTCGATTTTTTTTTCTTTATCTTGTAGTACAATTGTCATTCAAAGATTTCATTAAAATGTTCTTTTCTTTTACTTTTTAAATACTGCTGCAAATAATTTTTGTTTTAACTTATATTTTTTCACTATGTACTGTATATACATTGAGGATGACGATATAGTTTGCATGGATGACTGTATACCCTCATATTCGGTATACCTCCCAGCCCTAATTGTGGTGCACCAATATGAATATTGAAATCCAGCCGCATTGGTCTGTGAAATTGGCAATAATTGATATTAATCCAAATGAATGTGCGTTAAATCCATTTTGATTTATTCATAAACATTAACACTGAACTAATAACTCAGTGTGAGGTTTTAATCACATCGTGGGATGTTTATTTACACGCTGCGTTTCAGACTGGTACAACCCGAATGGCCACCATCACCAGTGCAGAATTGGAGCAGAGTTTTCAGCAGGATGGCAGTGCTGTGGTGGAGTTCACTGCAGGGTCACAGTCATATACGGTCGCCTTCCTGGGTAAGCAAGGATTATTCAAGATGATGCTTTCAGTGGAATCGTGTTGCTTGGGAACAGCTCAGACCCAAGTGTATTTCCTGTTGCCGTGTTCGCAGAGTAGCTGACAGGAAATCAAATGTAGTTCGTTTTGCAATGTTCATGTTGTGAAATTTAAACCATCTGTACTAGGGAGGCGCACTAGGGATAGTTTAAGCAAATATTGTTTTGTCTCCAAAAATATACATTTCCCTTGTTATACCGGCACATACACTGTGTAGTGTACGGAGATCAGACCCTATTAACTGTGTGACAGACTCTGGGGTGTTATGAGCTGTCACCAGATTGGATTTAACAAAATACACATGGCACAAAGTAGTAGCAAGTTTAACAGCAGTTTTAATACTGTTTAGGGGAAAAGCCAAAGGAGGGGATAGTGTGATCGTCAGCCAGTCCGTAATTCCAGAGAAGCGTCTTGGTCCGTTAGCGAGGTGCGGTACACAGTTTCAAGTTTCTTCATTAGTTGTCATAAACAAGTGTAAACAAAAGAAAAATGTTCAATATACATATATACAATATACAGTGCAGCGTAGAGAAAGGTAACTGAGTTCCCATACAGTACAATGCAGGAATGTGATGAGGTACAACTTAGCTTAGCATGTGGTGCCACCTTGTGTTGGTGAGGTGCAATGAGGTATGTGTTGAGTTGTGCAAATCTCAACTCAAAAATATACAAATATACCAGTATAGTAGTATACCAATAAATATAAAGTGGGTAAAGTGGGTGCTACAGTGAGTTGCTTCTCATACGGGCAGGGGATGATCCGGGAGAAGAGACGTCAGACAAGCAGGGGTCGATACACATGCAGGTTCTCATACGATCAGGGGTTATAGCACACAGCAGGGTCCTCCTTCCAAAAGTAGATAAACACAGCATGGGGTCACATACAACAATCGTCCTCCTCTTCTCTCTTACTCACTTCCCCTCGTTCCGTACAGGTTTCGCCTCAGCTACTCCAATGATTCTGTCACTCTGTCTCCATTTTATATGCTGCTTGATTGTGTGGTGATTTGCGCTCACCTGTCTTGGGGCGCGCCTGGCATCTGTGCTGATGCGCTCTGCTCTGCCTGGAGTCTCTCAGGAACTCCTAATATGGGCATATGCCCCAGTACCTTGGCCGACACATAGCGGCCGTCTATTACTGCGCCAGCCGGTCTGCCACAACTGTTACACCGCTGAGCGTAGGGATGGGTACCGAACTCTGTACTTTTGAGGGTTCCGACCGAATTACCTCGGTACTACCGAGTACCGATTCACGTTAGTGTAATAGTTTAGTGTTTTGTTAAGTAAAAACAAAACCATACGTTAACGTGGAAGCGCAAACATTTCAAGCATCAACGATGTAACTTTCGTAATGAATGCTTTTGTTCCTGGAAACAACGTTATCCTGCTGCGACTCAAATATCTAGCTGTTTGCAACGACAACAGCTAATTATCTCACATTTGCTATTAACACATTCAGTGCCACGCCCCTTTGACCATATTAGGGCTACCGTGCCAATAAGGAAGTCAATGGGAGGTCGGGGAAATTTGCGAAGGCTTAAACTATATCTTAAATTATGGCTATGGGTCTAAAACACCCCTCGCTTATCAATGACTTGCTTGCAGTCAACATGTATGAAACGGATTGTTTTTTCATTGGTACATTTCCGTTTTATACCGTTTTGAATACGAGTATAGTTTTGGAGAGTTCTAGTAATTCCAGAGAAATTCCGCGATAATAGCTCTTTAGTGGAATACACAAAACACGTTGTCATTTTCCGGCTGATTTATGAATCGTTCTCAAATAAACGCTAGATTATCGATAGTATGTGTACTTATGCACGCTAGAGAAGCTGGCTGAAAAATCTAACGCTAACGTTACGCACACACACACACACGCACACACACGTTGTGATCGCTGTGAAAAAAACATCTGATTAACCCAAAACTGGTAAAATAGAGTCCTTACCTCACATCAGATGTTCTGCAAAAAGATGAATCCAATTCCTGATCGCCATTCCAAATATTGATCGCGTTTATTGATCCAACGTTATAGTCCAAAACACATAATCGAAAGCTGCTCCCAGCCTCCCCAGTGAATGTGGTAACAGATACTGCTTGCCAGAGAAGGGAAAACCCCGGACTGGACTTTTTTTCTGATACACATGCCCATCCAATCCAATGATGTGCAATACCATCCGGGAGACGATAGGCGGCGGTATTTGCCCTTTTCGAGCTCAGACCCATTCCCAATGATAACGTCAGGCTGGATGGATGACAAATGAATGGATATTGCTAATAAAAGAAATAACGATTAAAAAAACGGGCCTTGGCACGCATGGCGAGTTAAGCCGACTAATCTCGTCATTGGCACTGAATGTGTTAAGTAAAAACAATATTATATGTTAACGTGTGTGTGTGGGAGGGAGGTTCAATGAATCAGTGACTATCGAATAGCAATTTTGTGAGTTTTTTTTTCCCATCCATAATCTACAGACATGATGCAAACAAATAAGCAGTATGGAACCCAAAGGCTGGTGAAAAGACGACCCATCTTCGTCTCTTCCGCCAATGTGCAGACAATAAGAAGAAGGTGCACACAAATGCATTCATCATGGTATGTCGCAATACCATCATCAACACTCAGCTCATTGGCCAATGTTGTCATTTAACACGTTCACTACCACACTGCAAAAGGTTAACCTTTCACTACCACACTACAGAAGGTTAACCTTTCACTACCACACTACAGAAGGTTAACCTGTCACTACCACACTACAGAAGGTTAACCTGTCACTACCACACTACAGATGGTTAACCTGTCACTACCACACTACAGAAGGTTAACCCTTTCACTACCACACTACAGAAGGTTAACCTTTCACTACCACACTACAGAAGGTTAACCTGTCACTACCACACTACAGAAGGTTAACCTGTCACTACCACACTACAGAAGGTTAACCTGTCACTACCACACTACAGACAGTTAACCTTTCACTACATAACGTTAACCCTTTCACTACCACACTACAGAAGGTTAACCTTTCACTACCACACTACATAACGTTAACCCTTTCACTACCACACTACAGGTTAACCTTTCACTACCACACTACAGAAGGTTAACCTTTCACTACCACACTACAGAAGGTTAACCTTTCACTACCACACTACAGAAGATTAACCTTTCACTACCACACTACAGAAGATTAACCTTTCACTATCACACTACAGAAGGTTAACCTTTCACTACCACACTACATAAGGTTAACCTGTCACTACCACACTACAGAAGGTTAACCTTTCACTACCACACTACAGAAGGTTAACCTGTCACTACCACACTACAGAAGGTTAACCTGTCACTACCACACTACAGATGGTTAACCTGTCACTACCACACTACAGAAGGTTAACCCTTTCACTACCACACTACAGAAGGTTAACCTGTCACTACCACACTACAGAAGGTTAACCTGTCACTACCACACTACAGATGGTTAACCTGTCACTACCACACTACAGAAGGTTAACCCTTTCACTACCACACTACAGAAGGTTAACCTTTCACTACCACACTACAGAAGGTTAACCTGTCACTACCACACTACAGAAGGTTAACCTGTCACTACCACACTACAGACAGTTAACCTTTCACTACATAACGTTAACCCTTTCACTACCACACTACAGAAGGTTAACCTTTCACTACCACACTACATAACGTTAACCCTTTCACTACCACACTACAGGTTAACCTTTCACTACCACACTACAGAAGGTTAACCTTTCACTACCACACTACAGAAGGTTAACCTTTCACTACCACACTACAGAAGATTAACCTTTCACTACCACACTACAGAAGATTAACCTTTCACTATCACACTACAGAAGGTTAACCTTTCACTACCACACTACAGAAGGTTAACCTGTCACTACCACACTATAGATGGTTCACCTGTCACTACCACACTGTAGATGGTTAACCTGTAAGGGCTTTTCCATAGCCCTCCTCTGTCAAGTTAAGAGAGGGCAGAGCTTTGGATTGCTCAGTTGACCATATGTGACCGTGCACAGCAGTATCGCCCACTATTCGTTCCGACGGCATTTCGTGTCAGATCAAAATTAATGAATGAATGAAGTTTATTTTACGGTATATATATAGAAAATCACAAATGTACATATTCAAGGCAAGCTTGCACACAAAATCCAAAATCAATGATATGCTGCTGTAGACAGACGGTGAGAGCAGCATATCACCAGGGTTATCAAGTGCAGACAGACAGACAGGCAGTGAGAGCACCATATCGCCAGGGTTATCAAGTGTAGACAGACAGTGAGAGCAGCATATCACCAGGGTTATCAAGTGTAGACAGACAGACAGTGAGAGCAGCATATCACCAGGGTTATCAAGTGTAGACAGACAGACAGTGAGAGCAGCATATCGCCAGGGTTATCAAGTGTAGACAGACAGTGAGAGCAGCATATCACCAGGGTTATTAAGTGTAGATAGATAGACAGTGAGAGCAGCATATCACCAGGGTTATCAAGTGCAGAGTGTCTATCTATCTACACTTGATAACCCTGGTGATATGCTGCTCTCGCTGCCTGTCTATCTACACTTGATAACCCTGGTGATATGCTGCTCTCACTGTCTATCTACACTTGATAACCCTGGTGATATGCTGCTCTCACTGCCTGTCTATCTACACTTGATAACCCTGGTGATATGCTGCTCTCACTGTCTATCTACACTTGATAACCCTGGTGATATGCTGGCTCTCACTGCCTGTCTATTTACGTGTTGGTTTGTGGTGGCCATCTGTGTATGTGTAACTAGGAGGGTTATGAGGACTGTGTGATTGTGTAACTATGAGGGATATGAGTACTGTGTCTATGTGTAACTACTAGGAGGGATATGAGGACTGTGTGTGTAACTAGGAGGGATATGAGGACTGTATGTGTAACTAGGAGGGATATGAGGACTGTGTGTATGTAACTACTAGGAGGGATATGAGGACTGTGTCTATGTGTAACTACTAGGAGGGATATGAGGACTGTGTGTGTAACTAGGAGGGATATGAGGACTGTATGTGTAACTAGGAGGGATATGAGGACTGTGTGTATGTGTAACTACTAGGAGGGATATGAGGACTGTATGTGTAACTAGGAGGGATATGAGGACTGTAACGGCCAAAATGGATTTAATGTGCAGTGGATTTATGTGACCAGGGGGTGGCGCTTCTTTTATTTAAGTGTCAGGTACACCTGTAGGAGGAGGAGTTTTGACCCGGAAAAGGGCAATGGTTTTTGACCGCACGCACGACGCAGATCACAGGTCGAAATGTTTGTATCTAATTAGTTATTGTGTTAATTATTATTTTATCAGTTTATGAAGACATCCTGTTTGACGGTGAGGGAAAATAAACACCATTTTCCCAGTAAAGCTGCCTGCACGTATCATTGGGACAAAGGACTGTTTTGGTATGAGACCAGGAGTAGAACGGCGCGTAAGCCAGTCTAGCTGCGGGATCAAAACTGCTCAGTAGCTCCGTATAGACGAGAGCTCCTTTAATAAGGACTGTGTATGTGTATAACTAGGAGGGATATGAGGACTGTGTGTGTGTAACTAGGAGGGATATGAGGACTGTGTGTGTAACTAGGAGGGATATGAGGACTGTGTATGTGTAACTAGGAGGGATATGAGGACTGTGTATGTGTAATTAGGAGGGATAAGAGGACTGTGTGTATGTGTAATTAGGAGGGATATGTGTGATATCTAGATTTAGTTTTCCAACTAAACAAAGTGTACACGTTTTTTTTAAACAGTGAAAATACTAGCCCATGAAGTTACTAATAAGTGATTATTTTCTTTCGACGAAAGCCCTCCAGGCAACCAATCAAACTTCAGATCTTTACCAGGACATTGGGACATGTTGCTGACTCCTGACACAGGATCTAAGGTATTGCATTATACACTTATTAATTGATAATCATTTAAATAAAAATAATTTCCTCATTTCAATCTTTTCTATAATTGTTTCCCCCTATATTTTCTTGTTCTCTAATCTGCTGCTGCAGAGAGCGTGTTAGTAATCTAAAGTCGCAATATCTCTGCTGCTCACGGGATACAATTCGGTTTCAAGCTCCCGTCAAATATCCTGCTGACAGAAACCCCTCACCCTGTCAAAATAAAGTCATGCTTTGGGAGTCAGACACACTCGGTGATCAGACATTCCTAGTAGTTCTCTAATTCTGCTGCGGTTAGTTCTCCGGCTGCTGACAGCGCAGACCCAGGTGAACAGTGCCTGCTTTCTTTACAGTAATTAGACCCAGGTGAACAGTGCCTGCTTCATTTACAGTAATTAGACCCAGGTGAACAGTGCCTGCTTTCTTTACAGTAATTAGACCCAGGTGAACAGTGCCTGCTTTCTTTACAGTAATTAGACCCAGGTGAACAGTGCCTGCTTCATTTACAGTAATTAGACCCAGGTGAACAGTGCCTGCTTCATTTACAGTAATTAGACCCAGGTGAACAGTGCCTGCTTCATTTACAGTAATTAGACCCAGGTGAACAGTGCCTGCTTCATTTACAGTAATTAGACCCAGGTGAACAGTGCCTGCTTCATTTACAGTAATTAGACCCAGGTGAACAGTGCCTGCTTCATTTACAGTAATTAGACCCAGGTGAACAGTGCCTGCTTCATTTACAGTAATTAGACCCAGGTGAATAGTGCCTGCTTTCTTTACAGTAATTAGACCCAGGTGAATAGTGCCTGCTTTCTTTACAGTAATTAGACCCAGGTGAACAGTGCCTGCTTTCTTTACATTAATTAGACCCAGGTGAACAGTGCCTGCTTAATTTACAGTAATTAGAAGGCGTCAATCCATTCAGTAAATTACTTTGATAACTGTCAGAGTCAGAGAGGGTACTACACAAGCAGTACTGAACCAAAACATTCAGCAGGGTTGAGTTTGCATTGGAATCACTTGCATTTAAAGTGACAATGTACAATGTGTAAACCAAAGAATTAGCCCTGCAGAAACTCTGCGACTCGGCTCATGGGAAATGTATTGAAAGCACTGACGGTACAGTACTCACGGCGGGCAGATGCCACAATTTCACATAATCCATTTTAATATCTGTGGAAAGGTGTGTAGAAAATAATGTGTGTGTGACACGTGGGGCGACAGTGGCTCAGGTGGTAGAGCGGTCATCTGGTAGTTGGAAGGTTTCCAGTTCGATTCCCGCTCCTCCCGGGCAGCGTATCGAAGTGTCCTTGAGCAAGACACTTAACCCTTAATTGCTCCCGATGAGCAATTACCTTGCATGTTTTTTTTTTTTTTGCATCGATATGATTTACAAAAGCTTAGATCTGTAAGGTAAAAGTTAAAGCAACACGCAGAGTCAAACAAGCCATTTAAAAAATATATACAAATTAAAGGTACCTTGCCCTAAAATACAAAGTCGATGGGCGTCTCAGGAAAATAAGAGGTGCAATGAAGGAATCATGCCCTAAAGGTGAATAACACTTGAACACTTTGCTTTCACACTAATTTTGTTGCGTTTTAGTGGCGCTATTCTCCAGTATCGACTCTGTGTCCTTCTGTCCTCTGTCTCTTCCAGCGGGTTGCTCAGTATCGACTCTGTGTCCTCTGTCCCTTCCAGCGGGTTGCTCAGTATCGACTCTGTGTCCCTCTGTCCCTTCTAGCGGGTTGCTCAGTATCGACTCTCTGTGTACTCTGTCCCTTCCAGCGGGTTGCTCAGTAACTGGAGTTGAGGATACAGAAATGATTCTTATTGGGGATTGGAACACGGATATGCAACAAAAAGATGCACCCGTCTTCAAATCCTACAATAGGTTTTGTGATCTGCACGGCCTCAGCCAACTAATCACACAACCCACACGTGTGTGTGAGTCAACTCAGACTACCATTGACCTCATCCTGACCTCTGACAAGTCCAAGATCGCCAATAAAGGGGTTATAGCATGCGGGTTAAGTGATCATTATATGATATTCTGTACCCGCAAAAAGCTAAAACAAAAGGCTGGCTGTCACAAAACAGTCACATCTAGAGACCTAAAAACCTACTCTAGCGAGGCCTTTAACCTTGAACTGGAGGGTCTGGACTGGTCAGATGAGCTCAATGGTACACTGGTTGAAGAAACATGGCTTGGCTTCAAAACCAAATTTTCAACGATACTAAACAACATGGCCCCCCTAAGAACCACCAGGGTAAAAAATCGCGCTGAGCCGTGGATGCACGCTGAAATACTGACCGCTATGAAAACCAGAGACAAAAAATGCTCTGAGTTTCGTAAAAGTCAGTCAAAGCTTAACATAAGCACGAGCAGTGAACTCCAAGCCCACGTGACTGAACTCAAACTGCAAAGAAACAGACTAAGAAATGATGTAAACTCCATGATCAAAACAGCAAAGAAAAAATTCATCAATGACAAAACCGAGGAAAACAAAAACAAACCGCGTGAACTTTGGAAATTACTCAATAACCAACTAGGCTGCAGTAAAAAACTTAAAACCAGATTCTCAAACATAAACATAAAGACGGACAACACGCTCATCACAGAAAAGCTGGATGTAGCCAATTACTTAAATAGTTTCTTCACAAACATAGCCACAACACTGGTAAACAAACTACCCTCCCACTCAGGGCATTATGGGGTAGAACACATAGTAGCTTACTACAAAAACCTAGGGGTCCACAAAGACGACTTCAAACTGGAAATGGTAACAACAGATGAGGTACTCAAAAAACTGAGCGCCCTCCAACCTAACAAGGCCACTGGCCATGACAACATCCCCTCCAAATTCCTCAGAGACTCAGCAGCCGCCATCACCCCAGTCATCACACACATAATAAACCTCTCTATAAAACAGGGACACGTCCCCAAGGACTTCAAAATTGCGAGAGTGACCCCTCTGCACAAAAAAAGCAGTAAATTAGACCCAGGCAACTACCGCCCTGTTTCTATCCTTACCTCCATCTCGAAAGTCATGGAAAAAATTGTATACGAACAGGTCGAAAAATACCTTGCGGAAAAAAATCTAATCTACGAATTCCAATCTGGCTTCAGAACATCCCACTCCACTGACACATGCCTTCTCTATTTAAACGACCACATCAAACAAGAGGTGGACGCGGGCAAATACTGCGGCATGGTCATGCTGGACCTACAAAAGGCCTTCGACACTGTCAATCACACCATTCTGATTGACAAGCTAAAAGCAATTGGTTTTGATAGTCTATCAGTGAGCTGGATGCAATCCTACCTGGAGGGGAGAGAGCAGATGGTGGAGGTAAACGGTACCCTATCCCCCCCCCTCACAGTAAACTGTGGTGTTCCACAAGGAAGCATACTAGGTCCACTACTGTTCCTAATTTATGCAAATGACATGTCGTCAGCTTGTGACTGCAACTTGTTCCTGTTTGCGGACGACTCAGCCCTGCTGGTCTCTGACAAGAACAAATTACAGGTTGAAAAAACCCTCAGCTCAGAACTAAGCAAAATCTGCATATGGCTAGCTGATAACAAACTATCATTACACATGGGCAAAACAGAGTCCATTCTCTTCGGTTCAAATAACAAACTCAGCAAGACCGACGGCTTCTCAGTTACAGTGGGTGACAATATTGTCACAAGGAAAGAAGATATTACCTACCTGGGTTCCATCCTAGAGGCAAATCTTTCCTGTGACAAAATGGCATCCAATGTAATAAAAAAAGTCAACCAACGAACTCGTTTCTTGTACCGGATCTCCTCACTGGTAAACAAGAATACCCTGAAGACTCTAGCAGGAGCACTCATTCAAGGGTACTACGACTATGCTTGCACCTCATGGTACCAAAGCACCTCAAAGGCGCTAAAAACAAAATTACAAACATCTCAAAACAAACTGGTCAGACTACTGCTTGACCTTACTCCTAGAACCCACCTCACCCCTGCCCACTTTGACAACCTAGGATGGCTTAGAGTAGACGACAGAGTACAGCAACTTGCAATGGGCCTGGTCTACAAGATACACTACACGACCAAGGTACCCATGTACATGACTAAATACTTCCCAAAGGTCAGTGAATACCACGATCACAACACCAGAGGGAGCTCCACAAATCATGTTAAACCCAGATTCGGCTCAAACAAGGGACTAAACACGTTTCGCAATTATGCCACATCAATGTGGAACGCCCTACCCAAAGCTGTAAAGGAATGTGAATCACTACCCACTTTCAAAAACACTCTCAAAAAACACCTAAGGGAGACTGCAACTCGAAACTGGCCCCTGTAAATGTCCGAACACAACCCCCGCCAATGTACAGTAAATTACCAAGTATGGTCTTGTCAATAATCCAATGTACAGTGTTGTTTGTACAGTTGTACAGTGTCCCCCACCCACCCCTCCTACCCACCCCCCCCCCACCCACCCAACCACCTCCAATGTACAGTCCAATGTACAGTCACATAATCCAATGTACAGTGTTGTTTGTACAGTTATACAGTGTCCCCCACCCCTCCTACCCAACCCCCCCCCCCCCCCACTCCTACCCAACACCCCCCCCCCCCCCCCCCACTCCTACCCCCCCCCCCCCCCCCCCCCCCCCAACCACCTCCAATGTACAGTCCCACCCCCACCTACCCAATCCAATGTACAGTTTCTACGCCTAATGTATATACTCTTTTCTTTCTGGACTCTTTTTGTATCACAAATACAGTACTGTAATTGCAAATCTGGTATGTCATAAATGTATAGATGTAGCAGTACTGTCTATCTGTATGTCATGTATGTCATATATGTTACGATGAATTGGAAATGGGGGACCCTGGTGGAAACAAGACGAAAGTCTTTCTCTGGTCTGCATCCCCTTAACAATTGTATGTATTGAGCTGTACTGCACTGTACCCATTCTGCAATCTGTTAATAAAGTTTTCATTCATTCATTCATTCAACTCTCTGTGTCCCTCTGTCCCTTCTAGCGGGTTGCTCTCGACAGCTCCTCAGCGGAGTATGCCGAGATCAAGGGGCTGTTTGGTCAGACCATGAGAGGATTTGACATTCTCCAAATAGAGAGGATTCAGAACAGAGCACTCTGGGAAGTCTACCAATGGTATGTGCCCCCCTCCCCCCATGTACATTATAGTGAAATGCTTAATTCTGTATGACCCTCCTGAGAATGAAAAAAAGTTGAAAGACCAAACACTATACAGTATAGTATACAATATATAAAACGAAAATGTACAATTGTTAGAAGAGGTAGTGCAAATCTTTTAGGAAAAATTTATCAAATATGGTGTAATGTTTAAAAAGTGTTTTAAAGTGAATGTTTTGCTATTTGCTATATTTGTTCTTGCCAACTGTACCAAAAACGATTGGCCACATGCTTATTTGGGTTATGAATTTCTCTTTCGGTCAAAAGGCAAAAGGATCTGATGGGGAAGACCAACGGTGGGGGGGCCGTGTCCGAGAAGAGGCTGTTCCACGGTACCGACTCCACGTTCATCGATGCCATCTGCGCAAACAACTTCGACTGGAGAATCTGCGGGACGCACGGGACCTCCTACGGGAAAGGTGAGGCGATCTGGAAAAGCTATGGCGTTTTTTTTTTTTACTGGTAATCATTGATGAATCTTCTCTAGAGATTGAGTAACCAGGCTTAAAAGTCTTTAAGCCTTAAGAAATCACTTGAATATGACTTTTTAGGCTTTTAGGCCTTAAACATTTCTTAAATTCAATAGGTATTAACACTTTGATCACCATGGTTAAATTCATAATTTACCATCCCTAGCCAGCTCTATTTGTCTATGGAGAAGTTCCCCTTCTTTGCAGGGCTATAACTTTTTAAATTGTATTGCTAAATTGACATTATTATGGCCCATTCAATGTCCTATATCTATTGTTCAGGGTGTAGCAACGTTATACTTTTTCATTCACATATTCATACTAAAATACGGTTTAAAGTATAAGTATGTTTTTATCGTTTTCTGCAGCTTTCTCCAGAACTTGATTTATAGCCCCAAATGCATTATATTGATGATCAAATACAGTTTGATAGCGATCGGTGCCAGATAAGAAATTTCAACTGGAGGTACTTCTAGAAGTTACTACGTATCATCTGATGTTGACCGGATGGGCGGGGGGTCGTTTATAATTCCGTGGGCAACGTTATATCATTCATCTAGGGTGGGTCATATGATCATCAGAGCAGTTAGTATAGAAGACGTTAGAAAATAACGCTGAAACTCACCGTACCTTCCTCGCGGCGTTGGGAGATGAGCGTGGAACAGAATTTTTTCTATTATGGGATGGAGAAATATCCGATCCATTTCCAGGTTGTATAATAGTATATACGTCCAAATCATGTTGTTTGTATGGCTGTCCCCGACTAAGGATTTGGATGGTCGACTAGGATTGGCCAAAATTTGCCGTTAGTCGACTATTAGTCGACTTTTAACTTTTTTTTTTTAATTATTATATTCGACTAAGAGGTTGGCCAGTCGACTACGGCCCCTTTCGACCGATTAGTCGATTAATCGATTAATAGGGGTCAGCCCTAGTTGTTTGTCGAGTTATTTGCACCGATCGGTGTTCACTGTGTCAAGATGGAGTCCTGCTAACGATCGCGAGTGCCCGGACGAAATATGGGTGAGCACTTCCTGTTTGGCGCGTCACTTCCTGTTGGGCCATCTGCCGATCGGCCACCAGATGGCGCTCTTGAACCGTTAGAGAGTTGAGTGGAGCTCAGCAGTATATCTCAGGTCCCCGGGGGAGAAATATGATTTCGATCACAGA
This sequence comes from Notolepis coatsorum, assembly GCF_963971535.1. Lineage (NCBI taxonomy): Eukaryota > Metazoa > Chordata > Actinopteri > Aulopiformes > Paralepididae > Notolepis > Notolepis coatsorum. Next base: position 26,637,634 of record NC_140179.1, on the reverse strand, counting down.
TTTTTGAAATATTGATATCAAAGACGTGTTACGGCGTCTTTGGCAGAATGAGCATGGCGGGGAATGACGAGTTTCGGCGTTTCCGGCGATTAAAGTGTTAAGATGAACCCCTTAAAGGAAAACTCCAACATTTTGGGAAATTTGCTTATTTAACACCTTCCCTGGAGTTAGACAAGAAGATGCATACCTTTTTTGTCTCTGTGCATGCATTAGGTTTAGGGAACAGCCGCTCCGTTAGCGTAGCTTAGCTTCATCACTGGAAGTGGGGGGGGCGCAATAGCCTGATGTTCCCTACAGGGTCTTACAGTCACCAAATACACTCCAAATACAACTCCAAAACGTTCCTATAAACATGTTGTGACCTGTGTATTTACCACGTGGAGAAATAAAAAATAATTGAATTCGACAATTACGTTTTCTAAGCAGATATACTCGGAATTTTTTTTTGCCTAAGCACTCGTCTCTGGGCGCAGTGATTTCAGTGCTACTTTCTAACGTGACGCCGTGTTTGTTTACATTCTCATTTCATTCAAATGATCCGAACCGATTGAAGTTTATGGATACCATGACTTAAAATCCTCTTACCTTGACGATTAAAAGCCTCCCCAATTTAGAAAACAGTAATCTAATGGCTGGTATTGATAATATAATACTAACTACTGCACGCTCGGAGCTAACCGGAGCTAACACAGACCCGGACGGTCGCTAAAGCAAATATAATGACTTCCTTTCTGGGTTTTCAAAATAAAAGAGCGACGTCTATAGCAGCGGAAAACGTTTATTTTGTACATTATCTAACGTTAACACGAACCTAAACTAATGTTACAACTAACCTAAAGTTAGTTTAGGTTCGTGTTAACGTTAGGTAATGTACAAAATAAATGTTTTCCGCTGCTATAGACGTCGCTCTTTTATTTTGAAAACCCAGAAAGGAAGTCATTATATTTGCTTTAGCGACCGTCCGGGTCTGTGTTAGCTCCGGTTAGCTTCGTGCAGTAGTTAGTATTATATTATTAATACCAGCCATTGGATTACTGTTTTCTAAATTGGGGAGGCTTTTAATCATCAAGGTAAGAGGATTTTAAGTCATGGTATCCATAAACTTCAATTGGTTCGGATCATTTGAATGAAATGAGAATGTAAACAAACACGGCGTCACGTTAGAAAGTAGCACTGAAATCACTGCGCCCAGAGACGAGTGCTTAGGCAAACATTTTTTCAAGTATATCTGCTTAGAAAACGTAATTGTCGAATTCAATTATTTTTTATTTCTCCACGTGGTAAATACACAGGTCACAACATGTTTACAGGAACGTTTGAGTTGTATTTGGAGTGTATTTGGTGACTGTAAGACCCTGTAGGGAATGTCAGGCTATTGCCCCCCCCCCACTTCCAGTGATGAAGCTAAGCTACGCTAACGGAGCAGCTGTTCCCTAAACCTAATGCATGCACAGAGACAAAAAAGGTATGTATCTTCTTGTCTAACTCAAGGGAAGATGTTAAATAAGCTAATTTCCCAAAATGTTGGAGTTTTCCTTTAAGCCCGATTGGCCCGGTACCGGGTTGAGATATATTTCATGTCATAAATAGATCAATACAGTCCGTATTAATTAATGTTGCGTTTCTTTTTCAAATGTAGCCAAGAGTAAAGACCCTAACCCTATCAAAACAGCAGTCAAAGTACATATTTTCAGCACTACATTTGTTTACCAATGATTTTAAGTGTTATTAGCGAAATATGAGTTTATAGAAATCTCTGTGCATTGCATCGGAAAACGGATGATTTTCATAAAACTACACTACCCAGCTCACACCAGCCGCTGTCAAAGCAGCAGCCGGCTGATGTGAATGAAAAATATTGATGTCATTTTTGTGATTATATCTCACTGGTCGAACAAACCTCACAATATCTCTGATAGATGTCCCTAGATACCAAGAACATGCAAATGGCCTTGTAGAAGTGGAGCAATCTTCCATTTACTTGGGTATGTACTTTTTAGGCACATTTTCTGAAAATATGGCTAGGGCATGGGCGGTTAATAAGAAACTGGACTTGAAGAAGTCTTTATTCTTAGCACACATTGCAACGTTGTCATGCAGCGAACACACATGCATTTCTTTGGGTCGCCGATGAAATGCCTCTCAGCGCTTGACCCATCCTGCCGTGCTTCCCCCTCCAAGGGCAGCCATCTTCTAGAACTAGAAGTAACATTCTAGTTCTAGCTCTCATACCTTCGTCGCAAGGCTGGCAACACAATAGTTCTGGGCACTTGGCTCTGGAGTTACATAAAGTATTTACCTGGAAGTATTTTTGTTATTAGGGGTGGGGGAAAAGAACGATACAGCAATATGTTGTGTGCCGATACTATATCGATACAGTGAAATGATGATACCCATAAAATTTATTATAATTTTTTTTTTTTTTTAAACTTTGACCAGTCAGCTGGTTCTTTATCGCTTTTTCTGGTCAAGCATGACCGACAGAGACAGGTTGAATGGGGTATAGATCGGGGGAAAGACACTCTGAGAAAATACGGCGAGTCCGGGAGTCGAACTCGTGTACCCCAGATCCGTGACGTGCACGGTTGTCCCCGACGCCGAAATAGCGTCCGAGGTACGCGGTGAGCTACTGGAGCTCCCCTATTAAATGTTTTTGCTTCACAATCACATTTTACTGCAATAAAAACGATTAGAATGAGGTGAACAAACTGAAAACGTTATCTTATTTGACAAAACAAATGATATATGATATATTTTTATTGCAGATGGTAACAAAGTTTTCCGTTGGGGACATATATCGTGTAACCTACAGTATAATATAGTGATATTAGTAGCGACAGTGGCTCGGGAGGTAGAGCAGTCGTCTGGTTCAATTCCCGCTCCTCCCGGGCAGTGTGTCAAAGTGTCCTTGAGCAAGACACTTAACTCATAATTGCTCCCGATGAGCAGGTTGGCACCTTGCATGGTTGCCTCCGCCATCGGTGTGTGAGTTTTGGGATAAAAGCACTATATAAATCTACCATCGTTACAGAGGGCCAAATATAGTCGCAGTATCTTATCGTGAGTTACTCGTATCGTCCCACCTCTATTTGTTATCACTATGTGAAGTGAATTTGGTCTATAAACAAACTAATCTCCTGTGTTTCTCAGGGAGTTATTTTGCCAGGGATGCCAAGTACTCCCACAAATACACCGGCCAGTCCAAACTCCGGTCCATGTTCGTGTGTCGGATACTGGTGGGCGACTACACCGGCGGCTCCTCCAGCTACCTGAGACCTCCGTCCAAAGACGGTGGCGACACACTCTTCTTCGACAGCTGCGTGGACAACGTCGGCAGTCCCTCGATATTTGTCGTTTTCGAGAAGCACCAAATCTACCCAGAGTATCTGATCAAATACGAGGAGGAGACCAATTGGACACAGCTGTACCAGCAGGTGTACGTGACTGCGCCGGCGGCAGCAAGTGCACCACCTGCGCCTAGACCCGCGCCTGCGCCTGCACCTGCACCTAGACCCGCGCCTGCGCCTGCACCTAGACCCGCGCCTGCATCCGCAACCCCGCCACCACCCCCGCCAAAAAAAGAAAAATGTGTCATCAGCTGAGATCAACTATTTGATTGGTTGGAGTTGAGCTGTTTGACATTGTTACTCAGCTGAAACAGTTGTACCCTTCCTGCTGACTTGTCGTACAGAACCTGTAAGTCGTTTTAAGTCGTTTTGGATAAAAGCATCCGCTAAATGACTAAATGTTAAATGTAAATGAAATGTTGAAGAAATCGGGACATTCAGATGGAAGGAGTTTCAAATTCTGCTCACTAGCAATATGTGCTAAATGTTATTGAGTTTGTATACATTTATTACATGTATACATGATTTATTTTTAGAGATGGATGATTTGATGACGAGCTACACTAGACTAAATTAGCCATAATGATGCCTTTTTGATGAAGTTCTTACCAGTCAGCTGAGAAATATTTGTACACCACGATTACTCCCACCATATTGAATTATTTCAACAGTCATTGCTGTGCTGTTAAACATCCCAGTGTCCTCCGAATCAATAACTGTATTCTCTGAGATCTCTGCGAGAACGCTGTGGAGCTGGAGCTTTTCATGCGAGAAACTTGTGAAGCACTGCAAAGAGGCTGTGAGCCAGCAGAGGGCGACAACATACCTCAGGATAACCATCTTGCACACAGTGGAGAGGTTACAGCATAACACTAAATCAAATAATGCATTGCCGTTTGTTGAATGTAACTTAGGCTTTGAGGATCCGTTTTGTATATTTTTAAGAAACAGTTCAGAGGAATTACTATTTTCCTGCTTGTAAAGTCCCAATCCAGAATTCTTTATATATTTTTTCCAATTCTTCAGATTCAAGGATTTTTAATTCTAGATTCTTCGACGGAAAGGGCTCGTTAATGGAGAATAATCTCTCCACATCTTGAGAGAGATTCCGTCATAACTCAAGTTTAATTTTGCCTAAGAGTTTTACAAACTATACACGTGTAAATAAAACCTTTTACTGCTTCCATTCCAAATTTTATTAACAGATTGCAGAATGGGTACAATACAGTACAGCTCAATACACACAATTGTTAAGGGGATGCAGACCAGAGAAAGACTTTCGTCTTGTTTACATCAGGGTCCCCCATTTTCAATTCATCATAACATATATGACATACAGATAGATAGTACTGCTACATCTATACATTTATGACATACCAGATTTACAAATACAGTACTGTTTTTGATACAAGAAGAGTCTAAAAAAGAGAGTATACATTTGACGAAGAAACTGTACATTGGAGGAGGTTGGTAGGTAGGAGGTTGGGTGGGGGGGGGGCTAACTACATTGGATTATCGACTAAACCTTACTTGGTCCCAAGAAGAGGGTCTTGTGTATTATTGGGTTTAATAGGACATTTATTGTACATTGGAGGGGGTTGCGTTAGGACATTTACAGGGGCCAGTTTCGAATTGCAGTCTCTCGTAGGTGCTCTTTGAAAGTGGTTTTGAAAGTGGGTAGTGATTCACATTCCTTTACAGCTGTGGGTAGGGTGTTCCACATTGATGTGACATAATTGCTAAACGTGTTTAGTCCCTTGTTTGAGACGAATCTGGGTTTAACATGATTTGTGGAGCTCCCTCTGGTGTTGTGATCGTGGTATTCACTGACCTTTGGGAAGTATTTTGACATGTATAAGGGTACCTTAGTCGTGTAGTGTATCTTGTAGACCAGGCCCATTGCAAGTTGCTGTACTCTGTCGTCTACTCTAAGCTACGTATCCTAGGTTGTCAACATGTAGATATATTGTATAATTACAGTGTAAATGAACTAGGGAAGCAAAAGGGCAGCCATAGAGGGTTTCACGTCACTCTCCTGGAGATCTACCCTCAAACCTTGTGATGTAGTGCTTTTAAGGAATATCTTTGCAAATGATAATGAATAAACTATCCATTCTATTAAAAATTAAAAGCAGCCACTTGGGAAATAGTTGAATTCCATTCATCCAGATTTCTCAGCTCCTGGTCTTCCAATTCCAGTCTTCCACTGGTATGTCAGCTGTGTTGCATAATTTGCTCAGCGTTTGATTAGATTAGATTCAAACAAAACAACGTTTATGGTATTTGGTGGTGTTCCTACCGACTGTGAAATTAAACTGAATTTAAATGGAACTGAAGTTGAAACATGAAAGAGTATATGAAACAAAATTCTTAGGTATGATTATAGATCACAAACTCTGTTGGAAGCCATATATACAATATATCAAAGGTAAATTAGCCAAATCTGTTCCGGTTCCACAAGGCTCCATCCTTGGCCCTATCATATTCTCCGTATACATGCTGCCCCTTGGTCTGATCATTAAAAAAACACAACATCTCTTTCCATTTTTTTGCCGATGACACTCAAACCCAACAATATAAACAATCTCGACAGTCTTTGTTCCTGCCTAGACGACATCAAATGCTGGATGGCACACAATTTTCTACAGCTCAATCAATCAAAGTGTGAAATCCTCCTTTTCGGCCCCCCAAATCAAACCAGTGTCATTGCCTGCAGCCTGGATAACCTGTCTCCCCTACTCAAGCCCTTCGTTAAAAACCTGGACGTGCTCTTTGACCCCGAGTTTTCCTTCAATAGGCAGGTAAACTCGGTGGTGAAGGGGTGTTTTTTCCAGCTCCGGTCCATAGCCAGGATCAAGGCCATTCTCTCCCCCTCAGACCTGGAAAGCGTAATTCACGCCTTCATATCTTCACGCTTAGACTACTGCAGGGTTCGAAATTAAGGGGGGCTTGGGGCAAAATGCCCTTGAAAATTTACCAAATGCCCTCGAAAATCAGTTAAGGGGGGCAAGAAAAGCCCCCGACACTTTGCACAGATGTTTAGCCCTTAGTATGCACTACGGATGGGCATTTTAAAGAAAAATCCAGATCGATTGATCGCATGCTATACTCGAGTGATCGTGTATTACTAAAAAGAAAAGAAAAAAATATATATATATATACCGTTTTTAATTATTATTTTTTTTAACTTATTTTTGTTCATTCACGTATATATGTTTAAGGAAACCAACAAACAGTTATAATCTTACACATACATGTGAAAAAATATATATGTAAAAAAAAAAATCATAAATTATTAATAATAATATTTTTTTTTCCTCCGATTTTTCTCATAGCTACGAGTACCGATTACTCACGCCCATCCCTAGTATGCACACGCACAGTATAATATGCATGTAATAAATAGTTTGTTAATAAACTCTGTTACTTGAACAATTTTCACTGTGCTCCTAAATGTCTTTGTGTGCTCCTAAATTAAAATTTTTATTTTATTTATTACAATTTTATTTAGGAGCACATGTGCTCCTTGGGAAAAAGGTTAGCGTAGAGCTCTATATATGGAGACATTAACATTACGTTATCAAACATAGGGACGAAGACTGTAAAAAAAAAGTGTCGACAATGTTTTATAATCTTTGTTAATTTTCATCAAAAAAATTCGGTGCCCCCGAAATACAAAAAAGCCCCCGAAAATCAATTAAGGGGGGCAAAAAGAGCCCAGGGATTTTTTTTTAAATTTCTAACCCTGTACTACTGTAACTCCCTGTACCTGGGGCTTAATAAATCCACCATAGCCTGTCTACAACTACCCCAAAATGCTGCCGCTAGACTGCTCACAGGTACCCGGAAGAGAGCTCGCATCACCCCTGTACTTGCCTCCCTCCACTGGCTCCCAGTGTGCTTTAGAATAGACTTCAAGGTCCTCCTATTGGCTACAAAGCCCTTAATGGTAAGGCCCCTGCTTACCTAGCAGACCTCCTCACCCCCTATACCTAGGGGGGGACGTGCTTTTGAGGTCGCAGCCCCTGACATCTGGAACAGCATCCCCATCTCCATTAAATCTGCCCCCTCTATTGAGTCTTTTAAATCGAAACTCAAAACCCACCTATACCGCCTGGCCTTCCCTGACTCACTTTGACTCTTGCCTTGCTTGTTGACGTGTTGTTCTGTTTTCCTTGTCTATCCGTTTTTTTTTTCTTTTTCTGTTTATTCTATACTTTTCTTTGTTCTTAGCTATGTGAAGCACTTTGGTTGACAAGCGTCATGTCTAAATGTGCTATATAAATAAATTTGATTGATTGATTTGATTCTGTACAAAACAAGGGAGCTGTTAAATTAGAAATGTTTGCATATATTGTATTTTTCACTTGTTGTGCCATACATGTCATATTGTGTTGAGGTCTGGGGGAATGTTTATAAAACAAATATAGATCCTACTATTAAACTACAGAAAATAGCTATTAGAGGGCAGCTGGGTGGCGCAGCGGACTAATGCGACCACTGGCGTTTCACCACATTAACTGCTTTACGGTCGTAAAATGCGCACCAAACTGGACATACTGCCCTTGCAGCCTACTGTGAGTTCACAGGATGAGACTGTGAGAGAAACGGTCCAAAACAAGCAAGCCAAAATTAAGCGCTACACCGCTGCTAGGCGTGGCGCTCGCGCACCTGTCTTTCAGGAGGGGGAGAGAGTCAGGATTAGAACACCACATCACGTCCCCAAAGCACACCCGAGATACAGTGCACCAATGACAGTGAAAAAGAAGATTGGCAAAAGCACCTTTCTTCTCAGTGATGGAAAGAAATGGAACGCATCCCGTCTGGCTCACACTTTTAACACTCCAGATGAGCATGACTTAGGGATCTGCCCAGCTCTGACAACGCTCAGCGGTCACACTCCAGCGCAGTCGCGTGCAAGAAACAAGCCTAGTTGGCATCAGGACTTTGTTGCACACTGAGTGAGAACTAAGAGTAATATTGGTTGAGCATATATAATTATATCTTGATTATGATTGAATAACCTGTGCTCCTTTTGTTTTAATGATTACCTTGAGTTACACGTTTTATGGTTCAGTTTACTTAAGAAAGTGAAAAAGCAAAAGTTCTAAATTTGCATAATGCTGAGTAGCAAGTAACCTTCTTTTACAGAGAGGGGAAATGTTGTGTTCTGTAATGCATGTGGAAGCTGTACTTCCCGAGAGCCTCCACTATGGGGCGCAGTTAATACAATGCCATGTTATGCATACAGGTGAGAAGCAAAAGAAGAGTGTACCATGCTGTACCATGCCTTGTACCCTGCTACCAAGTTTAACTAAACATGCTAAAGGCTAAAGAGTGATCCTGCTTCCTGAGTCTTATTACTACACCTCTACACCATTACAAAATATTACTACGTACATCATAACAGCCGCATCCTACCAGGCGGCGGTATCGAGCACCCTTTGAAACTCTGTGTCTTGGGCTGTGCGTCGTTTATATAGGTCCGGGCAGACTTTTCCATGTTGGGCAAGGGGAGCGGTTGTCCCGATCGGCTTGAGGAGCGTCAAATGCTCCAGATGGATGATGTATGGCGGATTATGTTGGCGACACGATCGACACCAATACTGGGACTTGCGATCAGATAATTGGAATATTATTTTTGGGGCTGATCCTAGTCAAGGTAAGGGCTATATGATATCAATCTTGCGTTTATCAAAGCATGCCTTCATTGCGATCCGAGCGTAGTCCATAACGTATTCCGTTGGTGACGATCAAAGCATCGAAAAACTACCCCCCCCCCCCCCCCCACCCTTTCATGCATTCATGATGGAACATAATACCTGTCATGCATTTGATTTTTTTATTGTAGGGTGTGTGTAGGGACGGAATGCCAATGCATTTAGTATAATACACGTTGGGGGCTATTACCAGCCTCCCATGAATTACCCTAAAACCATACTTATATTCACCACGGTATAAAACAGGATGAAAAAATTATTTCTTTTTCACATATTGAACGATAGATACTCGATGTCAGATGGGCAATAGTATTGTATCCATAGCTACTGTATAATATATAATATAGTTATAGCCCTGCAAACACTGCCACGTATTCCTCTACTTTAGAACGCTGGCCTTTTAGCCACACATTTATTTTTTATTTTTATTTATCCTTTATTTATCCAGGAATGTCCCATTGAGATACAAGATCTCTTCATCCAGGGAGTCCACTCCTGACCAACACGGTACACAACAAGTTTCAACATAAAACAGGGCATTAAACAAAAAACATACAATTCAAATATAAATACAAAAGGCCATTTGTGCAGTGGCAAGGAGCATAATCAGATCAGCAATAGCATCAGGTAAAACAGTTACATGTTTCATAAAGGGCTAATCGTAGCATACCTTTAAAAGCATTCACAGTAGGAAGTGCCTCTAGACAAAGTTTTACTTGCAGCGTATTCCATAAAAAGGGAACATAGTGGGAGAATGCAGCTTTACCAAGCTCTGACTGCATCAAAGGAACATTACACAGCGCCCTCTGGCGCTGATCGAGTTAAAACATGTAAAAAGGTAAGAACTAATGTAAAAGCTAGATGTGTTTCAATTTTGGGAGTTAAATTATGGAATAGCCTTAGTGACAGGTTGAAGTTGTGTACTTCTCAGGGGAGATTTAAAAAAGCCTTAACTCATTCAGCGCCAGTCACGATGATAGTCGGGTTAACTCGCCGACCGTTCAGCGCCAGACCCGAGTATAGTCGGGTTTTAATCGTTATTTCTTTTATTAGCGATATCCATTCATTTTCATCCATCCAGCCTGATGTTATCATTGGGAATGGGTCTGAGCTCACAAAAGGGCAAATACCGCCGCCTATGCCTTCCAGCTGGTATTGCACTCCATTAGGAATGGTGTAGTTTCTTTTCTGGGACGAGCCGTGCGGGCGAGGTTTAAATACTCAGGCGAGGTAGGCATATACAACGATGGCATGGAACAGTAACCCCGCCCGTTCGTGTGTACCGCTCGGTAATGTGCGACGGACCTCCACAAGCAGTATTTGGAATCGCGATCAGATAATTGGATTATTCCTTTTGAATTACATCAAAGACAAGGTAAGAAAAGCTTGCGTTGATCTGATATGTCTTTCTACCCCGATCGCAGCTGTCTGTGTGTGTGGCTGTGTGCCGTTGGGTGCAGGAGGTGGGGGGGGGGAGCCCCGCGGTCCAGGGCTCTTTTCATTCTTGCATGAGGAAGGATAATAATGATGATCTAGCGTTGATTTCAGGATGATTAAAAATTACAACGTGTTTAGTGTATTCCACTAAAGGGATATTATCGCGTCTTTTCCTGGAATTACTCTGAAGCGCCCAAACTATACTCATATTCAAAGCGGTATAAAAACGGAAATGTACCGATGAAAAAAATCGTTTTGTACATGTTGACTGGAAGCAACTAACTGATAATTGACGGGTCTATTAGACCCATAGCTATAATTTAAGATATATTTCAAGCACTCGCAAATCTCGCAGTCCCCCCATTGATTAAAGCGGTGGCATTCTAGCGCCTTCTCGTGGATTAAAGGGGAACTATCTTATAAATGGCCTTTTTGAGTGTTTAGCATTGTTTCCTAGCTATGTGAACTTATATTAATATGATCTATGTCTCAAAATTCTCATATTGGCGCATTCTTCCAATTCTCCTCTCACAATATTCACCCTCACTGAACTGAGTCATTTGAAAATGTGCGCGATATGTGATGTCAGAGAGACACTGCTGCATGTTTATGTTCAGGCGGCGACGCCGCTGCGCAGTGGTTTAGGAGCCCAGGCTCAAAACGGCTCGAGATCTTGAGGTAGAAAAATGCTGTTTTTGAGGACTTGATTAGAAATACAAAACAATGAATAAAAAAAATATATATATTACAGAGGTGTTCCATAGACTCACAGGAATTGTGTAAAAGTGCCCAAATAGTGAAAGAAATAGTAAAATAGTTCCCCTTTAACCGATGGCGCAGAATGAGTTAAAGGATCAAATAATTCAGGAGTACAGATTTGAGTAAGAACATCAAACATTTGTTTTTTCTTTCAAAAAATTCTATCTTGCAGCATATTTTAAGTTTTTCTTTCTTATATTAAAATATATTTAGTTTTTAAGAATTTGTAAGGGATAGGCAAAAATAAGCATGTGCTTCAGCCTATTCCTTTTTTTCGGTCATTGATTTTGGATTTGTGTGTGAGCTTGCCTTGAATATGTACATTTGTGATTTTTTCTTTTCTTTTTTCTTTTGTAAGTCCACATGGGTGTGTTTTATTTGTCTGTAAACAAGACAGAAAAATAAACTTCATTCATTCATGTATGTACCGAGTTGTATTATGATAAATAAAGACCGTATGACTACTACTGGCCAGCAGTGTAACTAGTAAGAGTAGGATATGTACAGATATAGATATAGTAAAGGACTATGTGCAGGTAAGTACAGACAGGTGATGATAGGTATATGAGGTGAGAATAAATATATGATATATACAGCATTACATGTTGTACATGCTATCATACAGGAGCCTTATTGGCCATTTGGGAAATATACGTATATAGTAGACAGTGAAAGCAGTAGGTAGGTATAAATTATGTATAAATGTATCCATCTAGGCCAGGGGTCAGCAACCTTTACTATCAAAAGAGCCAAAAATAAAATGCTAATTTTACCCTTAAAATGAAGATAACACAGTGTATAACGTTTTATATATCCCCAAGCATACCCCACATTTAGCATAAAACGCCTGACAATTGCATACCCAAAGTAATTTGCGATTTATTATACTTTATACTTATAGCACACAGTTTGTTGCATTAATGGAATTATAAAGCAACACAATTTTTTTTTGACTTTTTATTGCTGTTTTTACCTGTTATAACAAAGGAAAACCTCAAACTCTTATGAAGAGGAGAAAAAATACTGGCTGTGTAGTCGACCTATTTTTAAATAAAACACAGAAAAGGAGAAAAAAACACTGGCATCTGTAGACCTACTTTGAAATAAAACCCTGAACTATTCAGCTCTATTTGAGTCCTTTCCTTATTTGTGGAAAATCTATAAAATAAAAAGTACATTTTTCGTTGTTCGCAAATTTGGCACCACATATCAGGCATACAGGTAAGCCTGCATCGTTAGTCGTGAAAGCAAATTAATCTGTCCACGCTGAATTAAACCCTGACTTTCCTTTTTTTTTTTTATCCATGGTTAACTTACTGGGGGGTCGGAAACTCAAGATTAGCCACTTGCAGACGGCAGGGAGAGGCGCGGAGTGTGACGTACTGTATATTTTTGTTGACTAAATATTTTAGTTGATGAAATATTTTTTCATTTCAGTGTCACAGTATGACATCGATCTCCAAAATAAGAGAACAAAAAAGAAATCAGTAAAAAAAAATATATATATATATATATATATTTGGGCCAGGGAGCCGCAGCTGATTGGCTAAAGCGCTGCATGCGGCTCGGGAGCCGCAGCTTGCCGACCCCTGATCTAGGCTGACGTCAGGGACGTGCACAGGACTTTAGAGGGGCAGGTGCTCAAAGGCTGAAAAGGGCACTACACTTGTGTGTATATATTAACCGAGCGCGCATAGCGCGCAAGCACGATTTTTAAGGGCCCTTTTCGGGCGAGGGCCCCCTTTTTATGCTTTTTGGGGGGTTTTGGTGATCAAATATTGAATATTGTACTATAATAATCAGTGCAGGAGCTCACTTATCCTTGAAAGACACTTTTATCACTGACTTAAAAGGCCCATACATCTCCAAAAATGTTCAGGGGGGAGGGAATAAGTGCTTACCCTACAGACCCCAAGAAGTGCTGTATATTCTGTATTGTTTAATATAAATGCATTTTTTATTCCAATCCCGATTTGTATTTGAGATTCCCAAATCCCATCGGACTTGACTTCTTCGTGTCCCTCAATGAGTGTAATACCAGCATTCAACTGTATGCGCCACAGCGGTTTCTATCATCATCATCATCACCACCCACGCTATGCATAAAATATATAGGTCCGCGGAGAGGCACGCTGAGGAGGCCGTGCAAACTGCAATGGAATATGGGGCATCTCTCTCTCTTTACCTAATATTTTGATTCTATCCTGACATTTTTCAGTTGGAAGGGCAGTCTATATGCGTAACGATAAAAAAAAAGAAATTATAATATTTTAATTTTTTTTCAAAAAGGGCACTTTTTTTACGAGGCTCAAAAAGGCAGGTGCTCAAGCACCCCTTGGCCTCTATGTGTGCATGTGCCAGGCTGACGTTAACGCTGTATCTCGATTAAACCTCACATACTGAAATAACTCTGTTACAGTATATTGTGATCTATTTTTGCCTCCTTTCCCTGCCTCCTTTAAACAGCCTACACCTCCACTGCCAGGGTGACTCAGACGGGCTTCAAATAACTGAATTACAACATCGCCACCAGTTAGCCCTGGTGCCTCTTTGTGAAATTAGGCAGAGAGGGGGAAAGATTATCAATACGTCCGCCCCTCCCTTCTGAAACCCAGGTCCTTCCCATTTGAAGCTGCAAATCAGCCAGGCATCCCTTTTTACACCCCCACAGGTTGACCTCACCGCCTAGTATCCGGAAGACTGATTGCTTAAAGGAACACGGCAACATTATGGGTAATGTGCTTACCGTCTTCTCCAGAGTCAGACAAGAAGATAGATACCCACTTCCTCTGTGTGCGCTTGGTAGAAGGCTATCCGGCTGCAAGATAGCCTAGTTTAGCACGAATGAATGGAAGCGGATACGGACCAGCTAGCCCAGCTATCTGTTGGCCAAGAACACCCCTCCTGGGGCTTTAAGCTAGGCTAGTGTTCCGTATCCACTTCCATTCATGTGTGCTAAGCTAGGTTATCTTGCAGCCGGATATAGCTTTCTACTGAATGCACAGAGGAAATTGGTATCTTCTTGTCTGACTGGAGAAGACGGTAAGTGCATTTCCCATAATGTTACCGTGTTCTCTTTTATAAAGCATCCCAGGTGCCTCCATCCTATTCTGTGTGTATTTCTTTTTCTTTTTTTTTATAGTGGATCTGTCTTGCAGGTTTCGTAATCGTGTTAACCTGTGGTTTGTGGTCTGAGCCTCTCTTGGTTGTGCAAACGCATTACTGGTGCACAGTAGGCTACACACAAGCTTACATTTGGACCAGCGGTGGCATCATACTTGCAGATCAGCATCCTCTGCCCTCTGTACTACAGTAGCTCTATAGTGTTTTTTTGCCATATTTGACTAGGGCTTACAGCGCCACAGAATACAATCTCTCGGATGTGTCATCACTGCTGCAGTCTTTTACATCACGCCTCATCAAACATGTGCCGCTGCTTTTACATCAGTACCCACCATGCCTGATCATACATGTGCTGCTGCTTTTACATCAGTACCCACCATGCCTCATCATTATGTGCTGCTGCTTTTACATCAGTACCCACCATGCCTCATCATATGTGCTGCTGCTTTTACATCAGTACCCGCCATGCCTGATCATACATGTGCTGCTGCTTTTACATCAGTACCCACCATGCCTCATCATTATGTGCTGCTGCTTTTACATCAGTACCCACCATGCCTCATCATACATGTGCCGCTGCTTTTACATCAGTACCCACCATGCCTGATCATACATGTGCTGCTGCTTTTACATCAGTACCCACCATGCCTCATCATTATGTGCTGCTGCTTTTACATCAGTACCCACCATGCCTCATCATATGTGCTGCTGCTTTTACATCAGTACCCACCATGCCTCATCATACATGTGCTGCTGCTTTTACATCAGTACCCACCATGCCTGATCATACATGTGCTGCTGCTTTTACATCAGTACCCACCATGCCTGATCATACACGATTACATGTCCTGCCTGTTGATATGTATCTACCCTGTGTGCGCTACAGCCCACCCTATGACAGCAAACAACTACTGCTGACACTAACCACCCTTAACAGCCACTTAATGCCTGGTCCATGTGACTGGCAGCCACCGGGCCCTGTGCTGGCTATTGTTGTATAGGCGGATAAGGGGGATCCCATGGTGCTGGCTGTGGGTGGGGGCTCCCATCCCAGGGACCAGCATGTGTTGGGGAAAATCTTTTCCTGTGTTGCTATTGGCTATGAATTAAATATGAACGCTTCCTTTTCTTTGTCCTCTGCCTCTGGTGTTTGAGATGCAAGTGTTTGTATGTTTTCTGCTGAGTCATGGTGGCTCTGTCTTGTTCTAGGAGGCTGCAACAGCAACAGATCCTTGGAAAGTGTGAAAGTGAGTTAGGTCTTTGTTTGGCTGATGGCAAGTTTATGTTTATGTTTTTCAAATGTTTGTGGAGATTTTAAATGATGGAATTTTAACAGCCATTGTCAGTAGATATAATGGGAACTTCCAGCAAATCACTAATGTATGTGTTAGTAAAGCAGTTATTTATTAAACCTGTGATTTGCGTCTCAGGAGAAACTATGAATATGTTTCATTTGGAAAGTGTTGAAAGCTATTAAAACCGTGTATTATTTAGTGAGTTACCTTTTTTATTTAATTTGTATTACATCAGATACTGATATTTGCAGAATAAAGCTACAAATTAGGCAGCCAATGTGTTTAAGATGTTTATTTGTGCACATTGTCGCAGTAGGTACCTATAGGTACTGACCATAATATTGCTGAACAACAAAGTAGTGTGTGCCCCTCCTACTGTAGTCCCTCAGTTGATTAAGTGCTTTTAGGATCGACTACCACTTTTGCAGTTAGTCTTTTCACTCCCCCATACTGAAACTTCACAGAAAATTCTCTGGAATGGCAATATTATTCACAGTATAGTAAAGTATGGTGGATAATATGCTTTAGATTTAAAGAGACAATTGTGGAATAAATCGATATATCTTATTGTAACATTGGAGGCATGTCTCACAAAGGGATTACATGGGAGTCGGCCTCTTTGATGCTCTGGCTGCCCTAACCCTAACCCTCCTGAGGGACATATTATAAACTGGATCCAGGCTGCTCATTAAAATGTAATTAACATGCACACAGTCCAAGGATTTAATTGGCCGTTAATTAATTCAGTTAACCCGTTCAGTGTGGTAGTGAAAGGGTTAACCTGCTGTCGTGTGGCAGTGAAACTTAACCTTCTGTATTGTCTCTGTGAAAGGGTTAACCCTTTGGTAGTGTGGTAGTGATTTCAGTTTCATAATCCAGCGTTGTCTTTATGACATGGTTCTAGTCCAAAGGATGTATCAAGAATGTGATCAGTGTAACTTGTTGATGATGGTATTTTTATCATCTCTGGAATATATTATGAACATGTAAATTATTATCATTATCATTATTGTCTCATAATTGCATTTCCCACACTCAAAGTCTCTTGGCAAATAATTTACATACTGTACTAGCTACATAGCTGTTACATCACTGACATCAAGGTGGGTTTACATGTCACTCACAGTAGCTTATCACAGGAGAGAAAGGGCATGCCGTTTTTTAGTGGTAATAATATCTCATTGACGACTTGAGTTAGTTGAGTGTGAAACTTGACATTTGGTGAACAAAAATGTCAAATCATGAATGCCAAACATTGATGTGCTTTTTGAATAACTAAAGCGTTATTGTTTTAGAGAGACTACTTTTTCTGTTGTAATACTGTGTGTGTGTGTGTACGTGCGTGCGTGCATGCACGCATGTATGCGAGAGAGAGGGGATGGCCACATGGAAGGCACTGGATTAATCGACTCCTCATCAAGGCTAATATGAAGGGGGGAAAAGCAGTGTTGCCAAATTCTTGAAATGTGTTTATTTATCTATTTATTTTACCATTCACAAGTGGGCGCTTCTAATTTCACAAACGGCCAATAAGGAGTGCGGTAATGAATGCGGTTACACCGCTCGCGGTCCCGGCATGCATTGTGGGGGATACAGAGAGACTGGGAGGCTGAGCGCAGAGCATCATCCATCCGACACTCGCTGTTTTAACTGACAACCGCTCAGGTAAATACAACACATTTATTACTAAACATTATGTGTGAAAATATTCACACCGTAATCATACCTTCATGTGGTCAAAAATGGTTTACGCACGGCTGTTTGCTTTATGCTTTGCGTTATTTTGTTATTATAGGGCCATCATATCTAATTTTTTCCCCACAATCAAACAACCGTTTGGAGATATTTTTGAGATGCTAATTGGCCAATGCCTAAATGATATGGCCGTGGAGTCTCTCAGCAGTGTTTGCTTGCTGCAGTGCTGTGTGGTACAGATTTCTGAATGGATAGCTTGGTGGATAATTTGACGTTATATAGGATGGTTTGGTGCTGCTGAGTCGGTTGGGGAATCCCTCTGCCATGGCTCAGTGTTGCAGGCTATACACGATGTTGTCATTCTTTTTTATTGTCTATTTATATTCTTATGTCTGCACTAATTGCATTTATTCTGTCAACTATGCTAATTGTACCTATGTTCATTTTATGCTATTTGCTGTTTAAGCACTTTGAGCTGCCCTGTAAAGGTGCTATAGGCTATAAATGAAGTTATTATTATTATTATTATTATTATTATTATTATTATTATTATTATTATTATGATTATGATTATGATTATTATTATTATTATTATTATTATTATTATTATTATTATTATTATTATTATTATTATTATTATTATTATTATTATTATTATTATTATTATTATTATTATTATTATTATTATTATTATTATTATTATGTTGATGTTTGCATTTATTTGGGAGGGATAGCGGAACATAGCGTCCAAAAAGCCCTTATTGTACATTTGGACGAATTTAATTAAATGTTGCATTGGATGTATGATTTATTTTAGTTAATGTTATTATGATGTTGTTAATAAGAGGCTAAGACCAAGAGTGAAGTCTCCTAATTAGTTCCTAATTAGGCTATATATAATCGCAGCCTCATCGGTGCCTTTCAGATTCAAACAATTCACAGCTGTCAACCCCATTATGTTTTTTTTTTTTTTTTTACGTGACTTTGTCTTCCTGTACAAAAAACATCGACAGCCAGGCTACTTATAATATCACTCATTCATGACGGAACTTGTTGACAGTTACCTTTTGGCCGATCAAGCATCTGATGACCACCCGCAACACTTCCGGTATTTTGAGCTCATTGGAGAGAGCGGGGGGAGAGGGGGATAAAATCAATGAATGTTGATTAGAGCCTTGACGTAAGTGGTTGTAGTAGTAGCTACGGCTAGTTCAAATGCATTCATTTTATCCCCTCGCAATTGATTGAATTGATTGAAAACTTTATTAACAGATTGCACAATGGGTACAGTACAGTACAGCTTAATACACACAATTGTTAAGGGGATGCAGACCAGAGAAAGACTTTCGTCTTTCCCCCCTCCCCCTCAAGAGCTCCATGTAACGCGGAAGTGCAGTGGTCTATTCTGGTCTACAGCTGTACTGTGAATGAATGAATGAAAACTTTATTTAACAGATTGCAGAATGGGTACAATACAGCTCAATACACACAATTGTTAAGGGGATGCAGACCAGAGAAAGACGTTTGTCTTGTTTACATCAGGGTCCCCCATTTTCAATTCATAGTGACATACTGACATTTATGACATACACAACATACATGATGACATCATGATATTTATGGCATAGGGACATACATGACATACAGGTATATAGTACTGTGGCTATCGGGGCATTGATTATCTCGACATGGTGTCATCATCGG
The DNA here is from genome assembly GCF_963971535.1 of Notolepis coatsorum. Taxonomy (NCBI): domain Eukaryota; kingdom Metazoa; phylum Chordata; class Actinopteri; order Aulopiformes; family Paralepididae; genus Notolepis; species Notolepis coatsorum. The sequence continues at coordinate 26,618,554 of NC_140179.1, read as the reverse complement.
GCTAATGAACACCGTGAAATATTCACGAGAGTCTGTAGGATCTTCGCTTTAGTTTATGGTGAAAGGGTTTCTGTAACTAGCGGTACCCATTGGTGGTGCCGTGTGTGGGACTGACTGACCCTTTAGCTTAGTGGTTCTCAAAGTGGGAACCAGGGACCCCCAGGGGTCCTTGATGGGGTTCCAGGAGGTCCCCAGAAAAATATAGTTTAATTTCACTAAAATTGTATTCACAAGCCCAATGAGATAATAATGTATAAGAATGACTATTATGATCATAGGTGTCACTCTCTCCTCTGTTATCTCCCCACCTACAGTATAGACAGTTATGGAATTCTGGAATAATTCATACTAACAACACATATTTTCTCAAATGGGGGTCCCTGGAACAGAATTGTATCAAATGGGGATCCCTGACCTATTCCGTGTCTATTTGGGGGTCCTTGACCAGCCTAATATTATATATATAAATATTATATATATATCCAATATATGGATATTGTAGTGTATAGGCTACTCTAATCACAAGAGTGAAACATTGAATAAAATGCCCCATATACTGTATACCTTAACTAGACACTACCTCGAGTGAAGAGAAGTCACTTTCTCTTTGGAGGAGGTTGATTGGAGGATCTACAGTGTGTGCTACCATTCTAACAGCACATGCTCCTAAAAATAACTTCACGCCACCTGGGAATTAGAAAAAACAGCATATGTGCAGCTTGAAATTCAAAGTAGGAATGGACATTTTCCACGCGCCATGCTCCTAAATTATTCTATCCTATTGTCCTGAATCTTTTCAGCAAAGGACTATTTGTGCCCCTAGGGGGGAGGGGGGGTGTCATCGTAGAACCTTGTGATGGCGTGCTTAATAACAGAGAACCCTCTTTTTGAGTCAAGCAGGCTAATCACAAATTCAGCTAGCTTACTGGTGTGACTACACCACCACCACCACCACCACACCCCCACCCCACCTCCCTGTGAAATAAGTCCTAATTATTTACAAATGGCCAATTAGTCATACCGCAGCATTTATTAAATATAAATGGGCGAAGTAATAAGGTTACACAAATTCTCTCCTCGCTACACATCGTTCTGAGGTCTGACTTGCTATCTTAAAGGGGGATGCCACCCATTTTAAGAATCCTGTGCCCCGGGACCAGATGAGTCGGTGTTTGTGAACTGTCATGGTCCCAGCCAGGGATCATGCCCGGGACCAGATGAGTCGGTGTTTGTGAACACGCACCACTCTCTCCTAAAGCTAGAAACCAGAGACGGACGTCTCCAATCGTGGTGATGTAACTGAAGTCTCGGGCTGCTCCATAGGCAATTAATGGGGGCTCTGGCTTTATGACGACATACAATGTTTGTGTGAGCTCTTACACCCAAATGAGGTTTATATTCTATCGTTGCTAGAAAGTCTGAACCGGAATTGAAACCTCAAGAGCTCAAATAAATGTTTTATGGCCTCATGAAGTCAGAGTCCCATACGTTGTCTGCAGAGTTTACATCCCGGTTTGAGTACACCACCGATTGGAAGGTTCTCTAGAGTGGCGCTGTCCTGGGGCACAGGAACAACATTATATGAATTCTTAAAATGGGCGCCCTTCATTCTCTGACGAGAGTGACCTTTCTCATCCCCAGAAACGACTTGAGCTGCATGTCGAACACAACCTGGTAACATGTCAGCCTCTGGGCAGAATGAGTCTCTACCCTCTGCCCCGCAGCTTAGCGTCACATAGCTCTCTGCATGGTTTATGATGAATTGAAAATGGGGGACCCTGATGTAAACAAAACGAAAGTCTTTCTCTGGTCTGCATCCCCTTAACAATTGTGTGTATTGGCGGCTGGGTGGCGCAGCTGACATTGCGCTCATCACAAACGCGAGAGACACCGGGTTCGACTCCGGCTGTCGGCGTTGCCTCCGGCTTGGGCCAGCCGTCATACTAACTCAATTGGCAGAGTTAGCGGGTGGAAGTCGATGGGTGGTAATCTGGACATTGTGGACAGTGACTCCCACAGGTCGGTTGGGGGACGCCTGCACAGCAGAGACAGGAAATGGCAGGGGCAGTGTGAGCCTCCCACACGTTACACCTTGCCAATGAGAGTCCGCGCTGGCAGGTGAAAATATGTGACAGGCTGCCTCCTCGTGTATTGGAGGGGACACGTGATGCAAGGCTTCTATCCTCCCTACAACCGACCAGTGGGGGGCATATGCGAGCAATGTTCAAGACAGGGGAGGGGAGAATTGGAAACACGAAATTGGGGTGGGAGAAAAATAGAAAAGAAGGAGAAAAAGTGGATACAAAACAACAACAATTGTGTGTATTGAGCCGTACTGTATTGTACCCATTCTGCAATCTGTTAATACAATTTTCAATCAATCAATCAATCAATCAATCAATCATGGGTTGTGTGGCCAAGCAATAACGTATGTGTGAGTGTGTGGTTGTGTACTGTGGTGGCGGGATGCTGGTGTGTGCCATCTGCAGCGAGGTCACGGCCCAGTGCGTGTCTGGAGGGAAGGTGATGATACGATGCTTCAGTGCGGTGGGGGTGTGTTGTTGTGTTTCATCACACAGCATATAGACACCTTTCAGCATGAGATATAGAGCCGGGGCTATTGTGTCATTCATCCCAGATGATTCATTTCTCACACCGCTATAGATTCCTAATGCATTGATTTATTCATGCTTTCATCCATCCGGCGGCTCGGTTTATTTACGGCTATTAGTAACGGGCGAGGTGTTGGTCGAGAGCTCTCTATGAGTTGGCGTGTGAAAGGCTCTATGGCGACTATATTTCGATTTAGCTACAGTACGTAAAGCACCACAAGGAGCGAGCAACAGTAGCCTATAAAGAGTAGGGTGGACTGCAGCAGAGACCTTGGATGACATATCGGGATGACTCATGGTGACTGGTGGTGAGATCATCACAGTGGTTTGAAAGTGAGAGCACCGTCAGTTATGGGGGCTGTATGGAATTATTTCAATATGAAAGAACACAGTGTCCATCCATACTGCAAAGACACACAGGGTGTCCATGACTAGGACATCCTTAGTCGACTCGTAGTTATTCGATTTGTCAACTAATAGATTAGTTAGACTAAAAACACACCTATTCAATCAATATCTGAAGTTTACTATTAAACTATAGGCTAATAATAGTAAACTTCAGATATTGATTGAATAGGTGTGCTTTTAGTCTAACTAATCTACTTTGCTACGATGTCTATACTACTATATCTACTATGTACTTGCTACTATGCCTACTACCACCTACCATGCTAATATTATGTCTATACTACTATCTACTTGCTACTATGCCTACCATGCTAATATGTCTATACTATCTACTATACTGTATACTGGCTAGTATGCCTATACTACTACCTACCATGCTAACATATCTATACTACTATCTACTATCTACCTGCTACTATGCCTATACTATCTATTATATACTTGCTACTATGCCTATACTACTACCTACTATGCTAATATGTCTATACTATCTACTATCTAATTGCTACTATGCCTATACTACTACCTACTGTGCTAAGGTCTATACCAGTGCTTCTCAAACTTTTTCTGTCAGGCCCCCCTTTGGCGGACCAAAATATTTTGCCCCCCCCCCCCCCCCCCCCTCGCCCCAACAAAATAGTCATGAAATGGGCCATGTTTAAATTTATTGAAATAACACCAATATCGTGACCTTTCAAATTGGCCCTATATTTTGTTTTCAGAGCTGTCATGGATGAAAAGCCAGCTTCACACAGATACTGTATGTGGTGCTGAATGGTATCAACACCTTAACTGCTGCATCATGAGATACTTGGTGGGCCATGAGATGAGATACTTGGTACTCAGCACCACACTCTGAAACTAGCTCTCTAGGTGGTATCAGATGAGATTTCAAAGAGTTCTTCCAAGAGTTTGGATGGAGATGTGTCAGGAAGCTTTGTCTCAATGTTGTCTGTAAAGGTTTTTTTTATCCAGAGTAACTTGGTGATCCTTTTCTGTGTTTTATTAAATAATGATTTTCAGATTTTGAGAAATGGTATTTTCATGGAGAACAGTGCAGCTGCAACAGATAGCACTTTAGTGATAATTTTCTGGAATAATAAAAAAAAAAAAAAAAATTTATTTTTTTATAAATCTCAAGGCCCCCCCTGTCATGCCTCTGTGCCCCCCCTGGGGGGCGCGCCCCCCACTTTGAGAAACACTGGTCTATACTATATGCACTCAGAGTGTAAGTCTCAAGATCAACACTGCTAAATGAACAATACCACTGACCCTTAGCTGCCAGAGTTGCCGACTTGTTGTTCACAATTTGTGAGTCGCTTTGGATGAAAGTGTCAAGCTAAATGACTAAATGTAAATGAGTTGATTAGTTGAATTCTCAATTAGGAAATTAGTTGAAATGTCAGTTTTGCATGTGCAGTCCCGCAGATGGACCTCTTTAACCCTTTCACTACCACACTACAGAAGGTTAACCCTTTCACTACCACACTACATGTACTCATAGTACAAACACAACGTTGTCGTGAAAGGGTTAACCTGCTGTATTGTCGCAGTGAAAGGGTTAACCCTTTGGTAGTGTGGTAGTGAAAGGGTTAGCGCTCACCAGAGAGCGAGCGTATCATTTGTCAGACAGTGACTTGTTTAGCATGAGGGGGGGGGGGGGGGGGGGGCATAAAAAACGCCTAACGCTAATCTTGGTCGACTGAGACCAAAGCATCCGATTAATCGAGTCTGGTGGAAACACACTTCATTCAAGCCCAGAAAAACTAGGCCTACTGTATGTATTAACGCAAGGAGAATGGTTGTCACTGGGAGATCAAACAGGGGACAGGTTTATGCCATAGAGCTACACTTACATAGCCAGGTACAGTTATTGCCACTTGTGACTAGGGATGCTCCGATATTGATATCGGATATCGGCCCCAATATGACAAAAATAGCTGGATAGGGTATCGGTAAAAAAAATTTAATAGAAAATCTGATTACATTTATCTTTTTAATAATAATATAATATAATATAATAATAATAATAAATAAAATTATAAATAACAATTCAGTACATTTATGTGTTCATTTGTTACATTTTGTTTAACTAAGTTACTTAGGAGTAATGTTTTAAGTCAAGCCTGATGTTGCCTTGCACAAAAGAATGATCCCAGTCTCTTCCACACAGTGAGGCATACAGTTTATTAATTGAACAATGGGTATCGGATCGGTACTCGGTATCGGCCGATACCCAAAGCCCAGGTATGTGAGTATAGGGGTTCTTGTGGAGCCCAATAGCGAACACAGGAGTAGAGAGAATGGAGCGGTTTAGGGTGTTTTAATTGTTTCCCCCCAAACAGACAAGAATCATGCAGGAATGTACAACAGATGGGGATGAATGTTCTTGGGGGGGTAGCACAGGGGTACTCCTTGTGCAGTACGGGAGAATGGTCCTTGAGCAGGTGCACTCCTCGTGCAGTATGAGAGAATGTTCCTTGGGCAGGTGCACTCCTGTGCAGTGCGGGAGGATGGTAGACACCGCCTGTGTCGGGGTGGAGAACAGGAACCTCGTAGTCAGCACCGGGGGTCCAGACGGGCAATGCTGGAACGGAGGTCCTTGGGCACAAGAGAGGAAGGTTAGGACAGGGAATAATACAAGAGCGGGTCAGCAGGGCTTCAGGTCGAGACGTCGTACCTGTGTTTGCAGTTTAACACTGCGACGCCGGATGACAGGCTCTGCCAGATGATATAGAGCCTGCTTGATGAGGTAATCCCTTGCAGCCGCGCTGATTGATCCTCATCAGGCAGGCTCGGGCCCGATCGTGACAGGACCCCCCCCTCGACGTGTGCCTCCTGGCGGCCCCCCAGGCTTGTCCGGGTGGCGTCGATGGAAATCCCGGACGAGTTCTGGGTCCAGGATCATCCCGCGGGAGACCCAGCTGCGCTCCTCCGGGCCGTAGCCCTCCCAGTCTACGAGGTACTGATGCCCACGGCCACGAGGACGCACGTCCAGCAGCTGGCGGACAATGTAGGCTGGGTGGTCACCGATGACCAGCGGAGGAGGAGGCTCCGGAGCAGGAGGAGACAGGGGACAGGAGACCACCGGCTTCAGCTGAGAGACATGGAAGGAGGGGTGAATGCGCATGATGGCAGGGAGCTGGAGTTTAACGACCAAGGGGTTAATGATGGACAAGATCTTGTAGGGACCAACAAAACGGGGGGTGAGTTTGCGGGACAAAGACTTGAGTGGCAGGTCTCGGGACGAGAGCCAAACCATCTGACCTGGCTGGTAGTCGGGAGCCGGGGTCCGGTGACGGTCGGCGAAGCGGCGGTTCTGCTCAGCGGTGCGGAGCAGCGCGGCCCTCGTGTCCCCCCATATCTTCCTGCAGCGGCGAAGGTGGTCCTGCACCGAAGGAACGGCAAGCTCCTCCTCCTGCGCAGGGAACAGCGGGGGTTGGTAGCCCAGGGAGGACTCAAAGGGAGACTGACCTGTGGCCGCGGAGGACAGCGAGTTGTGGGCGTACTCGATCCACGGCAGGAACGTACTCCAGTCGGAGGGGTCCCGGGTCGTCACGCAGCGGAGGGCGGATCCCAGGTCCTGGTTGGCCCGCTCCGACTGACCGTTGGTCTGCGGGTGGAACCCGGAGGAGAGGCTGACTGTAACTGAGGGGTACAATTCCCTGACTGTATTGATAAGTATGGTATTATTAAACCACTACCGCTTGTACTTTAACTTCTGGCCATCCAGTACATGATATAGATATGATGAACACTTTCCCACCTGATGAAACGAAGTCCACACAAATGTATAAATCGAGAGTCTAACGCAACGTTAATTTCGGTATTTAACGCGACGTGGGCATAAAGGAATGGCGAGGATGGAAAGCATGTTAGATGCATTTGACCACTTGTGGGGAAAAAAACAACAGGCACTTATTTCGGGCAAAATAGGCGGACTCTGAAGCATTGCTGTCTAACGTCTACACACGCTGAGCTGCGCTGAGCTACTGTTGTTGTTCCGGCCGGGCGGATATGCTCACGAGGGGATTTTCAAAATAAGAGTATCGCAATATGAATCGATCTTTTTACGTTGCATCGATCCTATTTGATTATTGATAATAGATCGATATATCGATCTGGATCGATGTATCGTCCCACCCCTAGTAGCTACTGACTAGCGTTAGCTGACTAACGTTATCAAATGTCAATGCGGGAAAGATGAGCTAGGTCAGCTAGCTTAGCTTGATAACGGTACCTTGGCTAAAGTTGGTGCTATTCATAATCCAGCAATAATGGCTGCAGACCTGCAAGCAAAGTACAGCAAGTTCCAAGTGCCAAAGGATAAGAGTCTGAGGCGGAATCACAACATAAACGTTAATACTAGCCAGAGCATCTGCTACTAGCTAACAGACTGGGTAGCAATTTTTTTTAATAATTTATATAATGTACTTTATTTAAATAATTTTTTTTTTATGTATGCACTGGTATCGGATCAATATCGGTATCGGCCGATACCCAAAGCTTAGGTATCGGAATCGGATCAGGAAGGAAAAAATGGTATCGGAACATCTCTAGTTTCGACAATGTTGACTGCAAACAAGTCATTGATAAGCGACGGTCGTATTAGACACATAGCCATAATTTAAGATATAGTTTATGCGTTCACAAATGTGAGCGCTCTGTCATTGAATAGAGCGTTGGCACGCAACGGGTTATATAGAACTGGCACGGCTGGCACGGAAAGTGTTAAGAGGTTAAATCACATCGAGCATAAAACATTGAGAAATACCAACTGAACGAATGCAAAACAGACACAAAATCTGAACTCTTAATTGGTGTACTTCTCTCTTCTCCAGGTATAATTGCTGCATTGCTCCCCAACAACAAGCAGAGATATGAATGTGTCAAGGCCTCACTGCTGTGACCAGTGTGGAAAGCGCTTCATCAAAAAGGCTGCTTTTCTAATACACCAGTGCATTCATACAGGAGAGAAGCCCTACCACTGTGACCAATGTGAGAAGAGCTTCAGTGACTCTGGACACTTAAGAAAACACCAGCTCATTCATACAGGAGAGAAGCCCTACCACTGTGACCAATGTGAGAAGAGCTTCAGTGACTCTGGACACTTAAAAAAACACCAGCTCATTCATACAGGAGAGAAGCCCTACCACTGTGACCAATGTGAGAAGAGCTTCAGTATCCCTGGAAACTTAAAGATACACCAGCGCATTCATACAGGACAGAAGCCCTATAACTGTGACCAGTGTGAGAAGAGCTTCAATCAATTTGGAAACTTGAAGACACACCAGCGCATTCATACAGGAGAGAAGCCTTACCACTGTGACCAGTGTGAGAAGAGCTTCAGTTGGTCTGGCAGCTTAAAGAGTCACCAGCGCATTCATACAGGAGCGAAGCCTTACTACTGTGACCAGTGTGCGAAGAGCTTCGGTAACCCTGAAAACTTAAAGGTACACCAGCGCATTCATACAGGAGAGAAGCCCTACCACTGTGACCAGTGTGAGAAGAGCTTCAGGGGCTGTGGAGAATTTAGGTCACACCAGCGCATTCATACAGGAGAGAAGCCTTACTACTGTGACCAATGTGGCACGCGCTTCAGTCAATTTAAACACTTAAAGAGACACCAGCGCATTCACACAGGAGAGAAGCCCTACCATTGTGACCAGTGTGAGAAGAGCTTCAGCCAGTCTGGCATCTTAAAGATTCACCAGCGCATTCATACAGGAGATAAGCCCTACCACTGTGACCAGTGTGAGAAGAGCTTCAGTTGCTCTGGCAGCTTAAGTAGTCACCAGCACATTCATACATGAGAGAAGCCTTACTACTGTGACCAATGTGGAACGTGCTTCAGTAAACATGGAAGCTTAAAGATACACCAGCGCATTCATATAGGAGAGAAGCCCTACCACTGTGACCAGTGTGAGAAGAGCTTCAGTCAGTCTGGCATCTTAAAGATTCACCAGCGCATTCATACAGGAGAGAAGCCCTACCACTGTGACCAGTGTGAGAAGAGCTTTAGTTGCTCTGGAAACTTAAAGAAACACCAGCACATTCATACAGGAGAGAATCCTTAAAGACAGTGGGGGAAACATTTAATTTGATCATTCATACAGGAGAGAAGCCTTACCACTGTGACCAGCATGGGAAGAGCTTCATACAATCTCAAGACTTAAAGAAGCACCAATATATTCCAGTATATTCATTCAGGTGTCAAACTCTGAAATGGTGTAGAAATCTGCTTAAAAACTCAACATACTTAACACATTCATCCTGGACAGCAATCCAACTAATTTGATCTGCAACAGAAGAACTTCTGACACTCATCTTCAAACACCAGTTTCATGGTTTGAATAGAGGCTATGCTCTCTAGTCCTCTCTTCCAACACTAGTTGTCCCTTCCAACATGGCTGCCTGTAACCAGACACATAGGGCTTGAGTACCTGCCCCTTTTCCCTAAGAGTAGAAAATGCCCTTTTCTGGCTGGTGGTAATTGTATTTAATTTAGTTTATTTTCTATAGAAAAATAAACAATGTGTGCGCGCCCACACATACACAATGTGGTTCTCGATTCCCATCCCTAAGCATGAGCAAGGGTGCACACCTGGGAGTGCTACGTTCATTCATACTAACAATACATCCATTATAAATGTTCATATTACCATGAACGGCATTGTTGTAGTTTTTATTGTTGTTGCTATTTGCTTGGTTTTGGTTAACACTTTCTGCGCCAACCACGAGTATAGTCGGGTTATCTCGCCAACCGTTGAGTGCCAGGACCCGATCGTTTTTTCTTTTATTTGATTTTTTTATTCTATGCAGTCTCACGGACCTCAGTGTATCATTGGGACTCATTCTGAGACGCAGAGAGTGCAATACCGGCCGAATCCTGCTAGGTGGCAGTATCGCCTACCCTTTGAAACCTTATTTCACACTGTGTTACATTGTATATGGACCGGGTGGAGAATTTAGACCAAGCCAAGTGAATCGCTTCATCTGAGCACCCCCCCCCTTGATGCATTCATGGTGAAACATAATACCTGAAATAGTAACGTGTACAGGCAAGCAACGCGAACGCATGAAAGGGTGGGGGGTCGTTTCTAGGGGTGGGAATCACCAGAGGCCTCACGATACGATACTATCACGATACGATAGTATTGCGATATGCTGAGTATTGCGATATTAATATTGCGATTTATTACCTTTTTTCAACTGAAAAGTAAAACTTTGTCAACATGTTTTATCTAATAAAATAAAGTTCAGTCTGTTCATCTCACCTCTATAATTTGTATTGCAGAACATGGTATTTTCTCAAGCAGACAGATGTAAACACTGTAATCTGTGTTGCATGTACCTGACAAACTGAACTGTTTGTATTACAGTCATATTCCAACTTAACTGAATGCACATGTGTGTGTCTGTGTGTAGGGATGCCCACCGGCCCCCGGTTCTAAACTGGAACCGGTACTAAATTAGAAAAAAAACTGAGTATTGATAAGCTCCGACGTTATCGGTACTGCTATCGATACTTTAGAAATTATTATTACTATGAGTTTTTTTTTCGAGGAATTTAAACGTTGCAAACTATCTCTCCTCTCTCTGTCTCTGCACGAGAAGCGAGCCGCAGTGAGCCATTATTACTCACACTCAACTTTTTTTGCCATTGCTATGTCTACTATACATTGGTTTCTTGTTCGAATGCATTTATTTCTATAGACCAGTGGTGCCCAACCAGTCGGCCGTGATCGACCGGTAGATCAATGACATGCAATATAATTGATGCGAGCAATGTTAGCTGCTAACTAGTAATACATAGGCTAAGCTAACTAGCGTTAGCCGCTAACCCTGGAAAACGCTCAAAGCAGACTCCACGACACCAGTTCCATTCGTGAGAAAAGGGGGTGGGTTATATTGACAAGGCTTGACAACAGAGGTTCAAATATAACTTCATATTTATTGGTTATTTGTTTCTTTATATCAGCATCCAGTTTCCACCACTGTGTGTTAAAACTCTTCCTGTGTTGACGTTAGAGCGTGACATCATCGCCTACGGCAAGCTTACATGCTCAAAACGCAAACCGTAAACGGAACCCGGAGCGCACCAAGACACACAGCCTCTACTAATAACATGGAGTATTGAACCGTTTTAAGAGCTGGGTATTGGGTGGGATATTCTGATTTAAGAACTTTCTAAATAAAATAGAAAGTCCCAAAATAGTTAATTTATCTGACTGCTTGTATTAATTGTAGGGCTGTCAGTTTATCGCGTTAATTAGATTAATTAATTACACAGCAAATTATCGCGTTATGAAAATTGACGCAAAATTAATTACAGCCGACCTATATTTACTTTAGACAAGTGGCAAATCGGTGCGCTTTTATTTTGAAATCCACGCTTGAGTTGGGCGTATTAAACTTGGCCCATTGAATGACCCGTAGCCTACTTGATCGTCACTTCACACATGCGTCGTCTATCAAACAAAACAAACACACAAAGGAATTAGCTCAGCTGGAACAAGATGTCAGCATCACCCGAGGCGATACTCCTGGGACCTATGAACGGCAAGTTCAATTTCAAAAAGAATATAGATGGGACAGTAAACAAGACCATTGTAATATGTAGCTTATGTCAAAAAGAATTTGCGTATCACCGAAGCTGCTCTAGTCTAACGTATCACATGAACGCTAAACATGTCCAGGCAAGTTGTTCGAGCAGCTCCAGTGTAGCTAACGTTAGCTCCAGAGCAACTCGCACGCTTCGTCAAACCACTCTTGGAGAATTACCGTTAGGCAAACGGTTGAGTAAATCCACCACAGACAAACTAACCAACAGCGTCGCGAAGTGGATAGCAAAATATTGTAGGCCAATAGCTATAGTGGAAGATAAGGGTTTAGCGGAGTCATTTCGAATAGCGTCGTCTGACCCAAATTACAAGCTACCCTCGAGAGCTACAGTGATGAAAAGGATCCACAACATGTATGACACAGAGAGGGAGGCGAGGGAAGAAGTGTTGGCACGGGCTGGCCCAATGGCCCTAACGGGTGATCACTGGACGTCGGTGGGCAATCATAATTATTTGGGTGTCACAGTGCACTTGATCGATACTGAGTGGAAACTGCAATCATTTGCATTAACGGTGACCAAAACTGTGGGCCGCCATTTCGCCGATGCGTGTGCTGAACAGTTCAACACCGTAATAGAGGAGTGGAATATAAAAGATAAAGTCACATCTATTGGGACTGATTCCGCCCGTAATATGATAGCAGCAGCGCGCTATATGCCGTTCCAGCACATGCCATGTGCTGCACACGTGCTGCAAAGAACCATCACAGTCTCCCTTGAGGACAGAAGCCTTGACACCACCCTGGCAAAGTGCCGCAAGATTGTAGGCCACTTCAAGCACAGCCCTGCCAGTACAGAAGAACTGCAGCAGCAGCAGACTGCCCTCGGACAAGCAAAAGAGCCCATGATACAAGATGTATCCACAAGGTGAGACTGTTTAACTACCTGTTGTATGCTTAGGGTAAATTTAGTGTGTGTGTGTGTTTATTTCTTTGTATTCTGTACAATTGCATCATGCTGCATTAACAACCCCCAGTGGGACTAATAGTTATTTTATTGAATTGGAAGGTGGAATTCGACACTGGCCATGATCTCACGGTACCTGAGGAACCAGGAGGCTGTGACTGCCACTTTGGCCCAACAGAACCACAAGCTGTCCATGCTGACCCCCACAGAGTGTGACAAACTGAAGAAGCTGGAGCTTGTACTTGAGCCCTGCAGGTAAGTGTCTCTCCCTCTCTCTCTCCCCCCATACACCCCCCTCCTCTCTCTCTCTCCCCCATACACACACCTCACACCCCACTCTCTCTCTCCCATACACACACCTCACCCCCCAATCTCCCCCATACACACACCTATCTCTCTCCCATACACACACCTCACCCCCCCCTCTCTCCCCCATACACACACCTATCTCTCCCATACACACACCTCACCCCCCCTCTCTCCCCCATACACACACCTATCTCTCTCCCATACACACACCTCACCCCCCCCTCTCTCCCCCATACACACACCTATCTCTCCCATACACACACCTCACCCCCCCCTCTCTCCCCCATACACACACATATCTCTCTCCCATACACACACCTCACCCCCCCCCTCTCTCCCCCATACACACACCTCACCCCTCTCTCTCCCATACACACACCTCACCCCCCCCCCTCTCTCCCCCATACACACACCTATCTCTCTCCCATACACACACCTCACCCCCCCTCTCTCCCCCATACACACACCTATCTCCCTCTCATACACACACCTTCACCTCTTTCTCTCTCGCTCTCTTGTTTCACTGCAGGTATGTGACTGAGCTCCTTGGAGGGGAAACCTACGTCTCATGCTCTGTGGTGCTCCCCGCACTCTGCCACCTAAACCGCATCATGGACCTCAACGAGGAGGATCCGGGCTACATGGTAAAGTTCAAGGCCAGCTTCACGAAGGACCTGGACGCACGCAAAGCGACCCTCAACAACAGATGGCTGAAGCTGGCTACAGCCCTCGACCCGCGATTCAAGGACTTGAAGAGCGTACCAAAGGACGAGAGGGATGAGGTGTGTGTGTGAATGAGAAGACCAGTGTTAAGTCCTTAGGCTGTCATGAAAAGTCCTATGCAACTAATTAATTGTCCCTCTTATTAGGTGTGGACCTGGCTTAAAGAGATGCTGCCAGGACCAGAAGCAGACAAAGCTGCTCCACAAGCCACAGAGGACGAGCCACCAGCGAAGAGGACCCTCCTCCTGCTGTCTTCAGACTCTGATTCAGATGAAGTCAGGGTACTGTCAGGACAATTAGACCTCTACAAAGCTGAGCCCAGCATCGGAATGAATGACTGTCCACTGGAGTGGTGGGCAGCTCACGCAAAAGCCTATGGACAGCTGTCTCCTCTTGCTCGCAAATATCTGGCTACTCCTGCTACCTCTGTGCCATGTGAGAGGCTATTTTCACTTGCAGGTCACATAGTCCAAAAGAAGAGGGCAGCCTTACTCTCAGACAATGTAAACAAGCTTGTTTGTCTTAGCAATTGGCTCAAGGAATAGATTTGTCATGCATACAGTAGACCCTGCACTAGACCCTGCACTAGACCCTGCAGTCATGCCCCAGACCCTGTAGTAGACCCTGTAGTCATGCCCCCAGAAACTGTAGTAGACCCTGTAGTCATGCCCCCAGACACTGTAGTAGACCCTGTAGTCATGCCCCCAGACACTGTAGTAGACCCTGTAGTCATGCCCCCAGACACTGTAGTAGACCATGCCCCCAGACACTGTACTAGACCCTGTAGTCATGCCCCCAGACACTGTACTAGACCCTGTAGTCATGCCCCCAGACCCTGTAGTCATGCCCCCAGACACTGTAGTAGACCATGCCCCCAGACACTGTACTAGACCCTGTAGTCATGCCCCCAGACACTGTACTAGACCCTGTAGTCATGCCCCCAGACACTGTAGTAGACCCTGTAGTCATGCCCCCAGACACTGTACTAGACCCTGTAGTCATGCCCCCAGACACTGTAGTAGACACTGTACTAGACCCTGTAGTCATGCCCCCAGACACTGTAGTAGACACTGTACTAGACCCTGTAGTCATGCCCCCAGACACTGTAGTAGACACTGTACTAGACCCTGTAGTCATGCCCCCAGACACTGTAGTAGACACTGTACTAGACCCTGTAGTCATGCCCCTAGACCCTGTAGTCATGCCCCCAGACACTGTACTAGACCCTGTAGTCATGCCCCCAGACACTGTACTAGACCCTGTAGTCATGCCCCCAGACACTGTAGTAGACCCTGTAGTCATGCCCCCAGACACTGTAGTAGACACTGTACTAGACCCTGTAGTCAGTATATTAATATTTGAATAGTCATATTTGGCACTATATCGTCGAGTTGGACGTAGTCTATTAAGCTAATAATAGTCTGTTAATATATAGTGCTTCGTGCGGTGAGAATACTACCGTAGTCAGTACCCCATCGTTTCGGGCAGAGAACTGGCTGCTTATCCAGGGTGGTTGACCCCACGTGAAGCTGCACCCGAGGAGCCCCAGAGCCGACGAGCGAGTGGACCTGTATACCGGATTATTCTGCCGACGACAGCCCGCCTTCCCAGGCACGGATTATGCTTTGTATACTTTGATTATTCCATGGATAAAGACCCCCGACACTGTAGTAGACCCTGTAGTCATGCCCCCAGAAACTGTAGTAGACCCTGTAGTCATGCCCCCAGACACTGTAGTAGACCCTGTAGTCATGCCCCCAGACACTGTAGTAGACACTGTACTAGACCCTGTAGTCATGCCCCCAGACACTGTAGTAGACACTGTACTAGACCCTGTAGTCATGCCCCCAGACACTGTAGTAGACACTGTACTAGACCCTGTAGTCATGCCCCCAGACACTAGCTTGCTGTGGGCTGTTTTGATTTTTGAGGATACTGTAGCTTAGTGTAAACTGTTATTGGCTGTATCAGCAACAAATGTTACCTTATTGAGAGGTATGTTTTCATTCATTTTATTTTATTCAATTTAATAAAATTGATTTCTAAAGCATTCTTCACTTGCAGGTCACATAGTCCAAAAGAAGAGGGCAGCCTTACACACAGACAATGTAAACAAGCTGAAGCTTGTTTGTCTTAGCAATTGGCTCAAGGAATAGATGTCATGCATACAGTAGACCCTGTAGTAAACCCTGCACTAGACCCTGATTTTTGAGGATACTGTAGCTTAGTGTAAACTGTTATTGGCTGTATCGGCAACAAATGTTACCTTATTGAGAGGTATGTTTTCATTCATTTTATTTATTTATTTATTCAATTTAATAGAATTGATTTCTAAAGCATTCTTCACTTGCAGGTCACATAGTCCAAAAGAAGAGGGCAGCCTTACACTCAGACAATGTAAACAAGCTGAGGAATAGATGTCATGCATACAGTAGACCCTGTAGTAGACCCTGCACTAGATCCTGCAGTAGACCCTGCAGTAGACCCTGATTTGAGGATACTGTAGCTTAGTGTAAACTGTTAGCTGTATCAGCAACAAATGTTACCTTATTGAGAGGTATGTTTTCATTTTATTTATTTTATTTATTTAATAAAATTGATTTCTAAAGCATTCTTCTTGGTGTATTTAATTGATCAGTCACCTGCTACAATAATGTAATGTCCTTGAATTTTAAATATTTATATGAATATGAAATATAAATATGCGATTAAAATGCGATTAATTAGATTAATTAATTACAAAACCTGTAATTAATTAGATTAAAAAATTTTATCGCCTGACAGCACTAATTAATTGATAAAAAAAGTGTGCAGTAATATAGTTATATAAAAGAATAATAAAGCAATGTCGATTCTGTTCTTAATATATATATTTTTTTTGCTAAATAAAAAAGAACCGATAAGAGTATTGATAAAGTACCGAACCGCTAAGCAGTATCGATAAAATCCTAACGATACCCATCCCTATCTGTGTGTGGACTACTGTACTATTACAGGTTTTGAAATGAACAATGCAACTTCCTTATACAAAATTATTATTATTATTTTTTTATGAATAATTAAATATCGATACTTGGCGTCCCTGTATCGATACAGTATCGCCACGCAAAGTATCGCGATACTACTACGTATCGATTTTTTCCCCCACCCCTAGCTGCTATAGATCTCCAAAAATGGGCCACTCGTGTGCAATCCCAGACCAGAGAGAACAAAGTGCACTGGGAGTCGGCCACCAGTCCCATAGCAAACAGTTTCCTCTGTGTGAGATACGTCCTATGAATATAATTCATATGAATTTGTTGGTGATTAGGGTTGTGGGAGGCTAATATAACATTTGTCCAAACGTCATCCCAGTCAAACTCAGGGTCCAACTCTGGGATGTCCCCTCGCCAGACTGTATCTAATGTAATTTTTTATTTTTTTTATGAATAATTAAATATTGATACTTGGTGTCCCTGTATCGATACAGTATCGCCACGCAAAGTATCGCGATACTACTATGTATCGATTTCCCCCCCCACCCCTAGTAGTTTCTGATGCTTTGATTGCCAGTAACACACGGTCTGGAACAGGGTTTACTGCACTCTCGATACTGCCACCTAGCAGGATCTAGCCGGTACTGCACCCTCGGGGTCCCTGTATGCCTTTTAACTCATTGACCGCCGCGGATTAGACGGAGCCCGTCATAGCACTGCCACGCTTTAAAAGATAGGAGTCAGTCACCTTGTTTGTAGAGTTATAACTATATTCTATATTATAGCTATGGATACAATACTATAGTCATTTGACAGTGAGTTTCTTCCGGTCAAGATGCAAAAAAGAGAAACATTTTCCATGCTTACATTCACGCGTTATACCGTGGTGAATATAAGTGTGTTTTTAGATCGGTCTCGGGTAATTCCCGAAATGCTGAGGAATAGTCTTTAGCGTGTTATACTATAACCGTTGCCGTTTCTTGCCTGGACCCCCTATTATTCTCAAATCAAATCTATATCATAGGTATTATGTTTCATCATGAATGTATGAAAGGGGGGGGGGGTCGTTTTTGTATGCTTTGATCGTCACCAACGGCATACATTGTGGACTAACATTACACACACAACGTTCGGATCGCAGTGAAGCAGGGTTCGAAATTAACGGGGGCTTGGGGCAAAATGCCCTCGAACATTGACCAAATGCCCTCGAAAATCAGTTAAGGGGGGCAAGAAAAGCCCCCGACAGTTTACTAATTATATATATAATTATATATATGCTCTACAGTGTGAGCATTTCCCTCGTATTTGCCCCTAATAATATGTGTGTGTGCGAACCGGAAAAATCATTTACTTGCAGTGTGCGAGACAGACGAGTGAAGATTACTAAACAGCTCCGCTGTTAATAGTTCAGATTGAAACTGGACTGAAATTCAGTTTTTGGGTGGAATGTTTGTTCCAAGGAGGGAGGGAGACGGGGCCCGCTGCGTGTTACAGGCACTTGAGAGGATGCGAACACAGACAGAGCGCTCTGCTTTCATCAAGCATTACACTGCTATCTTAACGTTAGCAAGCTAAGCATCTGCATAGCGCGACCTGTGTAACGTTAAGTAACTTGTGTTCGGCGGGGAAAGACCGTTCCATTTGTAACACAACTCCAAAGAATAACATCCAAATCCGATCCCGATGCGCATTTCCTTCATTCCACAGCGCTGAGCATGCAACGTATTTTATTGATCGATCTGGCCAGAGCCTATACTCACAAACGTTGCGTGTGTGGGGTTTTTCATGTATCAATTTGAAACAAGCCTCTTGACTGTTGGAATTAGGGATGTTAAAAATAAAATAGCTAATAATATTATTCAATATTAGACATTCATTGATCCAGAGGCAACCGGTTATTCATCTGCTATTTGTAGATATATCAAGACAACAACACAACTTGCCCTCAGGGACAATAATATTTAATCTATTTAGATAGAGTATGTATGTATTATTTACAGATAATTGAAGGTACCTCAAAACATGAAACCAAGCCATGATGTCACACATCGTGTGTGTGTGTGTGTGTTACTTGAACAATTGTCACTGTGCTCCTAAATTTGTATTTAGATTTGATTTATTAACATTTTATTTAGGAGCACATCTGCTCCTTGGGAAAAAGGTTAGCGTAGAGCCCTATATATGGAGACATTAACATTACGTTATCAAACATAGGGACGAAGACTGTAAAAAAAAGTGTCAACAATGTTTTATAATCTTTATGTTAATTTTCATTATAAAAATGTTGTGCCCCCGAAATACAAAAAAAGCCCCCGAAAATCAATTAAGGGGGGCAAAAAAAGCCCGTGATTTTTTTTTTAAATTTCTAACCCTGCAGTGAAGACATGCTTGGATCAACGCAAGATTGATATCATATAGCCCTTACCTTGACTAGGATGTACCCCAAAAAGAATATTCCAATTATCTGATCGCGATTCCAAGTATTGATGTCCATCGTGTCGCCAACATAATCCACCACACATCATGCATCGGGAGCATTTGATTCATCTCAATCCGACCGTTATAACCGCGTCCCTTGCCAGAAAAAAAATAGCCGACCCGGAGACATATAATCGATGCCCAGGCCAAGATACAAGGTTTCAAAGGGTGCTCAATACCGCCATCTAGCTGGATGCGGCCGGTATGTTATGTTTAAACCGCTCCGGGCGCAGATTTTTAGTACAGGGAAGCCTAGGGCTTCACTCGATCATATTGAATCGCTTTCGGGACAATCGATGCATGTGTTGTGCCGTATTATGTCGTGGACCAGATAGACATCAGATGGACCAGATGGCGATCAAACAATTGGAATATTCTTTTTAGAATACCCCCGACCACAGGTAAGGACTATCTGACGTCAATTTCAGCTTGATCGTACAATGTTTTCATACCGATCCAGCTGATCAATGTGTGTTGTGGTAATAACGAATGCCGTTACTGGCAATCAAAGCATCAGAAATGACCCCCCCCCCCCCCCTTTCACCCCTTTCATGCATTCATGTTGGAACAATACCTATTATATACATTTGATTTGGAAATAGTAGCGTGTCCAGGGACGAACGGCAATGCTTTTAGTAGAATTCACGTAGCGCCCCGTAACTCCCAGGAATTAGCCCGTATCACCCTGAAACTATACTTATATTCACCACGGGATAACGCGTGAACGTATTCATGAAAAAAAAAATCTTTTTTGCATCTTGGACAGAAGATAGTTACTGTCAAATCACCATAGTATTGTATCCATAGCTATAATATAGAATATAGATATAGCTCTACAAACAAGGTGATGCACTCCTATCTTTAAAGCGTGGCCTAGCTAGAACAGGATGAGGGTAATGGCTGGCAGTGAATGAGTTAACAGATGGCGAGCAAACACGTATATATACGTTGTTGGCCGTGAAAGTGTTAAATGTCCCCTATCTTATAAATGGCCTTTTCCAGTGGTTTGCAATGTGGGGTTGTACCAACACTGACTAGGTGTGAAATTCTCATTCAGGCACATTCCTCCAGTTCAGCTGTGACAAGATCCTCCCCCACTAAACCAAGCTATTCTGAATTTAGCGTATCTATGACGAGTAAGAATTCTGATCTGCATACCTCAGCTCCTTCTGTGTTGTAGCCACTGCCCACAATCAACAATTCGATCAACAACGGAGCGAGTGGAAATAATGTGGAAGCAGTTTCCCTGTCAGACACTTCCTCTCTTTTGTAAGGGGAGAAAGTGGTGCACCAAAGTACTTGATTAAAAATACAAAACAATGAATTTTATTGAAAAAAACCTTACAGATGTGTTCCATAGACTCACAGGCAGGACGTTAACTTTTTGGCTCACTAGCCACTGTGGCTAGTGGTTTTCCAAAGTCACTAGCCACTCAGCATTTTCACTATCCAAAAATCCCCACACTCGCGCCCCCACCCAAAAAGTAATAAATATAGGTAATTTCTTCTTCACTAACCCCTGCTGGGGACAGTATCATTGTAATCATACTGCTACACGCCAACTGTATAACTGTGCTTCTGACTGTTGACTCCATTGTTTACTACTGCCTGCGACCAGTGACTCAGCCGCAAAAGGAGCTCCAGTTGGGGCAACGGCTGACTGGGACAAGATGGAGGGTGTAGATGTGGAAGAGTTGTGTTGAACCTAGCAATTACATTGTTGCTCCAAACGCCGTGAACATTATCATTGACACACCTATGCCTTGGCTGTGTTGAACCTAGCAATTATATTATTTCTCCAAACGCCGTGAACATTATCATTGACACACCTATGCCTTGGCTGTGTTGAACCTAGCAATTATATTATTTCTCCAAACGCTGTGAACATTATCATTGACACACCTATGCAGGGCTTGAGGTTAACTTTTTGGCTCACTAGCCACTGTGGCTAGTGGTTTTCCAAAGTCACTAGCCACTCAGCATTTTCACTAGCCCTGGGCAGGTGGGCAGGTGTCAACGTCAAGCCCTGCTCACAGGAATAGTGTAAAATTGCCCAAATAGTGAAAGAAATAGCAAAATAGTTCCCCTTTAAATATTTATTTAAGATGTCGTATAGTTAAAATAAAGGTTTGAAATAAAATGTATTCGAATTAATTAGGATCAATGGTATTCCATAAGGAGTGAAATAAGCGACCACCCGTGCAAAAAACAAGATTTTACATTGTGAAACTATAAATTCAATCCAAAATGTTTATTACTCATCAACTTAATTTATGTAAACGTTTTTGGTGGATGAGCAAAACAGTGTTTCTAATCCTCAGTCAGACATCGGAGAAAACTGGTCAGCATATCTTGACTTGATATTTCAAAAATCTCCTGTTACAAAGCATTATTGAGCAAAAGCTGAACTATTTCACAAATGATGACCACTTAATAATAGTTTCATACAGGCTAAAACAGAAGCACACATTTAATATAAATGTACAGCTTTGCTGCTGTCTCGTTCTCTGCGCTCGTCTCCACACTGTTTGGAACATATTGGGCACATCTCGCAAACTCCCTCAAATCTCGATGAGACTAAAGCCATATACTTTTATTTAACTATCAGCGGGGAAAGGCCTTCTGTACACAACATTGTTGTGTATGGAACATGGTTAGTTAATCAATACGCCCACTCGCTCGCTGTGTGAATTCTGCCAACAATGATCTGCTTGTGTTCCGACATGGGCTCAGTTTGGCATTACGTGGTTTTATTACTTGGGTGCTGGGGGGGTAAACTCTGCGTTCGCACATACAGCCCATTCGATTAATGTGCAGATTGTCAGTAGTCTAGTGCATGTGTGAAAGGGGCTTCAGTGTGTTTTGGGGGGACAAGCATGCTGTTAATGTTCCCCCTCAATTTGCTGTGTGTGTGTGTGTGTGTGTGTGTGTGTGTGCACCTATGTGTGTGAGTGATTGGGAGAGAAACGGAGAGGAACTTGATTCCATACAGAATGAAATAAGCTAAAAACTAGATTTTACATCCAGTACATGTGTGAAAGGGGCTTCAGTGTTTACATTGCATACTGTATTTTGTCATAGCCTGCACCCTTGTACATAGACCAGTGTTTGTGACGTGTTGGTGTTGTGCGTTATTGATTGCTTTAACCTGTTCTACCCGAGTGGTCCATCGGCGGACCACAAATGACATCACGTCATAAATCACTCTCTCCAAACGATGACATTAAGTAGCGTTTCCCCCCCCCCAAATGTATCCAAGAGTGAACACCCTAACCATGTCACAACAGCAGTCATAGTGTATATTTTCAGCAATACGTTTGTTTACCAATAGGTTAAAGTGTTATTAGGGAGATTTTAGTTTATGGAATGTGTTTATTATTTTGCGAATATCCGCCATTTTGAATTAGTGAAACGTTGGTAGTTGTAGTCATATGATAAGAGGGCATCCAGAGCTCTCAATGAGCGTTGACATTTCGAAAAACTACATCTCCTAGCGATTTCCTGCTTCCTGCAAGCAAATTACTTCCTGGTTATTATTTTTTATTTCTCTGGATTATATGCCACAAAACTGAATGTTATTGGCATAGATTGGAGCGCAGTTAGTTTGTCTACCTTCTGTGAACATTTAGCAACCATCTGTGTTGAAATCCGATTAAAAATGGCAGACCTGTTGCAAAAATAAAAGCTGACTGTATTTACAGTATATTTTATTCTCTGTTCTTCCTGCACGCCTGGTGATACTAAATCCTAATTTAACTCTGTCATTGGAACGAGTAGATTTGGCCCGATCCATAGATGTGCAACATGGCTATAATAAGGTAGCCTGCTAATAATATAGGCCTGCTATTCTATATTCTATAATAATATTTCAAATTGCATGTGTCCGGATGGCAGAATTCAGTACTGTATCTACAAAACTGTTTAATCATCTTCCCTTTATTAATTTCCTTAGATTTTTGTACACGTGATCTCAAGGAGGTACTGAGCGAGCTCAGTGGCAGTTTTTCATGTCTGGTCATTTTTAGCATGGTGTTATTCACTGTCAAAGATGCAAAGATCATCAAAAAATCATAATTCTGACACTGGGAATACATTCCCTGACATCCATAGATGTCCTTAGATACCAAGAACACGCAAATGGACCTTGTAGAAGTGGAGCAATCTTCCATTTACTTAGGTATGTATTCTTAGACGGATTTTCAGAAAATAGGGCTAGGGCTTAAGCAATCCGAGAGAGTGAGCTTTTGATGTGCCCTTTATTTTTGGTTGAGCACCAAGGTTGAGATGTGAAATAATAAAATGCCTAATTGCATTTATTTCCTTTCTTGAACCAGACCAGGCTTTAGCTCCACTATTTTCACCTTGGTTAACAACCAGTAAATGCCCAAGAGAATGTATTGTATAGTGGTTGAAATCTAGTAATCCATGCATGAAAATGATCGTTTAGTTACATCAAGATTGTGCCATGAAGGCAGTGTTATGTTTATATGTGATGTATTTACAACGATGCCATGTCTCTGCATATATAGATTAATAGTGCTGAGTGGAATATATTGGAGCACATAATCCTTTCAAAGTAACTCTGCAGTAACATTGTATGCATTTATCTTTACAGTAAATATATTATATTGTTACAATATATTTTTCACATTCTGTTTATAGTGAATAGACATTAAACAAAAAATATAAATTTGTATTCATTTTATTCTCGTCATTGACCAATCCTTGAATATATAGGTACTAATCTTGTAGTTCCACTTAAGATGGAAAGACACGCAGGACACAACTGCCATAGAAAATATTGTATTATGTGATTGAATGGAAGAAACTTCTTGATTTAAAACGAGTTCACAAAGAGTCAACCATCAATATTGTTTGCTCTGGGAGTGGAGACCACTAGTCACCACCACTAACTTGCAGGGGAGGAAATTAGGCCACTTTACTCGCCAAATGCGAGTATTTTTTATGTTTGGCGAGTGATTCATGAAGAGCACTCGCCAGTCTGGCGAGTACTAGTAAATGTAACAAGTCAAGTTCAAGTTGTTTTATTTAGCTATTACATTACAGTGAAATGCTTGGTTCTTTCACTGCCCAGCCCAGTCCAGTCCAACCTAGACCAGCCCAACTTTCCCTGCCCAACCCAGTCCAGCCCAGCATCTTTCACTGCCCAGTTCCAACCCAGTCCAGAATAGTTCCCTCTTTCATGTTAATACTGTATGTGATATCCTAATATTTTGAAGAGTAGAGACAGTGTGATTAATACATGTTGTATGCTAATATTGTGGAGAGTAGAGACACTTATTAATGTTTTATGCTAATAAATTGAGTAGAGACACGGTGTGATTATTACTATGATTGAAAATCTATTTAGACGAAGACATACAAAGAAGTAATTATCACAATTAGCGATTTATTTTTGGCTGGTAAAAAAAATCAGTTTGTCTGGTAAAAAAAATCATCTACTCGCCAGTTGGCTGGTAAGCCAAAAAGTTTAGTTTCCTCCCCTGCTAACTTGTGTTTCAGAAACCACACAACAATAGATTACAGCATAATCTACGTAGTAATGAAAATTGCCATTGGGTACATCCTTACCTATGTCATTTATATAAATTGTGAACAATAAGGGGCCCAACACCATGGGACCATGTTGGAAACAAGTCGACAGACTTTCACATATTATCCTTGTACCCATTGTTTTTATGCTTTTGTATAAATTGTATGTACTAAATAAAAATCAATCAATCAACACAGAGCCCTGTGGCACCCCCTTGAGGACAGACAGGACATTGGAGGTACAACCATCAACTTTAGCAGATTGGGTCCTGTCAGAGAGATAGTTACTGAACCAGCCAATAGCGGAGTCGGACAACCCTACACCAATTAACCTATGCCTCAAAATATCATGGTCTACCGCAGTGGTTCCCAAAGTCGGGGTCGCGACCCAAAGGTGGGCCGCGAGCAGCCACGGGTGGGCCGCGAGATGATTTAAAAAAAATAAAATAATTTTTTTTTTTTTTTTTTTTTTTGTCAGGCCACTGAACTTAGAAGCAGGCCAGGACAGTGTTTCTAGTTGTATTCTAAAATTCTATTCTATTGTATTCTAAAATGTGACTATATGGTTTTATATTAACTTAATAAATAAACAAAAACGAAAAATCTACTTATTTCAACGAACATTTCAAACTAAATAACAGATTATGCACATAAAACGCTGAAAACAACCGAAGCAACAATAGTATTTTAATGAGGCTATTATTATTATCATTATTATTTTGCAACAAGTTAGCCCTCTCATAAATAGCACATATAAATGAATAACTAACTTGAACTAACTTAATAGGATTGAAGTGATATTTGGCTTAAAAAATCGGTCGCCTGGCAAAAAAAAAAAAAAAAAAAGCCCGACGATGTACATTGGGCCGCGGCTCTCTGACGCTTTATTTTCTGGGCCCCGGCCTGAAAAGTTTGGGAACCCCTGGTCTACCGTATCTAAAGCCTTTGAGAAGTTGATAAACAAAGATGCATTGCTAATATAATATCCATTCCATTGACTATCATTTCAGACTGAATTATCTGTACTACTGGTCTGTGTCTGTACTACTGGTCTGTGTACTCTTAATTGCTCCCCAAAACAACACAAACTAGGAACAACAGGACAGATACAACCTCAATGTCATATAAACATTTTGACAACTTGAGAAATACAAACTGAACGAATGCAAAACACAAAATCTGAACTCTTCATTGGTGTACTTCTCTCTTCTCCAGGTACAATTGCTGCATTGCTCCCCAACAACAAGCAGAGATATGAATGAGTCAATGCCTCACTGCTGTGACCAGTGTGGAAAGCGCTTCATCAAAAAGGCTGCTTTCCTAATACACCAGTGCATTCATACAGGAGAGAAGCCAGGAGAGAAGCCTTACTACTGTGACCAATGTGGAACACGCTTCAGTAACTCTGGACACTTAAAAACACACCAACGCATTCATACAGGAGAGAAGCCCTACCACTGTGACCAATGTGAGAAGAGCTTCAGTCGCTCTGGCACCTTAAAGAAACACCAGCACATTCATACAGGAGAGAAGCCTTACCACTGTGACCAGTGTGAGAAGAGCTTCAGTCAGTCTGGAAACTTAAAGATACACCAGCGTATTCATACAGGAGAGAAGCCTTACTACTGTGACCAATGTGCAACCTGCTTCAGAAAGTCTGGACACTTGAAGAGACACCAGCGCATTCATACAGGAGAGAAGCCTTACTACTGTGACCAATGTGCAACGTGCTTCAGAACCTCTGGAAACTTAAAGACACACCAGCGCATTCATACAGGAGAGAAGCCCTACCACTGTGACCAGTGTGAGAAGGGCTTCAATGAGTCTGGAGACTTAAAGATACACCAGCGCATTCATACAGGAGAGAAGCCCTACCACTGTGACCAGTGTGAGAAGAGCTTCAGTAGCTCTGGAGACTTAACCAAACACCAGCGCATTCATACAGGAGAGAAGCCCTATAACTGTGACCAGTGTGAGAAGAGCTTCAGTAACCCTGGAAACTTAAGGAGACACCAGCGCATTCATACAGGAGAGAAGCCCTACCACTGTGACGAGTGTGAGAAGAGCTTCAGTAATCCTGGAAACTTAAAGATACACCAGCGCATTCATACAGGAGAGAAGCCCTACCACTGTGACCAGTGTGAGAAGAGCTTCAGTAACTCTGGAGACTTAAAGAAACACCAGCGCATTCATACAGGAGACCACAGTGTGAGAAGAGCTTCAGTAACCCTGGAAACTTAAAGACACACCAGCACTTCCTTCAAGAGAGAACCCTTACCACTGTGGCCAGCATGGGAAGAGCTTCTTACAATCTCAAGACTTAACCCTTGTGTCCTTTGAGACTCTTATTTTTTGATAACTTTTCAGTGGTTATGTTTGTAGCCAATATATGTGGCAAAGGTGTGTATCTTT
The DNA here is from genome assembly GCF_963971535.1 of Notolepis coatsorum. Taxonomy (NCBI): domain Eukaryota; kingdom Metazoa; phylum Chordata; class Actinopteri; order Aulopiformes; family Paralepididae; genus Notolepis; species Notolepis coatsorum. The sequence continues at coordinate 26,591,555 of NC_140179.1, read as the reverse complement.
GAATTATCTTGGAACTTTTGAACTTATTTCTCTTATTAGTCGGGATTATATACCACAAAATTGAACGTTATTGGCATATATAGGAGCGCAGTTAGTTTGTCTTCTCTATTGTGAACATTTAGCAACCATCCGATTTGAAATCAGTTTCAAAATGGTGGAGCTTTTGGGCGGCTGGGTGGCGCAGCTGACATTGCGCTCGTCACCAACGCAAGAGACACCGGGTTCGACTCCGGCTGTCGGCGCTGCCTCCGGCTTGGGCCAGCTGTCATACTAACTCAATTGGCAGAGTTAGAGGGTGGAAGTCGATGGGTGGTAATCTGGACATTGTGGACAGCGACTCCTACAGGTCGGTTGGGGACGCCTGCACAGCAGAGACAGGAAATGGCGGGGGTAGTGTGAGCCTCCCACACGTTACACCTCGCCAATGAGAGTCCGCGCTGGCAGGTAAAAAGATGTGATGGGCTGCCTCCTCGTGTACCGGAGGGGACGCGTCTATGCTTTTACCAAACGGTTCGTGTTTCCGCGTTCCCGTTTTGCCACGTACGTTTCTGGTCATGTGACATGTGAGCCCAATCGCATGACGCGCCCATTTCCGCCTCGACCAGCAGCAAACTACCTAACGCCTACGATCCACACTCTAACCTTAACCAACTTCGAAAGAGTGCCTAAGCTTAACCGGCAAAAGAACTTGCCGTCACACGATATCGCCCTGCTCTAAGACAAACTCTAACCTTAACCGTTTGGTAAAAGCAATCAGGTGGAGGGGACACGTGATGCAAGGCTTCTTATCCTCCCTACAACCAGCCTGTGGGGGGCATATGCGAGCAACGTTCAAGACAGGGGAGGGAAGAATTGGCACAATGGAATTGAGATGAGAGAAAAATTGAAAAAAGGAGAAAAAGTGGGAGCTTTCGCAAGAATAAAAAACCTACTGTACATACAGTAGATTTCATTCTCTGTTCTTCATGCACGCCTGGTGATACTAAATCCAAATTGAACTCGGCCATTGGAAAGAGTCGATTTGGCCCGATCCATAGTGTGCAAGTTGGCTATAATAAAGTAATTTATAGGCCTCATATTCTATATTCTATAATAATATTTCAAATTGCATGGGTCCGGATGGCATAATTCAGTACTGTATCTACAAAACCTTCTGTTTAATCATCTTCCCTTTATTCATTTCCTTAGATTTTCTGTACATGTGATCTCAAGAAGGTCCTGAACGAGCTCAGTTGCAGTTTTCCATATCTGGTCATTTTTAGCATGGTGTTATTCACTGTCAAAGATGCAAAGAAAAGTCATAATTCATATTCTCCTTTGTTTCATCACAATTTAAGCAAGCCTAGTAATGGACACAATATTTCTGACACTGGGAATACATTCACTGAGGTCCATAGATGTCCGTAGATACCAAGAACATGCAGAATTCCAGAATTCCATTTACTTAGGTATGTATTTTTGGCGGATTTTCAGAAAATAGGGCTCTGGGCTTAAGAGGTTAACAACACATTCATCTCCCTTGCAAAAGAGATCTTGTATCTCAATGGGACTTCCTGGTTAAATAAAGGTTAAAAAAAAACAAAAATAAGGAGGGCCGTTTTGGCCCAAGGAGGGGAGTCTTCACCTGGCTGTGTTGCAAAGTAGGTAACAAAATGATGCTGGTGAAGCTCCTGTTTGTCAATTGGTTATTTCTGTGTAAACTAGTGAGTTATTGGGGAACTTATGTTGTATTTGTAAGTATGGTGTAGGTTATTTTAGTTTAGTTTCCGCTTTTGTCACTTTTAAAAATAATAAAAGAACCCTGCCACAGAGGATGCTGCCTCTATCAAATATGTGGCTGTGGGTGGGAAGCCGGTGGGTGGTATCCTGGTCGCTGTAAACAGCGACTCCTACAGGTCAGTCAGGGCGCCTGCACAGCAAGGGAAGGAACTGGTGAAGGTAGTGTGATCCTCCCACGCGTTACACTTCACCAATGAGAGTCCGCGCTGCCAGGTGAAAAAGAGGCTGCTGGCTGTCTCCTATGTATCAGAGGAAGCATCTGATAGACCGGCAAGTAGGGGGCAAATGCGCGCAACAACCAGGAAGGGGAGGGGGGAATTGGTATAACAACTAAAATTGGGATGGGAGAAAAATACAGAAAGATAGGAGGATAAAAAGTGGATACAAAATATATATATATATGTGGCTGCGCACAGCAGTATATGCCACTACTCTGCCGGCTGCATTTTGCGTCGGCTCAAAGGATTTTTTTTTCTTTTTTTCCATATTATAAATTGAAGTTTTTAAGCGAACAGTTATAATATTAACAATTCTTTGTTTAAAAAAGGCTGTTTCAGTGTGATTTAGTTGCATTGCATGCGGGTGGATTTAAATTTGCATGTGAATCAAGCCGAGTGCTTTCGTTGGCGAGATGAAGTTGAGAGAGTGGGAGGATGCCCCTAACACATGGCCTCTGTTGATAAACTTTCCATCGGATTTAATGAATGAGGTATTGGACTTTTTTGTTAATTGTGTCAATGACTGCCTCGGATGGTCTGTTGCGTCTGTCTTCATGCATCGGATTTAATGAACGAGGTATTGGACTTTGTTAATCATGCCAATGACTGCCTCGGATGGTCTGTCGCATCTGTCTTCATGGGTACGTTTTTGAATGGTTGTTTATTTTGTGTGTGGTACATCCCTGTTGAACAGTGAAACGTAGCGTTCAAATAACGTTACTGTCACCGCATTTAAACGGCATCATAACATCTTACAATTCCGCAATTTTTTTTGAATAAGCTTGGCATATTGGACCGGAAACCGGGCGAATTAAACGTGAGAAGAAGAAATCGCAGTCCTAAAAACAGAGGAGACCCAGGGCTTTTGAATTGCATCTAGATTTTATAAAACTACACCGACAGCGGCAGTTCAACAGCGGATGTCCAACCATATCAACATTTTCTGAAGTTTTTCCTGTTTATATCGCACGGGTCGAACAAACCTAAACGTTATTGCCATAAAATACAACATTGGGGTTGGGGGGCAGAATGCTGCTGTCTGTGGTAGAGGTGCTTGGGGGGTGGGGGACACCGGTGCTGATGGGTGGGGGTAGGGGGGGGCTCGTCAGGTCGATCTGTTGGAAAACAGGTTCAACTCATTTGCACGTTCTAGGAGCCACTCCACGGCCATAGCAATGGACTATTTTATTGTATCTTCCTAATTTTCATTGATGTTTATTAATTGTGCACTGTTGAGCTATATAATGCTGTCTGTATAATGACAATAAAGACTCTAGAAATATTCTATTTCATTTTATTTGAAGCTTTGCACTTTGTGCTATACAAATAAAGGTGACCTTGACCTGTAAACCATAACCTTTACTCCCTACTTTATAAAATAAAACATGTATGCCTTATGTAAACCATAACCTCACATTAGTATGTGTGGTTCTGTTTCAAGGCCCCCAGTGATGTCATCAGGGACATAGTGTTACAGCACTATGAAATGGGAACAAATCTCTGCCATTGACTAAAACTAACTTCAATTAATATCTGAAACTACTAACCTTCATATCGTGCTTTACTATTATCCACTTTACTACTAAGTAATTTAACTTATACTACTACATACTATGCTAATAATGTCTATACTACTATGCACTAGGGATGAGATCGAATATTCGAAATTACGAATATTCGATCCCACATTCGATTTTCATGTCAGAAAATAGAAAAAATAAATTTTAAGCAAATCATTCTTATTTCATTCCTTTTTATATTTAGAGGCAGCCTAATTTTCATAGCCTAATTGATCTAAAAGATGCACATGCTACTGTTTCTGTTTGTTTATTAAAACCGGTTGATAGAAGTGCCTATTTATGTGCAATACCCTTTGATTTTAATGATCCATTCTATTAAAAAGAATACCTGAATTTAACTAAAACTGAACATTTTAACTGAATTTAAACTGAAGCAGAAAATAACAAGAATTTAAGAATTAAACTTAACTCAAGTTCAACACAGTTTCATGAACAATATAACTTACCCTTAACTGCCAGAGTTGTTGTACAGAACATGTAAGTCACTTTGGATAAAAGTATCAGCTAAATGACTAGATGTAAATGTCATGTAGTTGAGTGCCACTGCCTGGTTTGCAGGCATTAAAGCGTTCCGTCTTGAGACGGATTTTCCGTCAATTGGCTACCTGGTATAATATGATTTGTAGATGCATACAGATTGAAACTAAATTGAGCCAATCAGAGGCGTCAAATATCATGAAAAAGGGAATTTTTTTCCTACCGCAGCCACACCAAGCAGAGTAATTTGCGAGCAATAATGGCAGGACGCATGCAGCAACTCGAGAGACAGGATTACGCTAGTAGTTCATCATCGGAAATGTATAATAATCGCAAGATACATTCAGACAGTTTTGGATCTAACAATGGATTTATGGACACATTTATGCCAGGACCACAAAGCTTATTGAAGGGTTAGCAGCGGCGCGACGGCTCTACCGGTGAGTCCGTCAGCCTGTTATATGAAAATGTAATTGTAGTGCTGTCAGACCCTGATATGGGTTGTCTTTTCCTTTTAGCTAACGCTATTAAATAAAAATATACAGTGGAGGTTCAAATAAGAGTGACTTTGCCTGAAAAAAAAAGTCTTGACGGAGATGACGCACCCCCACAGGAATCGACTTTACCATAAATCATAGGCTGATATACGCTACATTCTCTTTAAACATATAAATGTTACAGGACAAAAGTAATAGATTTTATCACTTTTATTCTTTTAAACTTGGTCTGACCGACCTTCAGCATACATAGACCATGAACAGGCAGTAGAAACGCATGTCAGAAAACACGAGTGCTCCTATTGTCCTAAATGTTACAGGACAGTTTTAAAATGCTATTGCAGGGCTGTACAGTGCAACTGTGATTGTGTGATTGTAGATGCCAGTCTGATTAGCTACTAGGCTAAAAATGAAGAAAACCACCAGTAACGTTAGTATTGCATCATATTTCCGACGTGTTGGACCTAGTGAGCCGTCTAATGAAAATGTGACAGAGAACAGTGAGCCAGCAGTGGCAGTAGCCACCGTTACAGGATGGCTAACATCATTAGCGACAGCAACATGGCTAGCTCTATTATCGTTAGCACTGAGTCTGCAGACGCCGACGTTACTAGCGAAGAAGATGAAGATGGCGAGATAGCTGCACCCGCCACCACTGTCACAACTAAAAAGGTCCACAAGTTCAGGTCGGATTGGCTCAAACTATTCCCCTGGCTAGTATTTGAGAATGACCTTATGTTTTGTAAATACTGCAAGGGACAGAAGCAGGCGGGGAAAACTGCATTTGTAACGGGAAATCCCAACTTTAAAAAAGATGGCTTAACTATGTCCTATCGGCACACAGCCTGCAGAGACAGCTACATGATGCGAACCAATAAATCGTCGTCTATGGTGACAGCAGCCTTAGGTAGGCAAGTTCTTATTTCCGAGGCGGATCAACGGAGGCAGCTTAAAATAAAAATGAATATCGCCTACTTCATCGCCAAGGAAGAGGAGCCGTTCGTGAAGTTTGAGCCACTCATTACTGTTCACAAGAAGAACGGCGTTGATATAAATCCAACCTACGACAACCATGTCAGGTAATATTTTTCCAATAATAGTAATACCTTGCATTTAAATTATTTTAGTTTTTCTAAATGCTACCCAAAACAATGTAATGGCATCTTAGGATGCGAGTGTACCATGATTAGTAATGTAATAGACCTGTCGCTAAACCACGCCCCAAAATAGAATTTGTCCAATCATATCACAGCGAAAATCCTCGCTGGCAGAAAACTCGGTCAACACCAGAAAAGCCATGTGTGGGCAGCATCAAACCAAACGTCTGTGATCGAAACCACTGTGAAGAGTTCAGTTTATATGTTATTATCTACCTAATATCTGATGGTGAAACGCTGTGCGTGGGGTACCTGTAATTCGGACACCAGGTACCCTGAAAGACTGGATGGAGGAGTATATTTCATACCTTTTCCGAAGCCCAAAAGAAAACTTGACAAATGCAAGCGGTGGATTCTGTTGTGTCGTCGACCACATACACAACTGAATATGAAGACCATTACCAAGGACACTTATGTTTGCTCAAAGGTAAGGTCAATTCATAAAGACATAATATTTGACGGCATGTATTAGAAACGTAGACCAAACTATTAGTTTGCTAACGTTTGACTTTGACTGCCAACTAGCTAGCGTATATCCAGCCCAGCTAGCTAACGTTAGCTGCCAACATGTTTGCTGTCTACTTTCGTCCTCGCTAGTTAGCTGGTGTTTTTAGCTAACTTTTGCTAACTGACTTTTCACCCCAAAGCACTTCAGAGATGGGAAGCCAACTCTGGAAAATCCAGATCCCATCCGGGCTCTCGTGTCTGCTCCGAAAAGACACAGACCCTCACCCAAAAAAAGGTAATGTTACAGTCAGCCAGGTGCATAACAGTGGAAATGATGACCAACAAGGACAGTTATAGTTATAGATGTAATGTAGTGACCACCATTGATGGTATAAAGAACTGGCTAACAGACAACAGGTTGTCACTGCATCTAGGCAACAAGACAGAATCCATATTAATGGGTTCAAAAATAAGGCAGGGAGGACAAACTTGTTATAACCACCGGAGGAACCTCTGGTGAACCTCTGGTGAACGATGAGTAATGTCTCTATGCACTTTGTTGATGAAAATAATAGTTTTTAATGCACAAATGAGCATGAATGATGCTTTTTTTTTTTATAATAAAAAAAAACTGAAACATGAATGAACATGAATGAACTGAAACATGAATACTACTACATGCATTAAGAATGCTCGATGCTTGTGGACCTTCAGCATCGACGGGGCACCGGTTGAGAGAGTGAACAGTTTCAAGTACCTCGGAGCCCACATATCCGAGGACTTGACATGGACCACACACATTGACAGTGTTGTGAAGAAGGCACGACAACGCCTCTACTTCCTCAGGCGCCTAAGGAAGTTCCAAGTCAGTCAGAAGATCCTTAGGAACTTCTACTCATGTACAATAGAGAGCATCCTGACCGGCAACATCACCTCCTGGTTTGGGAATAGCACTGCACAAGACCGTAGCAGACTACAAAGAGTGACACGTTCAGCCGAACGCACAATTGGAGGGGGGCTTCCCACCCTCCAGAACATTTACAACAAGCGGTGCAAGGGGAAGGCTAAGAGAATTATTAAGGACTCGAGCCACCCGAACAACTGCCTCTTTGAACTGCTGCGGTCAGGCAAGCGATACCGGAGTCTTAAGGCGAGCACAGAAAGACTCAGAAGAAGCTTCTATCCCCAGGCCATCAGGCTGCTAAACGAACAATAATCGCTAAACGAACAATAATCACTATGCAACAACCATCAAATGCACACAGCACACACACCCACACTCACTCAAACAAACAACACACTGCAGCACCCACTCTCCACACTTTAGATCACACAAACACACTTACACTTTATATTTATTGATAAAGGATTTGCACTACAACTCGTACACCTACTGTGAATTGTACCTAAATTGCACCTCGTCCCATTTCTCCATTTCTGCCTTGCACTATATAGTATTGTATATTAGTACACTGCACAGTATTGTATATTGTATGGTAACTACGTCTATTCTGCATCGAACATTGTACATATGTCTAAACTGAACACTGTGACCTCTTTTTTTTTTACTTCTAATTTTACTATGTTTTTATTTCATACTTATCTTGTCTTGCACAGTCTCTGGAGCGCAACAGTAAGAAGCATTTTGTACAAAAGTATTCTGTACTTCTGTATGACAACTATTAAAGAAACTTGAAACTTGAAACTTGAACTTCAGATGCCATAGTGCCACTTGAAACCAGTAACAACAGGGACAACGATGTAAATAAGTCCTGGACTTTTCGTTTTATCCCTGACAAGGCAAATACAAATGTTGATCTGTCAAAGTTGTTATGTTTGTTGTCAATAAAATCCACTTTGAGCTGCATTTTATGTATGAAAGATGCTCCATAAATGAACTATTATTATTATCTGTCTATGCTCATCTTTTTGTGTTTTTTTCACAGAATGAGGTGTGCTGGAGATGTTACTGCCCTCACAGAGACGACACATGTCACTCATGTAGTGGACATGAGTGACAATGAAAGAGGTCTGATTTATGTTTTTGGACTGAAGTGAGCATCATGGAATGTGTGCAGCTTTACAATCATGTCATTGATGAACTGAATATCTCTGTGAACTCTCTCAATATATATATCTCTTCTTGTAAAAAGTACAAAGTCACAGAAGTTGAGTCCGCTAAGTAGTAGTTGCCCTTGAATTTGGTAATAACAGTTGTGCCTCTCTGAGATGTGCATGTCTTCTCCGTCTTTACGCACGTCTTTTATGGCTGTGGCTGCCTCTGCTACCGTCATGTCCCTTGCTGCAAAGGGACATTTCACCTCAAGCAAGCCTGTTTGACCATTGTCACATATTATAGCATCTGGTGTTGCCCCAAGGAAGGGGAGATCTGGTTGCAGGAGGAGGCCAGAGCTATGAACATGCCTATCTGGAAATGTCTCCTGGTACAGCTGCTTGGCCTTTGACTCATTGGCAGAGACATAGGTTGTTGCAGTAGCAGTGAAGGGCTTGGGGTAATATGTGGACTGTATGAACGCATCTGAAATTTTCTTTCTCTTTAGTATCTTGCCAAATTCTTGCAACAGTGGGAGCTGCAGCGAGAGAAGAAATTATGCCTCTTTCTCCCCTCATTCACCTCTCCCCCTCATCCCTCTCTACTAATTCACCTCTCCCCCTCATCCCTCTCCCCTTATCCATCACCCCTCTCTCCTTATCCATCACCCCTCTCTCCTCCCCTCTTACTCCAGATGAGAAGTGCTGGCCTGTGGAGCAGGCTCCCCCAATGGAAGGTGGACAAGAGGAGCGAGATGAACGATTGAGAAATCAACAAGCACAAATCGAATCACTGACGAGTATAAATACTGTTCTGAGACATAATCAAGTACCAAATAAATTAACACCAGAGGTCTTGCAGCACAGCCGTGTACCAGCCTATTTCAAATATGCCACTGGATTCACTTATGATCAATTCAATAATCTATGTACTGTCTTTAGTATACCTAGCAGTGAAACAGCCCAGCAAACTACTGTAGCTGGTACTGTAGCTGGTACTGTAGATGGTACTGTAGCTGGTACTGTAGATGGTACTGTAGCTACTACTTAAGTAAAAGTAGAGAACTATTTGATATTGAATGTACTGTATTAAGTTTCAAAAGTAAAAGTACAGTACATATTCTATAGGGTGTTCTTGTATTTCAGTGCATTCAACCCTCGATATATTAACCTGAAGGTTGTTAAAGTGGTCCAGTTATGCTGCTCTGTGTCCCTCAGATTGCTGGTTTAAAATGTTAAAGTACTTAATCTTCATCAATTTATGCCATGTCTTGTATGCTAAATCTTTTTTGGGGGGAGGCTCAGATAAATGTAGTTGAGTAAAATGTACAATATTTACTTTGAAATGTAGTGGAGTGAAAGTACAAAGTTCCCTATAATGAAAATACTCAAGTAAAGTACAAGATACAAGAACATTTATTTAAGTGCAGCCCTGACAGGAGGCTGAAGTCCTTGCTATCATGGCCGACTTGTGAGGCTAATAGTGTTTGAAGAGTTTCATTCCAAAATAACGCTTTAGTAATGCAGTCAGTAGAGTGCAGACTGCATCCAAGGCCTAACAATCTCTCCACTTTGCTGTTAATTTCACATTTTACTGGGTAGATGACGGAAACAACAGTTGTTGATATTGCAAACGTCAACAGACCAGGCTATTAATCCATAATGGAGGTACTAGAAGAAAGGTTACAGGGTAACCAAAATCAACATGTTTCTCCTTCCAAGGGTCATCAATAATCACAGCAAATGTTGTGACTGTATGACTAACAGGTTAGGAGATTGACAATGTAGAGGATGTGCATCCAGCGATAACATTTTAATTCGATTTGTGAACTATGGGTCTGCGGTTGGGACAAAATCAATTTTAAGCCTCGTCACAGCATTCATTTGGCTACAAGAATATAATGTTAAATTACCGTATCACAACAACACATGATATTGTTCGCTATTCCAGCACTGTTTGTATTTTATATCGTACATCCATTTGTGTAACTGTAAATCCATGTATATTTATTGTATATATTAAAAATAGTGGCTATTTATGTACACTTTAGTTGTGGGTTTTCTTTTCTAATCAGAGTGATCTATCTTGAGAATGTGTTGTATATGCATTTATTTATATTTATATTAAATATAACTTATACTTAGTGTTATAAGAAAAGCTATCCTGTACCCATATACTGTGATTTACAGGTATTTTGGTAAATGGTAAATGGCTGTATTTATATAGCGCTTTTATCCAAAGCGCTTTACAATTTGTTTCTCACATCTTACCCATTCACTCACACATTCACACACCAACGGTGGAGGCAACCATGCAAGGTGCCAACCTGCTCATCAGGAGCAATGGGGTTAAGTGTCTTGCTCAAGGACACTTCGACACGCTGCTCGGGAGGAGCGAGAATCAAACCGGGAACCTCCGGATTACCAGACGACTGCTCTACCTCCCAAGCCACTATCGCCCCCTATTACTAGGTCTATTTTATTATAAGGTATTTCTACTTTGGTCTCTATCACTATACATTTATAGTTAGTGTAATCAATCATTTTACCTGATGTACACTAGAATGTGCAGCATACCATTCTCTGACGTCTCACCCCTTTATGGAGGAGGATTGTTGGCATATTTACCTGGGTCACAAAAGAACGAACATAGCATGTTTACAAAAGAGGTTGATTATTCTGGTTGCAGAACGACAGCTCTCACTTTTTTCCTCATTCCATCTAGTGACACAACTGTCGGGTCTAGCTCGTATACTGCGTTGGACCACTAGCCTAAACTAAATGTATCAGCAATAGTAGTAATCATGGATTATCGTCATAGTTCTTGTAATCTTCAATCAAGTCAACTGTAAGTAATGCTTGAGACGTATAGCTAATGCTTGCATCACCATGGAGGTCTAAGGTAATAATGTGTTAGAAATTACTACCCCCGCGGCCATCGTCAACAGTCATTCACGGTCGGCTTTGTTGTCTGACTTTTCAAAGGGGGCGTGGTTTAGCGACAGGTCTATTGCTTTTAGCTTGTCAATCAGAATGGAGTGAGAAGGCATGTGTCAGTGGAGTGGGATGTTCTGAAGCCAGATTGGAATTCGTAGATTCGATTTTTTTTCCCGCAAGGTACTTTTCAACCTGTTCGTATACAATTTTTTCCATGACTTTTGAGATGGAGGTAAGAATGGAAACAGGGCGGTAGTTGCCTGGGTCTAATTTGCTGCCCTTTTTGTGCAGGGGGGTTACTCTCGCAATTTTGAAGTCTTTGGGTACATGTCCCTGTTTTATGGGACCCCCACCATGAGTTCTTCTCCTAAGGACGCCTGCTCCTCAAGTCATCAGAAGCCCCATGGCTTCCACTGGGTCCTGAAACAGACTCCTTTTCATGGTTTTGCTGTGGGTTACTTACCAGTAAATGGGTTAACAAACCCTAAATTGTTGCCACTTCCTGTGTATTATTTCAGTAAGCTTTACCCTACCTCTGCCTAGAACCAACGCTCTAAAGAAAACGGCAATGTATAGAGCCATAACATATTGGAATAGGATCCCATTACATATTATACGGACGGAAAACAAGGACAGTTTCAAAAAGAAACTTAAAGGAGCCATAATCTGGAAGGAAATCAATATATGTCATGCATGAGTGTAGCTGCAGCCATGTTATCCAAAACTTCTTCTGTTTAATTTGTGTTTTTTTCTTTTTAAAGGTATGGTGAAATGGATTCAAGGCTATTTTAGACCACATCATTTAATATTTTACATTTACATTTAGTCATTGAGATGACGCTTGTATCCGGAGTGACTTGCAAGTTCTGTACGACAGGTCAGCAGGAAGGGAGCGGTTCCGGGATGCTGTCGCCCTGTAGAGTACCGCCCTTTTCATAAAATGTCCTCTACCTAAGTCTGGTTTTGTGGAGGGGCAGTGTTTTGTGGGGAGATGGTATCCTGGAACTGTCTTCCCAGTGATGTTTGAAACATCAAAGAAAAGGCTAGTTTTAAATGAAATCTCAAACACTATTTACATTCACACACACAATACAATCTAGTCTGATTGATTGATTGATTGATTGATTGAGGATGTCATTGGCGGATTGCAGAGTGGGTACAATACAGTGCGGCTAGGTGCGTGCAGTTGTTGGGGGGATGCGGACCGGAGGGGGACTTTCGTCTTGTTTGCATCGGGGTCCCCCATTTTCTATTCATGATACAGCACAGCTTGAATACATGCACACCATGATAAAATCTTTTTATTTGGTTCTAACTTGATTGTATCTCTTTTTTTTGTATTTTATTTTTTTATTATTTTTTAAACAAACACAAACAAACATGACAACACAAGATTAGATATACAAGCATTAATTAACGGTGCACATCCAATGAAATCACCATTTAGTTAAATGTCTTATACAAGATATATCCCTAATACCTGCTATCTAATACCCTACCCACATAGGGTCCTACTAATCACCCCAAAGTACCAGAAAATACCAGAAACTACCCCAAAATACCCCAAAGTATACCCCAAAATACCAGAAACTACACCAAAATACCCCAAAATACCAGAAAATACCAGAAACTACCCCAAAATACCCCCAAAGTATACCCCAAAATACCAGAAACTACCCCAAAATACCCCAAAATACCAGGAAATACCAGAAACTACCCCAAAATACCCCAAAGTATACCCCATAATACCAGAAACTACCCCAAAATACCCCAAAGTATACCCCAAAATACCAGAAACTATCCCAAAATACCCCAAAGTATACCCCAAAATACCAGAAACTACCCCAAAATACCCCAAAATACCAGAAAATACCAGAAACTACCAGAAAATACCAGAAACTACCCCAACATACCCCAAAGTATACCCCAAAATACCAGAAACTACCCCAAAATACCCCAAAATACCAGAAAATACCAGAAACTACCCCAAAATACCCCAAAGTATACCCCAAAATACCAGAAACTACCCCAAAATACCCCAAAGTATACCCCAAAGTACCAGAAAATACCCCAAAATACCCCCAAAGTACCCCAAAGTATACCCCAAAGTACCAGAAAATACCCCAAAATACCCCAAAGTATACCCCAAAGTACCAGAAAATACCCCAAAATACCCCCAAAGTACCCCAATGTATACCCCAAAATACCAGAAAATACCCCAAAGTACCCCAAAATACCCAAAAGTACCCCAAAATACCCCAAAGTACCCCAACATATCCCCAAATGAAAACAAAAATTTGCACATTTTGTGTAATAGTGTAATAGTGTAATACTGTAATACTGTAATAGTGTGTAATAGTGTAATAGTGTGTAATAGTGTAATAGTGTAATAGTGTGTAATAGTGTAATAGTGTAATAGTGTGTAATAGTGTAATAGTGTAATAGTGTGCTAGTGTGTAATAGTGTAATAGTGTGCTAGTGTAATAGTGTGTAATAGTGTAATAGTGTGTAATAGTGTAATAGTGTGTAATAGTGTAATTTTGTGTAATAGTGTAATTTTGTGTAATAGTGTGTAATAGTGTGTAATAGTGTAATAGTGTGTAATAGTGTAATAGTGTGTAATAGTGTAATAGTGTGTAATAGTGTGCTAGTGTAATAGTGTGTAATAGTGTGCTAGTGTAATAGTGTGCTAGTGTGTAATAGTGTAATAGTGTAATAGTGTGTAATAGTGTAATAGTGTAATAGTGTGCTAGTGTGTAATAGTGTAATAGTGTGTAATAGTGTGCTAGTGTAATAGTGTGTAATAGTGTGTAATAGTGTAATAGTGTGTAATAGTGTAATTTTGTGTAATAGTGTAATTTTGTGTAATAGTGTGTAATAGTGTGTAATAGTGTAATAGTGTGTAATAGTGTAATAGTGTGTAATAGTGTAATAGTGTGCTAGTGTAATAGTGTGTAATAGTGTGCTAGTGTAATAGTGTGCTAGTGTGTAATAGTGTAATAGTGTAATAGTGTGTAATAGTGTGCTAGTGTAATAGTGTAATAGTGTGTAATAGTGTGTAATAGTGTGGTAGTGTAATAGTGTGTAATAGTGTAATAGTGTGTAATAGTGTGTAATAGTGTAATAGTGTAATAGTGTGCTAGTGTGTAATAGTGTAATAGTGTGTAATAGTGTGTAATAGTGTGTAATAGTGTAATAGTGTGCTAGTGTAATAGTGTAATAGTGTGTAATAGTGTAATAGTGTAATAGTGTGTAATAGTGTAATAGTGTAATAGTGTGTAATAGTGTAATAGTGTGTAATAGTGTAATAGTGTGTAATAGTGTGCTAGTGTAATAGTGTAATAGTGTGTAATTTTGTGTAATAGTGTGCTAGTGTAATAGTGTGCTAGTGTGTAATAGTGTAATAGTGTAATAGTGTGTAATAGTGTAATAGTGTAATAGTGTGCTAGTGTGTAATAGTGTAATAGTGTGTAATAGTGTGCTAGTGTAATAGTGTGTAATAGTGTGTAATAGTGTAATAGTGTGTAATAGTGTAATTTTGTGTAATAGTGTAATTTTGTGTAATAGTGTGTAATAGTGTGTAATAGTGTAATAGTGTGTAATAGTGTAATAGTGTGTAATAGTGTAATAGTGTGCTAGTGTAATAGTGTGTAATAGTGTGCTAGTGTAATAGTGTGCTAGTGTGTAATAGTGTAATAGTGTAATAGTGTGTAATAGTGTGCTAGTGTAATAGTGTAATAGTGTGTAATAGTGTGTAATAGTGTGGTAGTGTAATAGTGTGTAATAGTGTAATAGTGTGTAATAGTGTGTAATAGTGTAATAGTGTAATAGTGTGCTAGTGTGTAATAGTGTAATAGTGTGTAATAGTGTGTAATAGTGTGTAATAGTGTAATAGTGTGCTAGTGTAATAGTGTAATAGTGTGTAATAGTGTAATAGTGTAATAGTGTGTAATAGTGTAATAGTGTAATAGTGTGTAATAGTGTAATAGTGTGTAATAGTGTAATAGTGTGTAATAGTGTGCTAGTGTAATAGTGTAATAGTGTGTAATTTTGTGTAATAGTGTGTAATAGTGTAATAGTGTGTAATAGTGTAATAGTGTAATAGTGTGTAATAGTGTAATAGTGTGTAATAGTTTAATAGTGTGTAATAGTGTCTATTACACTATTACACACTATTACACTATTACACTATTACACTATTACACACTATTACACTAGCACACTATTACACTATTACACACTATTACACTATTATATTATTACACACTATTACACTATTACACTATTACACACTTATACACTATTACACTATTACACTATTAAACACTATTACACTATTACACTAGCACACTATTACACACTATTACACACTATTACACTATTACACACGATTACACTATTACACACTAGCACACTATTACACTATTACACACTAGCACACTATTACACTAGCACACTATTACACACTATTACACTATTACACACTATTACACTATTACACTATTATACTATTACACACTATTACACTATTACACTATTACACTAGCACACTATTACACACTATTACACACTATTACACACTATTACACCATTAGCACACTATTACACTATTACACTATTACACACTAGCACACTATTACACTATTACACTATTACACACTATTACACTATTACACACTATTACACTATAACACTAGCACACTATTACACTATTACACTATTACACACTATTACACTATTACACACTATTACACTATTACACTAGCACACTATTACACTATTACACTATTACACACTAGCACACTATTACACTATTACACACTATTACACTATTACACTATTACACACTAGCACACTATTACACTATTACACTATTACACACTATTACACTATTACACACTATTACACTATTACACTAGCACACTATTACACTATTACACACTATTACACTATTACACTATTACACTATTACACTAACACACTATTACACTATTACACACTATTACACTATTACACTAGCACACTATTACACTATTACACACTATTACACTATTACACACTATTACACTATTACACACTATTACACTATTACACACTATTACACTATTACACTATTACACAAAATTACACTATTACACTAATACACACTATTACACTATTACACGATTACACACTATTACACTATTAAACTATTACACACTAGCACACTATTACACTATTACACTATTACACACTATTACACTATTACACACTATTACACTATTACACTATTACACACTAGCACACTATAACACTAGCACACTATTACACACTATTACACACTATTACACTATTACACTAGCACACTATTACACTATTACACACTATTACACTATTACACACTATTACACTATTACACTATATCACTATTACACACTATTACACTATTACACTATTACACACTATTACACAAAATAACACTATTACACTATTACACTATTAAACACTATTACACTATTACACTAGCACACTATTACACACTATTACACACTATTACACTATTACACTATTACACACTATTACACTATTACACACTATTACACTATTACACTAGCACACTATTACACTATTACACTATTACACTATTACACACTAGCACACTATTACACTATTACACTATTACACTATTACACACTATTACACTATTACACTAGCACACTATTACACTATTACACACTATTACACTATTACACACTATTACACTATTACACTATTACACAAAATTACACTATTACACTAATACACACTATTACACTATTACACTATTACACACTATTACACTATTACACACTAGCACACTATTACACTATTACACTATTACACTATTACACTATTACACACTAGCACACTATTACACTAGCACACTATTACACACTATTACACACTATTACACTATTACACTAGCACACTATTACACTATTACACTATTACACACCATTACACTATTACACTATATCACTATTACACACTATTACACTATTACACTATTACACACTATTACACAAAATACCACTATTACACTATTACACACTATTACACTATTACACACTATTACACTATTACACACTATTACACTATTACACACTATTACACTATTACACTAGCACACTATTACACTATTACACACTATTACACTATTACACACTAGCACACTATTACACTAGCACACTATTACACTATTACACACTATTACACACTATTACACACTATTACACTATTACACACTATTACAGTATTACACTATTACACTATTACACACTATTACACTATTACACAAAATGTTCAAATTTTAGTTTTTCATTTTGGGATATGTTGGGGTACTTTGGGGTATTTTGGGGTACTGTGGGGTATTTTGGGATATACTTTGGGGTACTTTGGGGTATTTTCTGGTATTTTGGGGTATACTTTGGGGTACTTTGGGGTATTTGGGGTATTTTGGGGTATTATCTGGTACTTTGGGGTATACTTTGTGGTATTTTGGGGTATTTTCCGGTATTTTCTGGTATTTTGGGGTATACTTTGGGGTATTTTAGGGTATTGGGTTTTTTTTCTGGTACTTTGGGGTATACTTTGGGGTATTTTAGGGTATTTTGGGGTATTTTGGGGTATTTTCTGGTATTTTCTGGTATTTTGGGGTATACTTTGGGGTACTTTGGGGTATTTGGGGTATTTTGGGGTATTATCTGGTACTTTGGGGTATACTTTGGGGTCTTTTCTGGTATTTTCTGGTATTTTGGGGTATACTTTGGGGTATTTTAGGGTATTTTGGGGTATTTTCTGGTATTTTCTGGTACTTTGGGGTATACTTTGTGGTATTTTGGGGGTATTTTCTGGTATTTTCTGGTATTTTGGGGTATACTTTGGGGTATTTTAGGGTATTTGGGGTATTTTCTGGTACTTTGGGGTATACTTTGGGGTATTTTGGGGTATTTTCTGGTATTTTGGGGTATACTTTGGGGTATTTTAGGGTATTTTGGGGTATTTTCTGGTACTTTGGGGTATACTTTGGGGTATTTTGGGGTATTTTCTGCTATTTTCTGGTACTTTGGGGTATACGTTGGGGTATTTTGGCTTTTGGGGTATACTTTGGGCTATTTTAGGGTATTTTGGGGTATTTTCTGGTATTCCCTGGTACTTTGGGGTATACTTTGGGGTATTTTGGGGTATTTTCTGGTATTTTCTGGTATTTTGGGGTATACTTTGGGGTATTTTGGGGTATTTTCTGGTATTTTCTGGTACTTCGGGGTATACTTTGGGGTATTTTGGGGTAATTTCTCGTATTTTCTGGTACTTTGGGGGGATTAGTAGGACCCGACTGGGGTCTTTCTTTTGCATGTTTTTTTTTCTATCTGAAAGTTATTGCCTGGGCCCATAAGAACTGACAGCATGTGACCATTGTCTGCTCATACTAGTCAACTTCCCCAGCTGATAGGTAGATACTGTCTGTAACTGCAGCTATGGTTGGCTGGATTACTGCAATGCACTTTATATAGGGGTGAGTGGATCCTCAGTGGCTCGCCTTCAGATGGTGCAGAACGCCGCTGCTTGTCTTTTAACTGGCACTCGAAAATACGACCACATCTCACCGATTTTATTTTCACTCCACTGGCTCCCAGTGCACTTTAGGATTCATTTTAAAATTCTTTTATTTGCTTCTAAAGCTCTTCATGACCTTGCTCCACCCTACCTCTCTGAGCTGTTGCAGGTCTATACACCTTCTCGCTCTCTCAGGTCAGCTGACCAGCTGCTCCTAGTAGTGCCTACAACTAGGCCTAAGCTCAGGGGGGACCGTGCTTTCTCCGTTGTCGCCCCCAAAATGTGGAATGAACTGCCACTGCAGATTAGGCAGGCCTCATCATTGCCCCGTTTCAAAGGCCTCCTTAAGACCCACCTTTTCTCTCTGGCTTTCGACACCATGTAGCTTCTTGATTTTATGATCTTATTGTCTTACTGTGTTGTTGTTGTATCGTTTTGTTACTGTGTCCTTTGCTTTTAAATATTTTTTTAAGTACTCTGATCTATTTAAATTTGTATTGCTGCCTATATTTACCTAATGTTTTTTATCTCTGTTTTGGTACTCTTGTTTTTTTAATCTATTTTTAGTGCTGCTAATAGTTTTTAATATGCTCCCTCTGTACAGCACTTTGTGCCCCTGTGGCTGTTAAAGCGCTTTATAAATAAAGTTGGATTGGATTGGATTGGATGGTTAACGGTTGGTTAATATAGTTATATTCGTTTACAGTTTTATATGCTTATTTTTTGCATATTAATAATAATACACACGATTGTATTTCATTGTATTTCTTATGGGTTTATATAAGATATATGAGTGGCGCACGATTTCTATTTGTTTGTGCAATTATTTTAGTCTCACGAGACTTGGTCCACTTGGTATCCGGTGACGTGTTTCCGCCTTCCTTCTCTTGAGTTCCGACATGACTGTGGACTGTGGACTGTGGACTGTGGACTGTGGGTGGATTATTGACTTTCCTGTCAATCCCAACAAGTAAAAGACAATCTACCAAGACAACCTAACAAGACAATCTACCAAGATAAGGATTAAAGACATAACACTAGAACGCATCGATGTTCTCTTATACTGGCATGCAGCCAATAAGGTAGTCAACTTCACCAGCTGATAGATAGATGCTGTCTGCTCCTACTAGTCAACTTCACCAGCTGATAGATGCTGTCTGCAGCACCTCTACTTCCTCAGGCACCTAAGGAAGTTCAAAGTGAGTCAGAAGATCCTTAATAAAAACAAAATTACAAACATCTCAAAACAAACTGGTCAGACTACTGCTTGACCTTACTCCTAGAACCCACCTCACCCCTGCCCACTTTGACAACCTAGGATGGCTTAGAGTAGACGACAGAGTACAACAACTTGCAATGGGCCTGGTCTACAAGATACACTACACGACCAAGGTACCCATGTACATGTCAAAATACTTCCCAAAGGTCAGTGAATACCACGATCACAACACCAGAGGGAGCTCCACAAATCATGTTAAACCCAGATTCGGCTCAAATAAGGGACTAAACACGTTTCGCAATTATGCCACATCAATGTGGAACGCCCTACCCAAAGCTGTAAAGGAATGTGGATCACTACCCACTTTCAAAACCTCTCTCAAGGGACACCTACGGGAGACTGCAATTCAACACTGGCCCCTGTAAATATCCTAACCCAACCCCCTCCAATGTACAGTAATTTACCTAGTATGGTTTTGTCAATAGTTCAATGTACAATTGTGTTTGTTTGTACAGTGTCTCCTCCCCCCCCCCCCCCTCAATGTACAGTGTTACTTGTTTATACAGTGTGCCCCCCGCCCCCCCCCCCCCCCCAACCACCTCCAATGTAAATTACCCAGTATGGTTGTCAATATCCCAATGTACCCAACCCCCCCCACCCAACCTCCTCCAATGTACAGTTTCTACGTCAAATGTATATACTCCCTTTTCTTGACTCCTTCTGTATCACAAACAGTACTGTATTTGCAAATCTGGTATGTCATAAATGTATAGATGTAGCAGTACTGACTATCTGTATGTCATGTATGTCATATATGTCTATATGAATTGAAAATGGGGGACCCTGATGGAAACAAGACAAACGTCTTTCTCAGGTCTGCATCCCCTTAACAATTGTATGTATTTAAGCATTACTGTATTGTACCCATTCTGCAATCTGTTAAATAAAGTTTTCATTCATTCATTCATTCAATAACTTCTACTCATGCACAATAGAGAGCATCCTGACTGGTAACATCACCTCCTGGTTTGGGAACAGCACCGCACACGACCGCAGCAGACTACAGAGAGTGGCCCGTTCAGCCGAAAGCACAATTGGAGGTGGGCTTCCCACTCTCCAGGACATTTATATCAAGTGTTGCAGGGCCAAGGCTAAGAGAATAATCAAAGACTCTAGTCACCCAAACAACTGCCTCTTTGAACTGCTGTGGTCAGGCAAGCGCTACCGGAGTCTCATGGCCAGTACAGAGAGACTCAGAAGGAGTTTCTATCCCCAGGGCCCAGGAGTTCAAAACTTGTAATCCCTATCGGATTGGATCAGATTTGTATTCATTCATTTCAACTCATTATGAATTGAAAATGGGGAATGAATGAATGAATGAATGAATGAATGAACGAATGAATGAATGAATGAATGAATGAATGAATGAATGAATGAATGAATGAATGAATGAATGAATGAATGAATGAATGAATGAAAACTTTATTTAACAGATTGCAGAATGGGTACAATACAGTATGGCTCAATACACACAATTGTTAAGGGGATGCAGACCAGATAAAGACGTTTGTCTTGTTTACATCAGGGTCCCCCATTTTCAATTCATAGTGACATTTATGACATACACAACATACATGACATTTATGACATAGGGACATACATGACATACAGGTATTTAGTACTGTTACATTTGTGACATATACAATATTCAAATATACAGTACTGTTACCCATCGGTCCTGACAGAGTATATACATATGATGGGGAGGGGACTGTACATTAGGAGGGGGTGGGTGGGTGGGAGAGAAATATACATACGTTGGGGAGAGAATATATACATACGGTGGGGAGGAGACTGTACATTTGGAGGGGGTGGGTGGGTGGGAGAGAAATATACACACGGCGGGGAGAGAATATATACATGCGGTGGGGAGGAGACTGTCTATTAGGAGGGGGCGGGGGTGAGGGGGTTTGGACATTTACGGTGGCCAGTTTCGAATTGCAGCCTCCCGTAGGTGCTCTTTAAGAGCGGTTTTGAATGTGGGTAGGGATTCACATTCCTTTACAGCTTTGGGTAGGGCGTTCCACATTGATGTGGCATAATTGCGAAATGTGTTTAGTCCCTTGTGTAGCGACTATCCTAATGTCCTGGTAGACGCTCGGTTGGGTGCGGGGATTCCTCGTCTTTGACGCGCAATTAGAAAATACACAATGTCGAGTCTGTGTCACCTGCCGTTGGGTGAAGTTCCCATTTAATTCAAGTATTTAGCATAATACACGTGATGAGCCAAACAATAATTACTTCATAATGCTGTTAATAATACTTAAACCGAGCGAGGGTACGTGCGTGTGTTCATGCGGTAAAAACCGTGAGATCTCTCCGTCACCCATACCTAGATACATTGATTGACCATAGCCTACACCTGTGCCTTTATTCAAAACATATGCGCTCCGTGCTGCCACCCAGTGCTCCGTGCTGCCACCCAGTGATGAACTTAACAAACTACAAACTAAGCACAAAAACCATCAAATAGCTCCTACACCTTGTTTGAGCCGAATCTGGGTTTAACATGATTTGTTGAGCTTCCTCTGGTGTTGTGGTCGTGGTATTCACTGACCTTTGGGAAGTATTTTGACATGTACATGGGTACCTTAGTCGTATAGTGTATCTTGTAGACCAAGCCCATTGCAAGTTGCTGTACTCTGTCGTCTACTCTAAGCCATCCTAGGTTGTCAAAGTGGGCAGGGGTGAGGTGGGTTCTAGGGGTAAGGTCAAGTAGAAGTCTGACCAGTTTGTTTTGTGATGTTTGTAATCTTGTTTTAGCGCTTTTGAGATGCTCTGGTACCATGAGGTGCAAGCATAGTCGTAGTACCCTTGAATGAGTGCTCCTGCCAGAGTCTTCAGGGTATTCTTGTTTACCAGTGAGGAGATCCGGTACAAGAATCTAGTTCGTTGGTTGACTTTTTTTATTACCTTGGATGCCATTTTGTCACAGGAAAGATTTGCCTCTAGGATGGAACCTAGGTAGGTAATTTCATCTTTCCTTGTGACAATATTGTCACCCACTGTAACTGAGAAGCCGTCGGTCTTGCTGAGTTTGTTATTTGATCCGAAGAGAATGGACTCTGTTTTACCCAGGTGTAATGATAGTTTGTTATCAGCGAGCCAGGTGCAGATTCTGCCGAGTTCAGAGCTGAGGGTTTTTTCAACCTGTAACTTGTTCTTGTCAGAGACCAGCAGGGACCCTGATGTAAACAAGACGAAAGTATTTCTCTGGTCTGCATCCCCTTAACAATTGTGTCTATTGAGCTGTACTGTACTGTACCCATTCTGCAATCTGTTAATACAAAATGTCAATCAATCAATCAATCAATAGGGATTCAATGTTTTGAACTCCTGGGCCCAGGCCATCAGGATGCTCAATGACTCTATGTAACAACCCATCATCTACACTCATTGCACACACATACATTTTAACACTATATGTATCTATTTATTAAAGAGATATGCACTACATTCATACCTCATTTGCACCTTACCATAAAGTTTTGTACCTCATTGACTGCATTTGTACCTCATTGTCTGCATTTTACTAATTTTTACTCATTGTACTTAGGTTGTACTCTAGATTGTATATTGTATAGTTATTCCTTCTTTTACTTACTTTTTTACTGTATGAAGCACACTCTCAGGGGCTCATATCAGTTGATTGATTGATTGATTGAAAACTTTATTAACAGATTGCAGAATGTGTACAGTACAGCTCAATACATACAAATGTTAAGGGGATGCAGACCAGAGAAAGACTTTCGTCTTGTTTACATCAGGGTCCCCCATTTTCAATTCATCATAACATATATGACACACACGACATACAGATAGACAGTACTGCTATGCATCTATACATTTATGACATACCAGATTTGCAAATACAGTAGGCCTACTGTTTGTGATACAAAAAGAGTCCAGAAAAGAGAGTATATACATTTGACTTAGAAACTGAACTCATACAGAACCAAGCATTTCACTGTGTGAATGAATTAATGAAAACTTTATTTAACAGATTGCAGAATGGGTACAATACAGTACAGCTCAATACACACAATTGTTAAGGGGATGCAGACCTGAGAAAGACGTTTGTCTTGTTTCCATCAGGGTCCCCCATTTTCAATTCATATAGACATTTATGACATACACAACATACATGACATTTATGGCATAGGGACATATAGGTATTTAGTACTGATACATTTGTGACATAAACGGTATTCAAATATACAGTACTGTTACCCCTAGATCCTGACAGAGTATATACATATGATGGGGAGGGGACTGTACATTAGGAGGGGGTGGGTTGGTGGGAGAGAGATATACATACGGCGGGGAGGGAATATATACATGCGGTGGGGAGGAGACTGTCTATTAGGAGGTGGTGGGGGTTTTGGGCATTTACGGTGGCCAGTTTCGAATTGCAGCCTCCCGTAGGTGCTCTTTAAGAGCGGTTTTGAATGTGGGTAGGGATTCACATTCCTTTACAGCTTTGGGTAGGGCGTTCCACATTGATGTGGCATAATTGCGAAACGTATTTAGTCCCTTGTTTGAGCCGAATCTGGGTTTAACATGATTTGTTGAGCTTCCTCTGGTGTAGTGGTTGTGGTATTCACTGACCTTTGGGAAGTATTTTGACATGTACATGGGTACCTTAGTCGTATAGTGTATCTTGTAGACCAGGCCCATTGCAAGTTGCTGTACTCTGTCGTCTACTCTAAGCCATCCTAGGTTGTCAAAGTGGGCAGGGGTGAGGTGGGTTCTGGGGGTAAGACCAAGTAGTAGTCTGACCAGTTTGTTTTGTGATGTTTGTAATTTTGTTTTAAGCGCCTTTGGGGTGCTTTGGTACCATGAGGTGCATGCATAGTCGTAGTACCCTTGAATGAGTGCTCCTGCCAGAGTCTTCAGGGTATTCTTGTTTACCAGAGAGGATATCCGGTACAAGAATCTAGTTCGTTGGTTGACTTTTTTTATTACATTGGATGCCATTTTGTCACAGGAAAGATTTGCCTCTAGGATGGAACCCAGGTAGGTAATTTCGTCTTTCCTTGTGACAATATTGTCACCCACTGCAACTGAGAAGCCGTCGGTCTTGCTGAGTTTGTTATTTGAACCGAAGAGAATGGACTCTGTTTTGCCCATGTGTAATGATAGTTTGTTATCAGCGAGCCATATGCAGATTTTGCCTAGTTCAGAGCTGAGGGTTTTTTCAACCTGCAACTTGTTCTTGTCAGAGACCAGCAGGGCTGAGTCATCCGCAAACAGGAACAAGTTGCAGTCACAGGCTGTCGACATGTCATTTGCATAAATTAGGAAGAGTAGCGGTCCTAGTATGCTTCCTTGTGGAACACCACAGCTCACTGTGAGGGGGGGGGGGATAGAGTACCGTTTACCTCTACCATCTGTTCTCTCCCCTCCAGGTAGAGGGGAGAGAAGTACATGTATTTTATATGTGACGAATAATAAACAAACTTGAACTTGAAACCTGGGGATAGATCAAAGGATACAAGCTGCCATTAAACAACAACAACAACGACACAAAATAATAATAAGTGGTATTCTCGAAGTCAACTTCCTGTCTGTTTAACTTTCTGTCTAAGTGCATGTCTGGCTCGGGGGAGAAACATGAATGAATGAAAACTGTATTTAACAGATTGCAGAATGGGTACAATACAGTACGGCTCAAGTACATGCTCTTAGAATCACCAGAAAGGCTTTCGAAATAGTGAAATGCAAAACAAATTATATGGAAAGGTTATGAAATGAACAAGAATGTGATAAAACATGTAATAAAAACGGAGCTCAACGCATACATTTGATCGTAGAAATACGTTTGTTGCCCCAATACCAAGATGGCGGCGGCAAACTCTTCATTCATTCATTCATTCATTCATTCTCGTGACGTCAGAGTGACCACCGCAACACTTCCGGTATTTTTAGCTCATGGGAGAAAGCGGGGGAGGGGGGAGCAAGGTAGCGCGTGAATTCATGTTGATTAGAGCCCCTCCTTCCCCCTCACGAACTCCGTGCAACGCGGAAGTGCAGTGGTGTGATTTCTTCCCGTAGCCTATGTTTGCGAAGACGCTCTTTGATTGGCTAGCCGCGTACAGCGAAGACCCTCTCTGATTGGTTTAGCGCCGAAGGGTCTCTTCTGCCTTGTACATATATATTCTCTGCTTCAAAGTGGTTATGCTTTGGCCCTCTTTCGAAGTGGGTTAGGGTTAGAGTAAGGGTTAGGGTTAGGGTTAAGGTTAGGGTTAGGGAACAATACAATTGTTGTTGAATATGCGGAAGAGACCCTTAGGCGCTAAACCAATCAGAGAAGGTCTTCGCTATACGCGGCTAGCCAATCAGAGAGCGTCTTCGCAAACATAGGTTACGGGGGGAAAATCACTCTCCCGAGAGAGACGCCTCCAGGTGGACAGTCAGCTGCAGCATAGCGGTTGGTCGCACCGTAAGTTTCGGTTTCCTTTAGTCAGAAACTAAAGCAAAGCAAACTGCCAAACTCTTCCGTCTGGACACAACAAGATCGACTAACAAAAGCAAAAATATGGAGCCCGAGATAACCAAAATAATTTGTGCGAATCATGGATCAATTGATATAGACCAATTGACGGCCAACGTCTCTTGTGCTTCGATAAGAGATATCATTGCGAATCGAGACAAGTTTGTCCTCGTGGATTGCTACGGGGGGCAGAAGGCTGTAGCCAAGACGAACCTTCGACTGTGCAGGTCGAAAGATTGTCATGGCTGCGGGAATCTACATCTTTGTAAACGGTTCTTGTTTGGAAATTGCCAATTCGCTCGAGGAAGGTAAGTTAGGCAATAGTCAATTGTCAATAGTCAATAGTCCAATGTACAATTTAGTTTGTTTGTACAGTGTCTCCTCCCCCCCCTCAATGTACAGTTTTACTTGTTTATACAGTGTGCCCCCCCCCCCAACCACCTCCAATGTAAATTACCCAGTATGGTTGTCAATATCCCAATGTACCCAACCCCCCCCACCCAACCTCCTCCAATGTACAGTTTCTACGTCAAATGTATATACTCCCTTTTCTTGACTCCTTCTGTATCACAAACAGTACTGTATTTGCAAATCTGGTATGTCATAAATGTATAGATGTAGCAGTACTGACTATTAGACAGGGTCAATTTTCAGATAATCATAACCCTGAAGGCATTTCGTGTTTATTTTAGGTACACAACATTTCTAGGGGTATTAAGGGGTGCTGAATCCAAATCTGCTGTATACCAAGCTCAAAAATGTCAAACAAGGCCTCAAAATTGAGAAATCCAACATGGCCGCCAGCACCAGGCCCTCTCTCCACAAAAACAGGTGCTAAACCCACATTTCTTATTCTACTGACATGAAACTTTGCACAGAACATCTGCACCTATGGAGGAAGAAGGTAGGAATATAGCTGTGGTGCAACCATGAGAGTAACACGGTGTTTTGACTGTCTAACTGTAATCTTTGTATAGGCGAGGATACAAAAATGACATTTCTTCAGTGTTTGCAGGAATACTGCAGCAATTTGGTAATAACTATACAGTGTGGGACACCAGCATTGGAATCCCCCAAGTCTTAGCTTTCTTCAGGTACCAAGTTTATGCAAGTAGCTCTTATAAATCTGGATATATAAGCATTTTAATGTAAGCATGCTGTTTTAGGTGAATTTTCAAAAAATAAATGGTGGGGCTTAATGAGTTAAGTGTGACTACACAAGGTACAAACCTGAATTAAATGTGCTTTTGTAAGTTTTCTTACATGGGGGATCCAATGCCATATTCAGATTTATATCTCTGCTGTATACCAGGCTCAACATTTTCAAATAAGGCCTCAAATTTGAGAAACCCAACATGGCCACCAGCGCCAGTCTGAAATCTATTTAAGTGCATATCTTTTTGACTAAACAAGGTAGAAACATGAATGAAATGTGTTTTTATATGTTTGCATACATGAGGAATTTAAAATCATATCCTGATTTTAGATCAGTTGTGAAAATGTTGCTTGAAACTCATATTTATAGCAGAAACGGTGGTCGTTATTGATGCATAACTCATCAACCAAATAAGAAGGAAAAGCAGGATGATCCCAGGCCATGGATTTATTCATCAAACTCTTTTCTCTTGCATTATTTTAATCAACATGTACAATAGAGAGCATCTTGACCGGCAACATCACCTCCTGGTTTGGGAATAGCACTGCAAAAGACCAAAGCAGACTACAAAGAGTGACACGTTCAGCCGAACGCACAATTGGAGGGGGGCTCCCCACTCTCCAGAACATTTACAACAAGCGTTGCAAGGGGAAGGCTAAGAGAATTATTAAGGACTCGAGCCACCCGAACAACTGCCTCTTTGAACTGCTGCCGTCAGGCAAGCGACACAGGAGTCTCAAGGCGAGCACAGAAAGACTCAGAAGTAGCTTCTATCCCCAGGCCATCAGGCTGCTAAACGAACAATGAATGAACACTACACAACAACAACCACCAAACACACATAGCACACACATCCACACGCACACACTCACTTTAAACAAACACACTGTAGCACCCACTACACACACTTTATAGCACACACCCACTTTAAACAAACACACTGTAGCACCCACTCCCCACACTTTATATTTATGGATGAAGGATTGCACTACAACTCGTACACCTTACTGTAAATTGTACCTAAAATTGTACCTCATCCCATTTCTGCTTTGCACTAGATAGTACTGTACATTAGTACACTGCATAGTATTGTGTATTGTATATTATATGGTAACTCAGAACATTGTACATATGTCTATACCGAACAACTGTGACCTCATTCTTCTTCTAAATTCATGCTATATTATGTTATTATGTTATTTGATACTACCTTGTCTAGCACAGTCTCTGGAGCGTAACAGTAAGAAGCATTTTGTATGAAAGTATTCTGTACTTCTGTATGACAACTATTAAAGAACTTGAACTTGAACATGCCATTTATGCAAATTATATAGTCCTTAATATTCGTACAGTAGCTTATGTACAGTAATTTATTGTCAGTCATCAATCGTATTCAGGCAGGTGTCTTGCAGTTGCATGATTCATCCAATGCCACTTTTCCTGAATAGAATAGAATAAAATAAAAATTATTTTACCATATCAATATAAGTGAATGTTCGTTTGAATACTTGTTACAGTAATCCTTACAGTGACAGCTTATTCACACTCTTCCTCAGTGTTCCGGCAGGTGTTGACTTTCTTACAATTGCATGCTTTGATACATGCCATGTGACTCTTCCTGAATAGAATAGAGTAGAAGAGAATTGAAAGATTATAGCCATCTCTCGTACAAGTATATTCGAACACATGATACAATTGTCCTTACAGTGATTTATTCTGTTCCTTCATTCCTTTTTTTCTCTCTGTTATAGGCATATGTTCACAATTCTGTTAACAACAAACAGTCTAGAGTATACAGTCTTGCAGGTGGATATGCTCTACCACATCATAGTTTTACAATCTAATAACATTGATCACTATCAGCTAATCTTTCATACATACCTGCAGCTGCAGCGTTGGCTGAGGCACTCCTTGGTACACCCACATGAAGTGAACTCCCTGCAGGCTTTAGGCATGGGTGGCAGAGAGAGTAGCTGTGGCACTAGCTGTCCTTCCTTGTGTATCCAGTCCACCCCATTTCATCAACAGGAGGAAGATCAGGGTGTGGCAGGTGAGCTTGGTTCCAGATGCTTGCTTGATAGTGTGAGCACTGAGGACATCTCCATCTCTGCTTATTTTTAAAGCAAACTACAAAGAAATTCTCATCCAAAAGTAGTAGATAGATAACAGGTCATACATGTAGGTATGCATTTGGTTATGTGGGTGGGTAGGTTTATAGGCAGGTGGGTGGGTTGTTATATATTATTATGTACACAGTATATCCATGTATGTACTGTGTGTATGTATGTTTGTATTAACACGAATCTTTTAATGTATTCTGGTATTTTATAATATGCATATTTTTGTATGTTTGATTTTATAAAACGGGGGACGTTCTTGATAAGCCTCTAGGCTTCTAACTTCTCCTTCACAATCGTTATAACTTATTATGTATTGTTTTTACTTCTGTTTAACTGTGTTAATAAACAAACAAACAAAACAAAACAATAGTGTGAGCGCATGATGTGGAACTTCACTGCATCCGAGGTTGGTGGCAGAGTCTCTTGTGGACGGCCTTTGCAGAATAACTTGACTCTTGCTTTGTTGCACGTATCCATCTCAGGCACACCATAGATCTTGCAGATGAATCTCCCTGTTGATGTCACAAGATCTTCTGTGAAAGGGCCCTTCCCAAGGCCAGCAAGATCAGTGTGATGGTGCTCGAACACCTGCCAGGCTTTTTTCTTTCCATGACCACTGAACTGGGACACACTGTCACATCCGGTGAGGGCATGGAAGGCAAGGATTGTGTCCAGTTGATCATCAGATAGTAGCTTTCTAATGTCATGTACTGGAAAATATTTTGGATCCTTTGATGTCCCAGCTTTCATGTAGAGATGCGTACATCGGATCCTGTCATAGTGAGCCAAGAGTAGAAGCAGCACATCTGTGTCACGCGCTGACACAATGATTGTTTCCATTGGAGCCTGGATGCAGTGTAAAATCAGTCGTGTATCAGCTTCCTCATGGTCAGCACAGAGAGGAGACTTCAAGATCTGGATCTGTTGACTTGACGGTTGTCGCTTCAGCAAACCCCCCTGATACTACAACTACAGGTTCATCATCCGGGCTGTGCTCTATCAGGTGGTTTGAGAGTAGTTGAGCGAGATCTGATTTGTTGTCTTCAAGGGCCATGAAGCTCGACCAATCGGCAGGAAGTGGAACAGACTTGTTTTTGATTTCACGACGTACTGGTCTGTGGCGCTGTTTGCGTTTCACCCTTGTGCCTGTTTTGATGGATTGGTCATGGTATCTGTCAAAGACGACATCTACCCTCTGGTATTTTGCTCCCATCTTCAACACGGTGTCAGTGAACTTGTTAGCATAGTCACCAAATGTTGTAGTGTCAGGTGGCTTTCCGAGTGCCATTACCAGAGCTTGGCCATCAATGACCAGGCAGCTGGGTCCCTGAAGGGTAAGATCTGCAGGGATTTTAACTTGTTTCGTCAGTATATTTGCTAACACAGACTTGTTGGTGGAATGTAGACTCCCGTTAGTTGTGGCCAGAGATGGCGGGATGGGCATGAGCTCATGCTGGAGAATATTGTCAAGGTCTACCTTACGACCTGCTCTGTAAGCTGTGATGAGCCTTTGTAGAATCTGCCTGTCCACTTTGATGGTGTTTTGCTTGTTCTTAGAAAGTTGCACAACTTCATACAAAGAGGCAAATGTCTTGGCTTTGTTCTTTCGAATGGGTGATTTCAGGTTCAGGTGCTGGTCACTATCTGGAGGTTCACACAAACGTTTGTCCACAAACATGTTCAGTTGTGCCTGTCCAAGGTGTTCTGCGCCAAGTAGGGATTCTTGAATCTCCGGTGTGACTACGTCCTTGTTGATTATGTTTCTCAGTGTGTCACCCCCATCTTGAAACACTCCGTGCTCTTTCAATGACACACAGAGTCTGCTTTCATCAGTGTCGTCTCTCTCCATTCTACTCTTTATGCACTCGGTGTGTGTGTACACATCGTCTTCCTCGTCTGTTGTCAGTCTCAGCATTGTTGTTGTCTGAGAAGCTATGACTGTTCTCAGATTATATGACAGTGTCCATCTCCTGAGGGATGTTTCTATTCTGGTGATTCCTACCAAGCCTCCACTCTTTTTTCCTGTAGCATTGAGCCACTCTGTACTTTGATCCGCTGAAACCTGATTGAAGTGTCGATCACTGCGTTTTACAACGAAGTTGCCTCTCTGAAACTCGAGGAGGATTTCTGGTGGGAGAGCAGACATCTCAGCCAGGTACACAGTACCCCACCGGGCGTAGTTGATATGATTGTACCTGAAGAAGAAGGGCAGCATACGTTTGAAAGCATACAGGTGGAGATCCCACAATCCATCACGTTGTGCTCGTGTAAAGTAGAGTAGGATGCTGACCATAGTCATGTAGTCCCACCAGAATGCAGCGTTCAGGTCATCAACTACAAGCAATGCAGCAAACTCCTTCATGGGCTGCTGGAATCTGTCTGTAGAAAGTAAGTCGACCATCTGTGCGATGTCATCAGCAACTGTTGATTGGCAGAGATCTGTGAGCTCAGCTCTCAGGGTGACATCAACTCCATCCAGATATGCATAAAGCTGTGGGAGTAGTAGCTGCCAAAGAGCCTGCAGGGTAAGTTTGTGGGTCCTCATGGCACGTGCATACCCCTTTCCTGCCATGACATGCTGAGCAGCATTTGCTCCCAGAAGATCACACTTGACCCATAGCTCGCTCAGGCCAGAATCAGCCATGTGTTGTCCGATCACACCCAGGAAGTTCATGGAAATGTGAAGGCCTCCGAGGCAAGGGATAAGCACATCCTTGTATTCTTCTACTGACCACTTCAGTTCCAATAACTTCGGATAAAGTGCCTCGTCCACTGTGAGAATGACATGTTGTTGTTCCATTGATTTGGCGACATGGAGCACTCGCTTGACGACTGTGTTCAGTGTATAGAGTTCCGATGCAGGAGCCTGGATGATAGGTAGGTACTAGTGGTCTGCAAGGGCCTTGAAATAAAGCCTGAGCCCTGCCCGAGCCCTTGAACTTCAGGCCCTGCCCGAAAATAAGCCCGACTGTAAATAATATTTTAAGCCCTAGCCCGCGTGAAAACCTGAAAAAAATTATTATTATTATTATTATTATTATTATTATTATTATTATTATTATTATTAAAATATAAAACATTTTGTATTTGTTTTAAATATTCGAAACACGGTTTTATATGAACGTAATAAATAAACAAAACTAAGAAGCATTTACATAGCCTGTTTCGCAATGCCGTCTCTCCCAGTGCTCGCTTATATAGACTGACTCACACTGTCACACATCAGCCTCGTAAAACGTATTGAAGGCTATAGAATCTTCTTTGACACACGCACACACACACACACACGACACACAATAGCCTACTCAGTCAAACAAACAAACAGAAAACAGAAATCAGATTTCGAGCAGAGCAACGTAATGAAAATCACAACAAAACAAGTAGCAGTCGCGACCCAGCAAATAGTAAACATCACTCACCAGACGTCAGCAACGCGTTGAACACCGTTAACAAAACCGGCTACATACATCCCAAGAACAAATTAAAACGTTCGCCAACTGGTTATTATTCCAACACAACCAATCGAGTTGAACTTGTCCCCTGAGTTCTCTCTGCGCGCTGCAGTAATTACATCCAAATGTTTCTCTGGCGCAAAAGAGAAAGCGAATCTTAAAACGAAGGTTATCATATAACACTAGTTATATGAAAAAAATAAAAATAAAATAAAAAAAACTGCGGTGCCCGGGCCCGGCCGAGCCCGAATTATTTATTAAAAAAAAAGCCCTACCCAGCCCGAACCCGCCGGGCCGGGCCCCGTCGGGCCTGGGCAAGGTTGCAGTGCACTAGTAGGTACCCTACTGTAGTTTTCTCTGGGTTGACTGTGCTTGCCTTTTCATTGAACAATGTCCAGGAAGGCATTGGTTTCTGAGATGTCCTGGACATGTGGAAAGCCATATCAGTAGCTTGTGCTTTCTGTGCTGCGGGACATTGCTCAGATGACTGTGTGAAACAGTCTGCTGCTATTACACCACTGAATGGGCGCTCTGTGATTCCTCTTTTTGGTGCAGGTATGATATCAGTCATTGCCTGGGGGATGTTGAGGGTTTCTGACTTGGAATGAAGATAAATCCCTTCCAGGAGATCACCTACAGGAGGACCACGTTGCCAGGCAGCCACTTGAGTGGCATGGAATGTCCCTTTTCCATCCAGAGTGTACTCGTTGATGTCGACATTGTCTGTTGAGAAATGAACAAAGCGCCCCCTTACTAGATTTAGTGGAACAACAGCACCGTCATCATCCATGGTCTCCAAGGTCTTCTTAGCCAATGCAGTATCAAGTTTGAGTACCTCACGGTAACTCATAACATGACCTGCCTGGTGAAACATGTTTACCAACTCCTTCAAACGTGTGGCTTGATGAAGGGTACTGGCCAGTCCTATGTGCTTCGGAGTGAGGAACTTGTCTCCACTGGCTGTGTACATAAGATCCTGTGCAATGCTGCGGACTCTAAGCTGTCGTTTGGCTGTGTTCTTATCATCATCAATATTGTCATCCTCCAGAAGGTGCTGACCACCTAGTAACAAGTTGAGGAACATGTAAAGGCTGTTGGGTATGCTGTCTATTGCTCTGTTTTCACTGATGTCTATCCCTTCTTGTTTGGGATGAGAGAGCATGTCCCTTCGGATCGGCAATGCTACATGCACCATGTTTAGGAACATATCTTGATCCTCATGTTGGAATGTAGGAATGACTCTCTCAATGTCTGCAGAGTCGTTTTTCACCATTGCTGATACTGGAATATACCGGTATTTGGATGGAACCAAGACAGTACGAGGTTCATTTCGGGGCTGATCATGCAGTACAACAAAGTCGTATATGCCCTCAAGACGATCAGCTATTTGTTCCTTGAATGTGTTCCTTCTGCTCAGAAATCTAGATGGTATATCCAGTTGAGCCTCATTAGCGAGTGTATAGTACCGGTCCCACACATGTACAAGATCCAGAATATCCTCTTGCTTTGCTGATTGTTCAAGTTCTTGGCAAAGCCACTCCAATGGCATGTCTGTGCTCGTTAGTGACATTTCTTCCAGGCGTTTGGTCCTACGTTCGAACTTGGTCTTGCAAGTCTGGTGATAGCTCCCTTCTGCAGCAGTAAGATCATTTACACAAGCTAGTCGCACTATTAAGAATGAGTCATACATGCTGCTTGTAGTATTCTGCTACTGACTCTCAAATCTTGTATGTCATGTAGTGCTTCTTTACGAACTTCTTGGCAAAAGATACATTGCTTCCAATCCATTGGAGGGATTTTGCTGCGTAGCCTAACATTTTGCATAGTTGCTGTGAATGCACATGGCATTTCTTTGGCAATTTTCTTCGATCCAGCCTTCAACCTTTCAATTTTACCTTTATCCATGTATGGCGCTCGGCAATCCCTATGCCATAAGAAATGGTGAGGCAAGTCTCCTTGAAATATCTCTGTAAGTCGACTAGTTGCATCTCGAAAATTGTCATTATGTAATTTTGACCGGAGTTCTCTGATAGTGTTTGCTGACTGGAGGCCATCCTTACTAACTTCCATGAGCTTTTGCTTTTTGTCTTTCTGACAGATGATGCACAACTGCAGCTCCATTGACACTACACTTTCTGTCGCTTCAGCCATGGTTTCAGTCACCAATTGACTAATTCAAACCTATAAGAAGATTTGAACAATCTTAGGATAAGAATGCAAACTGTAAGACATATGTATTGATTTAGCTTGCTCATTAAGACAGAAACGTTAGCCTGTCGTAGTCTGGCCTCTAAGGCTGAGCCCGAATGTTCGAACGTCCGAACATATTAAAAAAAAGAAGAAAAAAAAGAAAATGTTTTTTTCCTTTATTTTTTTTTTATTATTATTAAAAACGAAGGTTCAAACATTTGTTTGAAAAACCCTGACGAAGTTCGAATCCCAAAAACAGGGTTCGGGGACAGCCTTACTGGCCTTGTGAGATCACAGTAACATTAGCTAGTGACTAGCTAATCCCAGCTAAAAACTTGCTGACTAATGTTAGCAGCTAACAGGTAAAGCCAGCCAGCCTCAGCCTCTTCTGTGAGAAGTGTAAGGCTAGGCTTCTTTCTGAGATCTAAATATGATAAAAAGCTACAATTATTTACACATCAGACACTACAATCACTTAACAACATAAAATGTCAAATTATCACATCAAAACAATAGCCATGACTTTACCTAGGTAACAGCTGTTATCTGTCCCATAGCAGAGCAGCCATTCTGATAGTGGGGATGCAAAGGTTCCATCACAGCAAATTTTTTTGGAAATAATAACAATAGCTGAGAAATTATTCATAGTTACAATTATTTTTTCACTATCTATATCATAATGAGATATAAATCTGAATATGGCATCGGATCCCCCATGTAAGAAAACTTACAAAAGCACATTTAATTCAGGTTTGTACCTTGTGTAGTCACACTTAACTCATTAAGCCCCACCATTTATTTTTTGAAAATTCGCCTTAAACAGCATGCTTACATTAAATTGCTTATATATCCAGATTTATAAGAGCTACTTGCATAAACTTGGTACCTGAAGAAAGCTAAGACTTGGGGGATTCCAATGCTGGTGTCCCACACTGTATAGTTATTACCAAATTGCTGCAGTATACCTGCAAACACTGAAGAAATGTCATTTTTGTATCCTCGCCTATACAAAGATTACAGTTAGACAGTCAAAAACACCCTGTTACTCTCATGGTTGCACCACAGCTATATTCCTACCTTCTTCCTCCATAGGTGCAGATGTTCTGTGCAAAGTTTCATGTCAGTAGAATAAGAAATGTGGGTTTAGCACCTGTTTTTGTGGAGAGAGGGCCTGGTCCTGGCGGCCATGTTGGATTTCTCAATTTTCAGGCCTTGTTTGAAATTTTTGAGCTTGGTATACAGCAGATTTGGATTCAGCACCCCGTAATACCCCTAGAAATGTTGTGTACGTAAAATAAACACGAAATGCCTTCAGCACTTTATACAAGCACATTTTCTGAAATTCTGCCTAGTCTATATCTGTATGTCATGTATGTCATATATGTCCTGATGAATTGAAAATGGGGGACCCTGATGTAAACAAGACAAAAGTCTTTCTCTGGTCTGCACCCCCTTAACAATTGTGTGTATTGAGCTGTACTGTATTGTACCCATTCTGCAATCTGTTAATAAAGTTTTCAATCAATCAATCAATCAGGCAACTGTCTTTATATCATCATCATGCCATTTATTTTGTCATAATAGCTAACGGATTGATTGAAAACTTTATTAACATATTGCATATTAAGGGGATGCAGACCAGAGAAAGACTTTCGTCTTGTTTACATCAGGGTCCCCCATTTTCAATTCATCATAACATATGACATACATGACATACAGATAGACAGTACTGCTACATCTATATATTTATGACCAGATTTACAAATACAGTAGGCTACTGTTTGTGATACAAAAAATAGTCTAAAAAGTGTCTGTCTGTCTGTATGTACTCTATATTGGGATGTCACTCAGGCCTGTTGTTATTGAAAACAGTAACTTTTTTTGTTTAGTAATATAACGTTACATAGCTGATGCACACTATTCGAAATCTATTTTTAGAAGAGGGTGCTTTTTCTCTCATGACCTGAAGACTAGGGTTGGGCACCGAGAACCGGTTCTAAAAAGAACCGGTTCCTAACCTCCGGTTCTGGAACCGGAAGTAACATGTTTGCATTTCGATTATTTTTTTCGATTCCATCCTAAATGCCCGCACTAGTTTGTTTTCTGGGGGTTGTAATTACTCCTCCCGTGCTCCGCTAGTAAAAAAAAAACACCAATGAAGAAGAACATCCTCTTGGAGTAGTCGCAAAACAAAACATGGAACAGAGGAAACTCCGTTCGAAAGCTTGGCTTCATTTCACGTTAATAAAGGACGGGTTGGCACAGTGCAACACCTGTGACAAACGTATTTCCAACAAAGGAGGATGCAGTTATAGATAAAGTTATAGACTACCAATTGCTAAAACGGTGTCAAATCTGTTCATAGTTGTTGAACGCTCGCAGCGTGATGCTCATTCTAACGTCAGCCAGCCTGGAGCGGCTGCTGCTGCTGCTGCTACCAGCCAGCTGGGTAGTTTCTTCAACCGCAACGCGACACCCCATTCACTTTGGCAGCAAGGGGAAAGCTGTCGAAGGAGCGAGTTGCAGAGTGCCACAGAGAGTAACTGCTTATGTGGTGAAAAGGCTGCATCCCTTTTCAGACGTTGAATCGCCCACATTTCGGTAAGCAATAAGAATAACGTTAAGCTAACTAACTTAGCATGGTAGGGTAGCTACTAACAGTTATCTACCCCTGACCTAACGTTACAGTAACAGTTCAGGTTTAACTGTATTGTGTAGTGCCCGGAGGAAATAGGAATAAACGGAGGTAACGTAATGTTTGTTTAATGTACAAAGCCACGTCAGTAAACAAGAACACAAGCACATGAATCGCCAGCACAGTAATGAATGAATAACAGCCAGTGCAACCGCAATAGATGTCCCCTCTGGCCGCGGTGCCAGATCATTAGTTCCCTCCCACTACACAACATAGTCAGAAGATGAACACGAACCAATACTGTAGTCACTACAATTGACAGATTTGTCTTTGGCACGTTAATCGTTATGTCTCTCGCTCCCTCCCTCCCTCTCTCTCTATATTTCTCTCTCTATCCCTCCCTCTCCTTCATGTAAATATAGATACATTCACGTTGTCTTATCACTGTCTGTCACTGACTAGCAAGTCTTAGTGAGGCTGAGAAGTGAGAACAGCCATACATATATAAAAATGCATTTGTGTGATGCAAGTCAATAGATGAGATGAATGAATGACCCAAGCGAACTTGTGAGTTGAATGCAAATAAGAGTGACACAGAGGTTACAGGGTGTTTCTGTGTACTGTATATCTTATGTTTGTTTTTGTGTTTGCAGGGCTATGATCCATTCAATTAATCCAAAGTACACCCCCCCTACAAGGGACTATTTAGCTAACACATTGATCCCATCTTGGTACCAGGTTGAAAAATCTAATCTAATCTCTCAGCTTAGTGAGGTCAACCACATCTTACTTACGTTACTTCATTTATTAAGTTAAGAGTTTCATGTACATATGTGCCTTTTCAGTTTACAGTTACAGTTATTTAAGTTTGAGAGACGGCCCGGCAGCTCTTTGTTTTTTAGACTGACTGCTGCCAACTTGCAATGTTATTTCAGCAGGTTTCAGTTTATTAAGTTAGGAGTTTCATGTACATATGTGCCTTTTCAGTTTTACAGTTACAGTTATTGAAGTTTGAGAGACTGGAGCAGGGGGAGAGACGGGAGCAGGGGGAGAGGGGAGCAGGGGGAGAGAGGGGAGCACACACATACAAACACACAAATACACATACACACATACTGTATGGTGGACTATGACAAGAGGCAAACCAAGCTGGCACATGCCAAGGCTGGAGACGCCTCCCTGCTCTTTATTTAATTTGTCACATGACTGTTTTATTTTGTTTCATATCTCAACACCCACCTGGGCTGCAGCTCTTTGTTTTTAGACTGCTGCCAACTTGCAATGTTATAAGAGTTTCATGTACACGTGTGCCTTTTCAGTTTACAGTGTATGTAAAATATATATATATTTTACAATATATAATATGGAAAAAAAGGATTTTTCAAATAAATGTTCTCCTGCGAAATAAGCTGTGACCTGTTTTGACCTGCACCTCAAAGAATCGGAATCGAGAATCGTTTAGAACAGGAATCGATAAGGAGAATCGGAATCGGAATCGGAATCGGTCAAATCCAAACGATACCCAACCCTACTGAAGACCGAACATAATACCAAGATCCTGGGGCGACATGGCTTACAGGAGCTGGACAGAATGGAACTGTGTACACTGCTTCTCCAGAGTGACACCTCACTCCTACCCCCTGTGAGTATGTTGTAGAACTAATGGGTCTCCACCTATTTAATTGTATTTTATTGTTGGGGTTCACCTTTTCATGACCCCCCCCCTATTATGTGGTCAAGCATAGACAAGAATGTTGACACCAAATAATGATTTGTTTTCTCCAAATTGAGACTATTTAACTTGATTAATAACTTGATTTGTACTTAGAATACTTATTATATAAATTAATTATAAACAAGATGATGTCCATCTTTTGGTGACCCCCTCAAAATCACATTTTGTCTTGGTGACATTAGTGTATTGTACACGACTCATCTTCACAGCACTGAAACACAACCGCCTTGGCCAGGAGTAGAATCGGGCACCACAACCGTGGGCACGGCTTGCTGCCAATTGCTGGAGAGCTAACGACTGGTGAACTTGAGAACTGTTAGGACTGTCCGACTCTTTTTTTTTTTTTATTTTTTTTTTTGGTCTTTTTCCCCCTCCATTTTCCTCTGATTTTCTCCCATCCCAATGTTAGTCGTATGCCAATTCCCAGTCCCTTCCTGATCGCTGCGCACTTACCCCCCACAGTCAGATCATCTGGGAGAGTGGAGGCTACCACGTGCTTCCTCCGACACACGTCCAGCCAATCACCGCTTCTTTTCACCTGGCAGCGCGGATTCTCATTGAGAGGGCGTAGCGTGTGGGAGGACCACACTATCCCCCTCACGTCCAATCCGCGCTTAGCAGGCGCCCCGACCGAACTGTAGGAGTAGCTGTTTACAACGACCCGGACCCACCCCGCCAGCTTCTCCCACCCTCTGATACAGCCAATTGTATCAGTGCAGACGGCCAGCCAAGCTGGTGACAACCCCGGAGCTGTGAGCTGGATTCGAACAGGCAAATCCAGCTCAGCTCCGGGGCTGGTGACGAACGCAATCTCCGCTCGGCCACCTAACCGCCTAGGACTGTCCGACTCTTAACACTTTGGGAGCCAGCCGTGTTTTCCTTTTACCCCCTTGAATGCCCACATCCACTCCAATGTTAACGTTAATATCGCCTAATCTATCGCCTAATCTATCGCCTAATCTATTTCAATTATGGCTATGTGTCTAATCTGCCCGTCGCTTATCAAAGACTCATTTTCCAGTCAACATTGGCATGGCAGATTGTTTTTTTATGGCTTCATTTCTGTTTTCTAGCATTTTGAAAATCACTTGATTTCACGGAAAAAACAACACATTCTATGATAATCGCCTTTTACTGGAATATTCTAGAACGTTGTCATTGTTCGGCCTATTTATGAATCGTTTTCAAATAAACGCTAGATGATCGATAGTATATGTGTGTACGCATGCACGCTCTTGCGGCGAGCCGAAAATCGAGTCTCCTATTTCCTGACCGCGAGCAGAGTCAAACAGCCTATCACCATAATCACATAAAAGCTTATATCTCTGTAAAAACGAGTCTGATTATCCTAATACTGATAACATAGATTCCTTACCTGAGATCAGATGGTATCCAAATGGTTTATTCCAATTCCCGATCGCCATTAGAAAAAAACACTCATTTGATTGATCCATCGTGTATACCAGTGCTTCTCAAACTTTTTCTGTCAGGCCCCCCTTTGGCGGACCGAAATATCTTGGGCCCCCCCCCCCCCCCCCCCCTCCCCCGCCCCAACAAAATAGTCATGAAATGGGCCATGTTTAAATTTATTGAAATAACAATATCGTGACCTTTCAAATTGGCAACACCTTCCCTCGCGATAGCCACCTTGCCTCGCTGTGAAACAGCACTGCAGAATGGTCAGCTCCCATCTCCTCACACAGCGCAGAGAACAGGCGCGCTTTCAGGGCTCGGGTTTTGATGAAATTTACCACGTTTATAACTTCTGTCAACCTCATTCAGCTCAGGGCTAAGCTGTCTTGACTCTGGCGCCTCTCTGTGAATTTACAGTGCGTCCATTGCACGTTTGGCGAGACCCCCTTGATGAGCGCCTATAGCCCCCTCCTTTTCCCTGCCATGGCCTGCGCACCGTCAGAGTAAAAGCCCACACAGTTCTCCCATTTCAGTCCATGTTCTGTCAGGTAACTGTCAATAATTTTGAAGAGCTCATCAGCTGTCGCTGTTTTTGACATATTTGCAAAACAGCAGATCTTCACTCAGTGACTGGGAATTTACAAAGCGAACATAGGAAATAAGCAAACAGTCTTTATTGCTGTCAGTCTTTGACAAGGCAACACGCATGTCATCCTCAAGGCTCAACTTGGCCCTATATTTTGTTTTCAGAGCTGTCATGGATGAAAAGCCAGCTTCACACAGATATGTGGTGCTGAATGGTATCAACATCTTAACTGCTGCATCATGAGATACTTGGTACTCAGCGCCACACTCTGAAACTAGCTCTCCAGGTGGTATCAGATGAGATTTCAATGAGTTCTTCCCAAGAGTTTGGATGGAGATGTGTCAGGAAGCTTTGTCTCAATGTTGTCTGTAAAGTTTTTCTTTATCCAGAGTAACTTGGTGATCCTTTTCTGTGTTTTATTAAAGGTCCCATGCATTATAAATGTCATTTTTCAGTCTCTAGCATTGTATTATAGTAATAGGAGTTCGTATCAATGTGTTTTAGGGTCTAAATACCATATTGGCGAATTTCTCCGTTTCAGCCCAGCCCCTCTGTGCCTCTAGTAAATCGGGTCATTTTGATTTGAAGTCCCGAGTCACGTCACTGGGCGCTGTGGATAGACACAGTGATGCGATTGGCTCTGTGGTTGGAGCTAATGCCCGCCCCCATTCTACCTAGACTAGACAGCGAGTGGGGCTGCGGGGCCGAGAGGAAGAGAGAGCCGAGAGGCGGCCGAGAGGAAGAGAGAGCCGAGAGGGAGCCGAGAGAAAGGAAGAGAGAGGGAGGGAGGGAGAGAGAGGGGGCACTTGGGGGGGGGGGGTGGGGGGGGGGGGGTACCTGCCGGCCGCGCGCCACACGGGAGATTGAAAGAAAGAAAAGAAAAAAGTTGCCCCGTCTCATCAGCGAGAGCCGAGTGGGAGAGAAAGGAGAGAAGGAGGGAGGGAGAGAGGGGGCACTTGGGGGGGGGGGGGGGGGGGGACCTGCCGCACGGAGGTCCGCGCGACACACACCTCCGAACGGGAGAGTGATAGAAAGAAAAAAAGGAAGAGAGAGGGAGGGGCTTCTCTCTCTCTCTCTCTCTCTCTCTCTCTCTCTCTCTCTCTCTCTCTCTCTCTCTCTCTCTCATGGTATAAATGATTATTTGTGTAAATAAGGTTATACGCCGACCATTAAGAAAATACATGTTAGTTTAGGAATAAGGGGCAGGTAACTATATAACTATAAGATTTATTCTTCTTCCTGCTCCTTTTGTCCATGGATTGACTATTTATGATTTTTTAATGAAGAAACTATGATTGTATTATTCCATGTGGCAAATAAAAACTCTGAACTGAACTGAACTCTCTCTCTCTTCCCCCCCCTCCCTCCCTCCCTCTACCAGTGCAGACTGTGGTCTGACTGTCACTCAAAGTGCTTATGGGCGGAGCCAGGCCATAACAGCCTGATTTCTTGAGGCTGAAAAATGATGGTTTCGAGTACTTGATTAGAAATATAAAACAATGAATTTTTTTGAAAAAAAAATTACAAATGTCTTCAATAGACTAACAGGAATTGTGTAAAGTTGCCCAAATAGTGCTAGGAATAGCAGTGCATAGCCCCTTTAAATAATGATTTTCAGATTTTGAGAAATGGTCAAACTTATCCAAATATGGTATTTTCATGGAGAACAGTGCAGCTGCAACAGATAGCACTTTAGTGATAATTTTCTGTAATAAAAAAAAAAAAAAAAAAAAAAAATCTCAAGGCGCGCCCCCCACTTTGAGAAACACTGGTGTATACAGTAAAACACATATTCTCCGCAGCTCCGAGGCTCCAGAGTGAACTCTGGTAGACCCCGGTTACATGAGTGAGAAGTAAAATGTGGAGTGCAGTTTTTTTTCCCCATTTTCATTGAGTCCAATCCAAAAGGGTGATTTACCATCTGGGAGACGATAGGGGGCGCTTTTTTCACATCTGAGTGCCGGGGGTGCCTGGATCTCCAACGGTAGGGACACTTGATGCAATATGATTTCAGATCGCTAATAAAAAAAATTATAAAAAAAAAAGAATATTCTCGTGAGTGGGCATTCAACCCGCGGGGGGTAAACACGAGGACTCGTGGATGGCATTCAAAGTGTTAATAACAAACACTGCGCACAGACTGTGGTGCAGTGTGTTACTACGGTTTGGACCATGTATATCACTACTACTACAGTCTGGTTGAATCCT
The DNA here is from genome assembly GCF_963971535.1 of Notolepis coatsorum. Lineage (NCBI taxonomy): Eukaryota > Metazoa > Chordata > Actinopteri > Aulopiformes > Paralepididae > Notolepis > Notolepis coatsorum. Next base: position 26,547,569 of record NC_140179.1, on the reverse strand, counting down.
GCCACTAACTACTGTTCACTACTACTACCGTTATCATTATTATTATTATTATTATTCTATTATTACTGTAGTCCGCCCCCCCCGCTAGTAGTCCGCTATGACACTTGAATTTCCTCAAGCATATTAATAAAGGAACACTTGACTTGACATGGTAAAGGGCAGTTGAACCTCAGTGTAGTGTGAGACTTGACTATACATGGACTATAGCATTTAATACTGTGTACACATTATTTACAGCAGCATGATAAATTATATGAGTGTCCAGTATTGGTACCATACACTGACTTATACTTACAAACAAGGGACAAAAGGTGACCAGACACCAAATACAGTTGTTTTGCTGTGCTGCCTGGCACTTTACCTCTTAACACTTTCCGTGCCACGGGTCCGGTGCCCCGGAACCCAGTTGAATGCCAAAGCCCACTTCAATGATAGAGCTCTCATATTTGCGCATGTATAAACTTACATCTTAAATTATGGCTATGTGTATAATATGGCCGTCGCTTATCAATGACTTGTTTGCAGTCAACATTGTCAAAACGGTTCATTTCCGTTTTATACCATTTTGAAAAACTCTAGTTTTTTGAAAGTTTCAGGAAAATATAAAGATTCTGTGATAAACGCCCTTTACTGGAATATTCTGGAATACACAAAAAACTGTCATTTTTCGGCCTATTTATGAATCGTTTTCAAATAAACGCTAGATTATCGATAGTATATGTGTACTTATGCACGCTATAGAAGCGGGCTGAAAAATTGAGTATCCATTTCCTGATCAGCATGCGCACACACACACATAGGGCACACGTTGATATCTCTGTGAAAAAAGCTCTGATTATCCTAAGACTGGTCAAATAGATTCCTTACCTCAGATCAGATGTTCTCCAAAAAGATTATTCCAATTCCTGATCGCCATTCCAAATATCGATCGCGTTTATTGATCCAACGCTGGGTGGTCGAAACACAGATTCCACGCTGTTCTGATGGTCCACAATGAATCCGATCGGCTCGAGTTACATGCCTGAGAAGTCAAATGTGGAAGCAGGATTTTTTCCCCCCATGCGTTTCATTCAGTCTAATCCAAAGGGGTGCAGTACCACAGGGAGAGACGATAGGGGGCGGTATTTTCCCAATGGAGCTCAGAGAGCGTTTGCAGTGGTAACGTGAGGCTAGATTGATGAAATATGAATGGAAATCGCTAATAATAATAAATAAAAAAACAAGATCTCTCGTCTTTGGCACTCAACGGTCGGCATGAACTAATGAGAAATCTCGTTGCTGGCACTCAAAGTGTTAAGTAAAGTAATTACACCTCAGGAGTCTTGGCCTATTTTGGATGTTTTTGCCTACTTTTGACTTTGACTTTATATTTGTCATTTAAAAATGGTTTACCGTTGTAGATTTGGTAGAATTTCTTTCAGCACAATCTCACCTATACGACCTGACAAGTTAGTTCTCATACTGTACATACTGTACATACTGTACCTCTTGACACACCTGATGCCAGGCTGTGAATGACCGACAGGTTTAGCAGCACATACAAATAGGGATGGGAATCGAAAACCGGTTCCCGTTGGGAACCGGTTCCTAATTGGCCGATGCCTCGAACCGTGTGCCTCCCGTGACTTTCGATTCCCTTATCGCTGCCAGGTTTTCAAAACAACGTTAGCGTTAGCATGTAGCCATGGCAGACTTATTTGATTCCTTAAGGGCTCGAAATAATTGCCTGGATTTTGGTAATATGCTCCCGAAATGCTCCCGCTGTTTGGCTACTTCTATGTGCAGTGAAAACTACTTGAATGCTTTAGAACCTAGTCATTGATTTAGGTCAGGGTGAGCTAAAATTAGCCGCGGAGCTAACGCTATCTAACGTGAGCTAACGCTATTTAATCAAGCTCACAAAGAGAGATAAACAGCTGACAGCGGATAGTACAGGTACAAATACAATAAAACAGCAGGTGGGGGCTGTTGTGTAAACCTTGTACTCTTTAGTTCACATATAATAAGAGCCGCAGTGTTTGTTTACAAGTCTACACTGTAAGCCAGGAAGTACCATGGTGGTGCAACATACAAATGTGTCCGTGTAGCAACACAAGCCAATACCTTATAGGACAGGGGCCCGGGGAGGGAGCTGTGTCTGTGTCTGTGTGTGTGTGTGTGTGTGTGTGTGAGACAGAAGTCGGAGGAATAACGACCTGTTATTCAATAGATTAAATTAGTTTAAGAATAAAAAAATAATTACATTTTAAGAGAATCTCAAATACATTATTTTATTTAAGTGTAGGCTATAGTTAATGTTTTATTTTTTACAGTTTTTGTATTTTTCTGACATGGGGGCTCAACAATAAATGACAATCAGAAATGTCAAGTTGCATGTTGTTATTCTAACCAGCTTAGACCCCTACGCTCTGCATCTTCTGGCCGCCTCAGACCTACTCCTATCCAAGCTCCGGGAGGGTCATCAAAGAGAAGTCGCCTATTCTCAGTCCTTGCCCCACAATGGTGGAATGAACTACCCACCCCAGTTAGGACAGCCGAATCACGTCCAATCTTTCGCCGTCGACTAAAGACGCACTTCTTCAACCATTATCTGAATAAAAAAATATGTATCTAACCCTAACTAACCGTACTGTCATGCACTTGTCCTAATAAACTAACCTACACTGTAGCACTCAACACTTTGATGAACATTGTTGCTCAGCTGATAGAGTTGTGCCCTTCCTGATGGCTTGTCGTACAGAACTTGTAAGTCGCTTTGGATAAAAGCGTCAGCTAAATGACTAAATGTAAATGTAAATGTAGTTCTGTTGCATTTCCAATTTATTTATGTAAATTATAAATTGATCAGGTATCGATAAGGGTATCGATAAAGAATCGAATCGATAAGCAGAATCGATAATGGAATCGTATCGATAAAATCCTATCAATTCCCATCCCTACATACAAAGGTATATCTCTTAGCTAACCTGTAGGTGAGGGATGGGGTTGTCAAACTTGTCACAATAATGTACAACCAAAAGCACTAAAACGGATTTAGAAAATTATGGGTTTTCTTTTACTTTAGAAAATGTTGCTCAATTAAGCATTACAAACAATGGAAATGTACCCTCAGGTTGCATTAAGTAAACATACAAATATTTAATAAACAATATTCAAGGTGTAACCAATTATTTTCGTAAAAAAAAAAAAAACGAAGAAACAGCCTCTCTGTCAGACGGCGTTCCAGGGTGTTATGGAACATGGACGTCAGATAGGGGGGTGTTATGAAACATGGATGTCAGATAGGGGGGTGTTATGAATGAAACATGGACGTCAGATGGGGGGGGGGGGGGGGGGGCATGGCGTTATGGAACATGGAAGTCAGATAGGGGGGGTGGGCATTATGGAACATGGGCGTCAGATGGGGGGCCGCTATGGTACATGGATGTATGTCGGGGGGGGGGGGGGGGGCGTTATGGAACATGGATGTCAGATAGGGGATAGAACCACTGTTTTAACCTCTAAACTTGACTCTGCTAGGTATGTTTTGACTACAACAATGGCTGCGGCCCGCATGGCAGGTGCCAGACAGGCGATGACTGCAGGCGACTCCACATCTGTGATTCCAACCCGAGGGGCACCTGCGACTGTCCCAGGGCACACGACTTCAACGAGCCCCAGCCGCTCAAACTCCTTCAGGACAGTGGGCTGCCCAACCACCTCATGGGCTCCATGAAGTCTGTTTACACAAACAAGATGTTCCTCAGAGACCACGACCGCCCCGGCCAGAACCACGACCGCCAACCGCGGCGAACCAGCAGTGGCGCTGTGCACAACGCCGTCAGCGATGAGTCTGACCACGGCCCTAGCGGAAGACAGAGGCCACTGAACAGCTCAGAGGGTGGCAGAGGTATTCCCATGATGTTCCATGCCAACCATTATGGCGCAATGCCACAGCTCTTGGCCACAGTTGTCATTTAATGATCATCACCTTTTTATTTGATTCCAATCAACCAGTAGTACCATATAAACTCTGAACTCTGACTCCATTGCCTATACCCTAGGCTCTGTTACCCATACTGTACAAGCTCTGAACTCTGTTACCTATACTCAATTTATACCTACAGTACCTATTGCTTTCACTGTCTACAACTGCTCTACATTGTAATAATAATAATCACAACTACCTATAGTCTACCCACATAACTCTGTATGATAGCATGTACGTATATATATTTTTATATTTACTGCATATATTATGTACCCATATCTGTCTGAATATACCTGCATATTATAATCCTTCTATACCTGCTTATTCAGCTGCATATAAGTCAGTATAATAGCATGTACAATAATGCTGTATTAGTGTATATATTATTTTCTTTTATATTTTGTATTAATTAATTCATGTATTCTTATATATATGGTTTATTATCCTTTTTACATATTTGTAGATACTATATCTAGATCTGTACATATCCCTTCACTACTCTTAGTTATGCTGCTGGTCAGTATGACTACTACCATATTCTCTTTACTCTTTATACATTGTACATTGCATTGTACTTGTGCTGTATAATGACAATACATTTGAATCTAATCCAAATGTTTGCAGATCAATATTTCTGTGATAGAATACCATGAATGGCTAGTTGCAATTCTTTTTTAAAAAGTATTTATAATTAATATTTTTTATCTTTTTTTCTTCTTTTTAGATAAAACGGAGATATGCTTGTACTACATCAAGGGCCACTGTAAACACGGTGATGGTGAGTAAACCAGCCCCCATGCAGTGAGTCAGCCAGCACGCTGCTCCACCCTGCTGGCCAAAGCCTAGAAGGCAGGCTAATCCCCTCTGGCCCAGAAAGGCATTTTCCCCATAGACGGCACATACTATTACTACTAGGCTATGCTAAATGACAGTATCTGTCAGTGGTGTGCGTGGGCTGAACGAACAACATCCGGCCCTCTGCGCAAGTTATATTTTGGTAGGGGGGGGGGGGGGGCGACTTGGAGTTTTGAATACAATTCTGCACACAAAAAAAGTTCTGCATGTTAGCGGTTAAAGTAACGTTGCATTTGTTTGGTACACAGCGCGTACTGAACCGAAGGTCCCGTACCGAAATGCTTCTTTACGAATTTGTGTACCATTACACCCCTGTATGTTGATGTTGGTGGTCTCAGCCAGATGCTTCAAAGCCCATTGCAGCTTGCCCTACAGATGGGAGCTGAAGGAGGGGCAGCAGTGGACTGCTTTGCCTAACAATGAGGAAATCGAGACGGACTACTGTGAGCCCAAGAAAACACACAGGTACAGTTTCTGTAAGAAATAAGAACTTGGGTGTCCTGGTGGCTCGTGAGAGCTAAAGCAGCCTACGCACTACACCACTTTAAACATCGTCAGCGCACTGTGCTGTTCACACAATATACAACTCAACCGGGGATACTGAGGTGGTTGTGGTTTCAGACACGGCCTGTCTCTGGTACTGCGCTGGTTATTTCCCAGATCTCCACCCATCCCTTTTTAAAATGTCCCTAAAATATTGAATGAATCGATGACAACCAGGGTTCGCACAAGGTCCTTAACGTGCTTGATTAAAAAAAATAAAGTCAAGGCCTGGAATTCCTTGAAAATAGCCCATTTTTAACAAGGTGCTTAAAAAGTCCTTGAAATTTAAATCAACCATTCGCATTGAATGTTTTGTTCATCCATGATCAAATTGTTCTGAATCAAGAAATCTACATTTTTCTTGTTCTGTTTTAATCAAATCTGTCGTCAAAAAAGTAATTGAATTTCAATTTGCAATGTCTGTGGGAACCCTGGACAACTAATAGAAACACTATCTTGACGGGGTCGTCGAACATTGCAATAGGCGGAACTAGTGATGCCCCGCGATCGGTATCGGCCGATATTCAGTATAAATATGAGATTGGTGAATTCCGATAATGCTTTATTTTCGCAGATCGTGAAAACCGATAGAAAAACATGATCCAATTCTCAGCGGAGATCTCACTCGCTGACTTCTCTCTCAAGCACACAGCTGCTGCTGCTGCAGCGCATTGTCTAACTGGCTAGCTACTAATTGCTCCTGATATCAACAAATGCGCATTTCAGTGTAAGAATGATAGGGATGCCCCGTGCCGATCGATCGGCCAGCATGAGACCTCTGTTAGCTAGGTAGCTAACGTTAGCTCACGGTTTTAACGAAATGACCCAGTAAACTAAATAGTTCACTTTATTTTAATACATGATGCATTGTCTAACCGCTCTAACGTCATCTAGCCGGATAGCAGTAGCTACAGATAGCTCCTGATATCAATGTCTTATAACATAATTGACATTATTCGTTTTTGCAGCTGAACATTGGCTAATTAGCTATCATGCTTCATAACAACACTGCGAAGATGGCAATGCTGAATGTGATTTGACCAAAGCAGAGTATACACACAGACAGTGGAGCTGTTTGCAGATAGCGAGCATTTTGACTTGTTGCGTGGTGGCGATGTCTCGCAGATAATACAACTACAAGTATAATTATATAATATATATATTTTATTTAAAAAATATCTATATTTAAAAAAAAATGAAAAAAAAATTATAAAAACGATCGGTATCGGCCGATATGGCTCATAGACGATCGGTGATCGGTATCGGTGGCAAAAAAACGTGATCGGGGCATCCCTAGGCGGAACAATTTAATACTTTTCTTGTTCTGATTCAGAACAAGACCAGCTTTTAACACTTTCTTCGCCAGGCTTATGTACATCATTATACCATCCTCTGCCAGCTCTATTTGTCTATGGAGAAGTTCCCCTTCTTTGCAGGGCTATAACTTTTTAAATTGTATTGCTAAATTGACATTACTATGGCCCATTCAACATCAAGTATCTATTGTTCAGGGTGTAGCAACGTTATACTTTTTCATTGACATATACATACTAAAATACGGTCTAAAGTATAAGTATGTTTTTATCGTTTTCTGCAGCTTTCTGCAGAACGTGATTTATAGCCCTAAATGCATTATATTGATGATTGTATACAGTTTGATAGCGATCTGCGCGAGATAAAAAATTTTCAAATGCACGTGCTTCTAGAAGTTACTACTTATCATCTGATTTTGACCAGATGGGGGGGGGGGGGGTCGTTTATAATTCCGTGGCCAACGTTAAGATGATTCATCTAGTGTGGGTGATATGATCATTAGAGCAGTTTGTATCGAAAAACCCTGAAACTCACTGTAGCTTCCTCGTAGCGTTGGGCGATGAGCGTGGAGCAAAAATATTCCTATTATGGGATGTTGAAATATGCGATCCATCTCCAGGTTGTATAATAGTATATACGTCCAAATCATGTTGTTTATCGAGTTATTGGTAACGGATTGCTATCCATTGTGTCTAGCTCGAGTCCCGGGACTATTAGCGAGTGATCGGACCGAATTGGAATGAGCACCAGCTTCCGTTTCCGGTTTCCGGTTTGGGCGATCGGCCACCAGATGGCGCTCTTGAACCGTTGGAGAGTTGAGAGGGGATCAACAGTAGATCTCAAGTCTCCGGGGGAGAAATATGATTGCGATCACAGATTTTTGAAATATTGATTTCAATGACGTGTTACGGCGTCATTGGCAGAATTAGCATGGCGGGGAATGACGAGTTTAGGCGTCCTTGGCAGAGAAAGTGTTAAATTGATAGCTTTTCAAGGCAGAGTTTCTTCATTCTGTTAGCGGTCCCTCACTAGTTCAAAGTAGGGTTGGGTACTGTTCACATCACATTTGAACAGATACCGATAACAATACGAGATCCTGGGATTCGGAATCGTTACCCAACGGTACCTTTTTTTCTGTACTTAATTCCCTCTGTAATGACGACTAATTTTATTTCAGTTGTAACAAACTTCTCCAATGCTACTATGTCTATACTATCTACTATGCTACTATGTCTATACTTCTATCTACTACGTACTATGCTACTATGCCTATACTACTATCTACTATGTGCTATGCTACTATGTCTATACTACTATCTACTATTGTCTATACTACTATGTCTATACTACTATCTATATGTCTATACTAGTATGTCTATACTACTATCTCTACTATGTACTATGTCTATACTACTATGTGCTAGGGCTGGGCGATATGGAAAAAAATCATATCACGATAACGATATGATAATTTTATTTTATTTCTCGATATCGATAATTATCGAATTGTTATAAGTATAATTTTTTTTTTTTTTTTTTATTAAAACAACAGATGTATGTTTATTTTGCAGCAATTCTTTGTCATTGCCGCCATCTTTAGTGTTACATCCCCTCACACTCCAGTTCTCAGGCTGCAGCTGGTTTAAAAGCTAAAGTAAACCGGCTTCTCTGCTGGCTGTGGCTCCAGAGGAGTTGAACAGTTCTGGCTCTGCTAGTTTATTTTCGATCTTTTGGCGCTTTTTTGGTGGACAAACCACCGCACATGTGCACTGTGACTCGTGACTGGAGTCTAGTTCTGCTAGCACACATAGCCTACTGTGTACAGACGGTTTCAAAATGTATTTTAAATTAGAAAGCAAACAAAATAAATGGACAAGAGAAAAATAAATCTGAATTTGGTCAGTATTGTCATTTGGACAAGCAAAGCCATTACTTTAAGTTGCAGGCAAGAAAGACAAGTCTGTCCACTGTCTCTGGTTTTAAAACTGCCCTGTTGCAGGTATAAAAAAAAAAAAAAAAAACGATTTTTCAAAAAAAATTTAGTTTCGATATTCGATATCGATTATTAAAATATATCGCGATATTTATCGTTATCGTTATATCGCCCAGCCCTACTATGTGCTATGCTACTATGTCTATACTACTATGCTACTATGTCTATTAGGGCTGTCCCCGACTAAGGATTTGGATAATCTACTTTGATTGGCCGAAATTAGCCGATAGTCGACTATTAGTCGACTATGAAAAAAAAAAGTATAATTCTTTATTTCTTTATTTAATTTTTTGTATCATTCCATTTGGGCTGTGGGGGTGCTTAATGTTTGAAGGAATCGACGTAAGGCTTTTTGTCCTCTGCAAAAGCATGCATTAATTGGTCCACTGATGGATACATCTTGATATTTGTCTAGTCTAGTGTGTTCATTAGATGGGTGAAATCCTCTTTCAGTGCCTCTGTGCCTGTTTCGTAGGCAGTTAGCCTCTGGTATGTGTGCCATTAGCGTTAGCCACGCTTCTAGGCCTCTTTTCTTTTGGAAAGAATGATAAAAAAATATATATATAATAATAATTTAATACATTTTTTATATATTTTTTGCATTCGACTAAGAGGTTGGCAGTCGACTACGGCTCCTTTCGATCGATTAGTCAACTATTCTACTAATAGGGGTCAGCCCTAATGTCTATACTACTATCTACCATGCTACTATGCCTAATACCTATGTACTACACTACCCACCATGCTGATATGTCTAAAATTGTCTATACCACTATGCACTCGCCACTTACCTTTAGTCATTAGACATTAATAAAATGAATACAATTTATTTTCATTGTCGCTCACGCAGTCGTGGGATCGAGCCTGTGTGTTTCGACACCATGACCTGTGGACTGAAGGCGGCGAGGCGCCTCTCCACCGCGTCCTCGGTGCTCCACCCCACCTTCGTCCTCACCACCGAGTGGGCCTGGTCCTGGAAGGACGAGTCTGCAAACTGGATCAAGTACGCTGCAGCTGTGAGTCGTACGGTTAGAAAAAAGACAACTTGTACCAATTGCTTTGGGCTTTAGAGACTTAAGCAGCAGTGGTGTAAAAAGTAATTGATGCATTGTGGTCAGGGCTGGGCGATATGATCGAAATATCACATCACAGCATTTTCCTTAGTTTTGACGGTATAACGGTATGTGACGGTATAGTTTACCAGTGCAAATAACATTATTATGACATTTATTTAATTTCGATTTTTTTTCTTTATCTTGTAGTACAATTGTCATTCAAAGATTTCATTAAAATGTTCTTTTCTTTTACTTTTTAAATACTGCTGCAAATAATTTTTGTTTTAACTTGTATTTTTTCACTATGTACTGTATATACATTGAGGATGACGATATAGTTTGCATGGATGACTGTATACCCTCATATTCGGTATACCTCCCAGCCCTAATTGTGGTGCACCAATATGAATATTGAAATCCAGCCGCATTGGTCTGTGAAATTGGCAATAATTGATATTAATCCAAATGAATGTGCGTTAAATCCATTTTGATTTATTCATAAACATTAACACTGAACTAATAACTCGGTGTGAGGTTTTAATCACATCGTGGGATGTTTATTTACACGCTGCGTTTCAGACTGGTACAACCCGAATGGCCACCATCACCAGTGCAGAATTGGAGCAGAGTTTTCAGCAGGATGGCAGTGCTGTGGTGGAGTTCACTGCAGGGTCACAGTCATATACGGTCGCCTTCCTGGGTAAGCAAGGATTATTCAAGATGATGCTTTCAGTGGAATCGTGTTGCTTGGGAACAGCTCAGACCCAAGTGTATTTCCTGTTGCCGTGTTCGCAGAGTAGCTGACAGGAAATCAAATGTAGTTTGTTTTGCAATGTTCATGTTGTGAAATTTAAACCATCTGTACTAGGGAGGCGCACTAGGGATAGTTTAAGCAAATATTGTTTTGTCTCCAAAAATATACATTTCCCTTGTTTTACCGGCACATACACTGTGTAGTGTACGGAGATCAGACCCTATTAACTGTGTGACAGACTCTGGGGTGTTATGAGCTGTCACCAGATTGGATTTAACAAAATACACATGGCACAAAGTAGTAGCAAGTTTAACAGCAGTTTTAATACTGTTTAGGGGAAAAGCCAAAGGAGGGGATAGTGTGATCGTCAGCCAGTCCGTAATTCCAGAGAAGCGTCTTGGTCCGTTAGCGAGGTGCCGTACACAGTTTCAAGTTTCTTTATTAGTTGTCATAAACAAGTGTAAACAAAAGAAAAATTTTCAATATACATATATACAATATACAGTGCAGCGTAGAGAAAGGTAACTGAGTTCCCATACAGTACAATGCAGGAATGTGATGAGGTACAACTTAGCTTAGCATGTGGTGCCACCTTGTGGTGGTGAGGTGCAATGAGGTATGTGTTGAGTTGTGCAAATCTCAACACAAAAATATACAAATATACCAGTATAGTAGTATACCAATAAATATCAAGTGTCTAAAGTGGGTAAAGTGGGTGCTACAGTGAGTTGTTTCTCATACGGGCAGGGGATGATCCGGGAGAAGAGACGTCAGACAAGCAGGGGTCGATACACATGCAGGTTCTCATACGATCGGGGGTTATAGCACACAGCAGGGTCCTCCTTCCAAAAGTAGATAAACACAGCATGGGGTCACATACAACAATCGTCCTCCTCTTCTCTCATACTCACTTCCCCTCGTTCCGTACAGGTTTCGCCTCAGCTACTCCAATGATTCTGTCACTCTGTCTCCATTTTATATGCTGCTTGATTGTGTGGTGATTTGCGCTCACCTGTCTTGGGGCGCGCCTGGCATCTGTGCTGATGCGCTCTGCTCTGCCTGGAGTCTCTCAGGAACTCCTAATATGGGCATATGCCCCAGTACCTTGGCCGACACATAGCGGCCGTCTATTACTGCGCCAGCCGGTCTGCCACAACTGTTACACCGCTGAGCGTAGGGATGGGTACCGAACTCTGTACTTTTGAGGGTTCCGACCGAATTACCTCGGTACTACCGAGTACCGATTCACGTTAGTGTAATAGTTTAGTGTTTTGTTAAGTAAAAACAAAACCATACGTTAACTTGGAAGTTAACGTTTCAAGCATCAACGATGTAACTTTCGTAATGAATGCTTTTGTTCCTGGAAACAACGTTATCCTGCTGCGACTCAAATATCTAGCTGTTTGCAACGACAACAGCTAATTATCTCACATTTGCTATTAACACATTCAGTGCCACGCCCCTTTGACCATATTAGGGCTACCGTGCCAATAAGGAAGTCAATGGGAGGAAATTTGCGAAGGCTTAAACTATATCTTAAATTATGGCTATGGGTCTAAAACACCCCTCGCTTATCAATGACTTGCTTGCAGTCAACATGTATGAAACGGATTGTTTTTTCATTGGTACATTTCCGTTTTATACCGTTTTGAATACGAGTATAGTTTTGGAGAGTTCTAGTAATTCCAGAGAAATTCCGCGATAATAGCTCTTTAGTGGAATACACAAAACACGTTGTCATTTTCCGGCTGATTTATGAATCGTTCTCAAATAAACGCTAGATTATCGATAGTATGTGTACTTATGCACGCTAGAGAAGCTGGCTGAAAAATCTAACGCTAACGTTACGCACACACACACACACGCACACACACACGTTGTGATCGCTGTGAAAAAAACATCTGATTAACCCAAAACTGGTAAAATAGAGTCCTTACCTCACATCAGATGTTCTGCAAAAAGATGAATCCAATTCCTGATCGCCATTCCAAATATTGATCGCGTTTATTGATCCAACGTTATAGTCCAAAACACATAATCGAAAGCTGCTCCCAGCCTCCCCAGTGAATGTGGTAACAGATACTGCTTGCCAGAGAAGGGAAAACCCCGGACTGGACTTTTTTTCTGATACACATGCCCATCCAATCCAATGATGTGCAATACCATCCGGGAGACGATTGGCGGCGGTATTTGCCCTTTTCGAGCTCAGACCCATTCCCAATGATAACGTCAGGCTGGATGGATGACAAATGAATGGATATTGCTAATAAAAGAAATAACGATTAAAAAAACGGGCCTTGGCACGCATGGCGAGTTAAGCCGACTAATCTCGTCATTGGCACTGAATGTGTTAAGTAAAAACAATATTATATGTTAACGTGTGTGTGTGGGAGGGAGGTTCAATGAATCAGTGACTATCGAATAGCAATTTTGTGAGTTATTTTTTCCCATCCATAATCTACAGACATGATGCAAACAAATAAGCAGTATGGAACCCAAAGGCTGGTGAAAAGACGACCCATCTTCGTCTCTTCCGCCAATGTGCAGACAATAAGAAGAAGGTGCACACAAATGCATTCATCATGGTATGTCGCAATACCATCATCAACACTCAGCTCATTGGCCAATGTTGTCATTTAACACGTTCACTACCACACTGCAAAAGGTTAACCTTTCACTACCACACTACAGAAGGTTAACCTTTCACTACCACACTACAGAAGGTTAACCTGTCACTACCACACTACAGAAGGTTAACCTGTCACTACCACACTACAGATGGTTAACCTGTCACTACCACACTACAGAAGGTTAACCCTTTCACTACCACACTACAGAAGGTTAACCTTTCACTACCACACTACAGAAGGTTAACCTGTCACTACCACACTACAGAAGGTTAACCTGTCACTACCACACTACAGAAGGTTAACCTGTCACTACCACACTACAGACAGTTAACCTTTCACTACATAACGTTAACCCTTTCACTACCACACTACAGAAGGTTAACCTTTCACTACCACACTACATAACGTTAACCCTTTCACTACCACACTACAGGTTAACCTTTCACTACCACACTACAGAAGGTTAACCTTTCACTACCACACTACAGAAGGTTAACCTTTCACTACCACACTACAGAAGATTAACCTTTCACTACCACACTACAGAAGATTAACCTTTCACTATCACACTACAGAAGGTTAACCTTTCACTACCACACTACATAAGGTTAACCTGTCACTACCACACTACAGAAGGTTAACCTTTCACTACCACACTACAGAAGGTTAACCTGTCACTACCACACTACAGAAGGTTAACCTGTCACTACCACACTACAGATGGTTAACCTGTCACTACCACACTACAGAAGGTTAACCCTTTCACTACCACACTACAGAAGGTTAACCTGTCACTACCACACTACAGAAGGTTAACCTGTCACTACCACACTACAGATGGTTAACCTGTCACTACCACACTACAGAAGGTTAACCCTTTCACTACCACACTACAGAAGGTTAACCTTTCACTACCACACTACAGAAGGTTAACCTGTCACTACCACACTACAGAAGGTTAACCTGTCACTACCACACTACAGACAGTTAACCTTTCACTACATAACGTTAACCCTTTCACTACCACACTACAGAAGGTTAACCTTTCACTACCACACTACATAACGTTAACCCTTTCACTACCACACTACAGGTTAACCTTTCACTACCACACTACAGAAGGTTAACCTTTCACTACCACACTACAGAAGGTTAACCTTTCACTACCACACTACAGAAGATTAACCTTTCACTACCACACTACAGAAGATTAACCTTTCACTATCACACTACAGAAGGTTAACCTTTCACTACCACACTACAGAAGGTTAACCTGTCACTACCACACTATAGATGGTTCACCTGTCACTACCACACTGTAGATGGTTAACCTGTAAGGGCTTTTCCATAGCCCTCCTCTGTCAAGTTAAGAGAGGGCAGAGCTTTGGATTGCTCAGTTGACCATATGTGACCGTGCACAGCAGTATCGCCCACTATTCGTTCCGACGGCATTTCGTGTCAGATCAAAATTAATGAATGAATGAAGTTTATTTTACGGTATATATATAGAAAATCACAAATGTACATATTCAAGGCAAGCTTGCACACAAAATCCAAAATCAATGATATGCTGCTGTAGACAGACGGTGAGAGCAGCATATCACCAGGGTTATCAAGTGCAGACAGACAGACAGGCAGTGAGAGCACCATATCGCCAGGGTTATCAAGTGTAGACAGACAGTGAGAGCAGCATATCACCAGGGTTATCAAGTGTAGACAGACAGACAGTGAGAGCAGCATATCACCAGGGTTATCAAGTGTAGACAGACAGACAGTGAGAGCAGCATATCGCCAGGGTTATCAAGTGTAGACAGACAGTGAGAGCAGCATATCACCAGGGTTATTAAGTGTAGATAGATAGACAGTGAGAGCAGCATATCACCAGGGTTATCAAGTGCAGAGTGTCTATCTATCTACACTTGATAACCCTGGTGATATGCTGCTCTCGCTGCCTGTCTATCTACACTTGATAACCCTGGTGATATGCTGCTCTCACTGTCTATCTACACTTGATAACCCTGGTGATATGCTGCTCTCACTGCCTGTCTATCTACACTTGATAACCCTGGTGATATGCTGCTCTCACTGTCTATCTACACTTGATAACCCTGGTGATATGCTGGCTCTCACTGCCTGTCTATTTACGTGTTGGTTTGTGGTGGCCATCTGTGTATGTGTAACTAGGAGGGTTATGAGGACTGTGTGATTGTGTAACTATGAGGGATATGAGTACTGTGTCTATGTGTAACTACTAGGAGGGATATGAGGACTGTGTGTGTAACTAGGAGGGATATGAGGACTGTATGTGTAACTAGGAGGGATATGAGGACTGTGTGTATGTAACTACTAGGAGGGATATGAGGACTGTGTCTATGTGTAACTACTAGGAGGGATATGAGGACTGTGTGTGTAACTAGGAGGGATATGAGGACTGTATGTGTAACTAGGAGGGATATGAGGACTGTGTGTATGTGTAACTACTAGGAGGGATATGAGGACTGTATGTGTAACTAGGAGGGATATGAGGACTGTAACGGCCAAAATGGATTTAATGTGCAGTGGATTTATGTGACCAGGGGGTGGCGCTTCTTTTATTTAAGTGTCAGGTACACCTGTAGGAGGAGGAGTTTTGACCCGGAAAAGGGCAATGGTTTTTGACCGCACGCACGACGCAGATCACAGGTCGAAATGTTTGTATCTAATTAGTTATTGCGTTAATTATTATTTTATCAGTTTATGAAGACATCCTGTTTGACGGTGAGGGAAAATAAACACCATTTTCCCAGTAAAGCTGCCTGCACGTATCATTGGGACAAAGGACTGTTTTGGTATGAGACCAGGAGTAGAACGGCGCGTAAGCCAGTCTAGCTGCGGGATCAAAACTGCTCAGTAGCTCCGTATAGACGAGAGCTCCTTTAATAAGGACTGTGTATGTGTATAACTAGGAGGGATATGAGGACTGTGTGTGTGTAACTAGGAGGGATATGAGGACTGTGTGTGTAACTAGGAGGGATATGAGGACTGTGTATGTGTAACTAGGAGGGATATGAGGACTGTGTATGTGTAATTAGGAGGGATAAGAGGACTGTGTGTATGTGTAATTAGGAGGGATATGTGTGATATCTAGATTTAGTTTTCCAACTAAACAAAGTGTACACGTTTTTTTTTAAACAGTGAAAATACTAGCCCATGAAGTTACTAATAAGTGATTATTTTCTTTCGACGAAAGCCCTCCAGGCAACCAATCAAACTTCAGATCTTTACCAGGACATTGGGACATGTTGCTGACTCCTGACACAGGATCTAAGGTATTGCATTATACACTTATTAATTGATAATCATTTAAATAAAAATAATTTCCTCATTTCAATCTTTTCTATAATTGTTTCCCCCTATATTTTCTTGTTCTCTAATCTGCTGCTGCAGAGAGCGTGTTAGTAATCTAAAGTCGCAATATCTCTGCTGCTCACGGGATACAATTCGGTTTCAAGCTCCCGTCAAATATCCTGCTGACAGAAACCCCTCACCCTGTCAAAATAAAGTCATGCTTTGGGAGTCAGACACACTCGGTGATCAGACATTCCTAGTAGTTCTCTAATTCTGCTGCGGTTAGTTCTCCGGCTGCTGACAGCGCAGACCCAGGTGAACAGTGCCTGCTTTCTTTACAGTAATTAGACCCAGGTGAACAGTGCCTGCTTCATTTACAGTAATTAGACCCAGGTGAACAGTGCCTGCTTTCTTTACAGTAATTAGACCCAGGTGAACAGTGCCTGCTTTCTTTACAGTAATTAGACCCAGGTGAACAGTGCCTGCTTCATTTACAGTAATTAGACCCAGGTGAACAGTGCCTGCTTCATTTACAGTAATTAGACCCAGGTGAACAGTGCGCTTCATTTACAGTAATTAGACCCAGGTGAACAGTGCCTGCTTCATTTACAGTAATTAGACCCAGGTGAACAGTGCCTGCTTCATTTACAGTAATTAGACCCAGGTGAACAGTGCCTGCTTCATTTACAGTAATTAGACCCAGGTGAACAGTGCCTGCTTCATTTACAGTAATTAGACCCAGGTGAATAGTGCCTGCTTTCTTTACAGTAATTAGACCCAGGTGAATAGTGCCTGCTTTCTTTACAGTAATTAGACCCAGGTGAACAGTGCCTGCTTTCTTTACATTAATTAGACCCAGGTGAACAGTGCCTGCTTAATTTACAGTAATTAGAAGGCGTCAATCCATTCAGTAAATTACTTTGATAACTGTCAGAGTCAGAGAGGGTACTACACAAGCAGTACTGAACCAAAACATTCAGCAGGGTTGAGTTTGCATTGGAATCACTTGCATTTAAAGTGACAATGTACAATGTGTAAACCAAAGAATTAGCCCTGCAGAAACTCTGCGACTCGGCTCATGGGAAATGTATTGAAAGCACTGACGGTACAGTACTCACGGCGGGCAGATGCCACAATTTCACATAATCCATTTTAATATCTGTGGAAAGGTGTGTAGAAAATAATGTGTGTGTGACACGTGGGGCGACAGTGGCTCAGGTGGTAGAGCGGTCATCTGGTAGTTGGAAGGTTTCCAGTTCGATTCCCGCTCCTCCCGGGCAGCGTATCGAAGTGTCCTTGAGCAAGACACTTAACCCTTAATTGCTCCCGATGAGCAATTACCTTGCATGTTTTTTTTTTTTTGCATCGATATGATTTACAAAAGCTTAGATCTGTAAGGTAAAAGTTAAAGCAACACGCAGAGTCAAACAAGCCATTTAAAAAATATATACAAATTAAAGGTACCTTGCCCTAAAATACAAAGTCGATGGGCGTCTCAGGAAAATAAGAGGTGCAATGAAGGAATCATGCCCTAAAGGTGAATAACACTTGAACACTTTGCTTTCACACTAATTTTGTTGCGTTTTAGTGGCGCTATTCTCCAGTATCGACTCTGTGTCCTTCTGTCCTCTGTCTCTTCCAGCGGGTTGCTCAGTATCAACTCTGTGTCCTCTGTCCCTTCCAGCGGGTTGCTCAGTATCGACTCTGTGTCCCTCTGTCCCTTCTAGCGGGTTGCTCAGTATCGACTCTCTGTGTACTCTGTCCCTTCCAGCGGGTTGCTCAGTAACAACTCTCTGTGTCCCTCTGTCCCTTCTAGCGGGTTGCTCTCGACAGCTCCTCAGCGGAGTATGCCGAGATCAAGGGGCTGTTTGGTCAGACCATGAGAGGATTTGACATTCTCCAAATAGAGAGGATTCAGAACAGAGCACTCTGGGAAGTCTACCAATGGTATGTGCCCCCCTCCCCCCATGTACATTATAGTGAAATGCTTAATTCTGTATGACCCTCCTGAGAATGAAAAAAAGTTGAAAGACCAAACACTATACAGTATAGTATACAATATATAAAACGAAAATGTACAATTGTTAGAAGAGGTAGTGCAAATCTTTTAGGAAAAATTTATCAAATATGGTGTAATGTTTAAAAAGTGTTTTAAAGTGAATGTTTTGCTATTTGCTATATTTGTTCTTGCCAACTGTACCAAAAACGATTGGCCACATGCTTATTTGGGTTATGAATTTCTCTTTCGGTCAAAAGGCAAAAGGATCTGATGGGGAAGACCAACGGTGGGGGGGCCGTGTCCGAGAAGAGGCTGTTCCACGGTACCGACTCCACGTTCATCGATGCCATCTGCGCAAACAACTTCGACTGGAGAATCTGCGGGACGCACGGGACCTCCTACGGGAAAGGTGAGGCGATCTGGAAAAGCTATGGCGTTTTTTTTTTTTACTGGTAATCATTGATGAATCTTCTCTAGAGATTGAGTAACCAGGCTTAAAAGTCTTTAAGCCTTAAGAAATCACTTGAATATGACTTTTTAGGCTTTTAGGCCTTAAACATTTCTTAAATTCAATAGGTATTAACACTTTGATCACCATGGTTAAATTCATAATTTACCATCCCTAGCCAGCTCTATTTGTCTATGGAGAAGTTCCCCTTCTTTGCAGGGCTATAACTTTTTAAATTGTATTGCTAAATTGACATTATTATGGCCCATTCAATGTCCTATATCTATTGTTCAGGGTGTAGCAACGTTATACTTTTTCATTCACATATTCATACTAAAATACGGTTTAAAGTATAAGTATGTTTTTATCGTTTTCTGCAGCTTTCTCCAGAACTTGATTTATAGCCCCAAATGCATTATATTGATGATCAAATACAGTTTGATAGCGATCGGTGCCAGATAAGAAATTTCAACTGGAGGTACTTCTAGAAGTTACTACGTATCATCTGATGTTGACCGGATGGGCGGGGGGTCGTTTATAATTCCGTGGGCAACGTTATATCATTCATCTAGGGTGGGTCATATGATCATCAGAGCAGTTAGTATAGAAGACGTTAGAAAATAACGCTGAAACTCACCGTACCTTCCTCGCGGCGTTGGGAGATGAGCGTGGAACAGAATTTTTTCTATTATGGGATGGAGAAATATCCGATCCATTTCCAGGTTGTATAATAGTATATACGTCCAAATCATGTTGTTTGTATGGCTGTCCCCGACTAAGGATTTGGATGGTCGACTAGGATTGGCCAAAATTTGCCGTTAGTCGACTATTAGTCGACTTTTAACTTTTTTTTTTTAATTATTATATTCGACTAAGAGGTTGGCCAGTCGACTACGGCCCCTTTCGACCGATTAGTCGATTAATCGATTAATAGGGGTCAGCCCTAGTTGTTTGTCGAGTTATTTGCACCGATCGGTGTTCACTGTGTCAAGATGGAGTCCTGCTAACGATCGCGAGTGCCCGGACGAAATATGGGTGAGCACTTCCTGTTTGGCGCGTCACTTCCTGTTGGGCCATCTGCCGATCGGCCACCAGATGGCGCTCTTGAACCGTTAGAGAGTTGAGTGGAGCTCAGCAGTATATCTCAGGTCCCCGGGGGAGAAATATGATTTCGATCACAGATTTTTGAAATATTGATATCAAAGACGTGTTACGGCGTCTTTGGCAGAATGAGCATGGCGGGGAATGACGAGTTTCGGCGTTTCCGGCGATTAAAGTGTTAAGATGAACCCCTTAAAGGAAAACTCCAACATTTTGGGAAATTTGCTTATTTAACACCTTCCCTGGAGTTAGACAAGAAGATGCATACCTTTTTTGTCTCTGTGCATGCATTAGGTTTAGGGAACAGCCGCTCCGTTAGCGTAGCTTAGCTTCATCACTGGAAGTGGGGGGGGCGCAATAGCCTGATGTTCCCTACAGGGTCTTACAGTCACCAAATACACTCCAAATACAACTCCAAAACGTTCCTGTAAACATGTTGTGACCTGTGTATTTACCACGTGGAGAAATAAAAAATAATTGAATTCGACAATTACGTTTTCTAAGCAGATATACTCGGAATTTTTTTTTGCCTAAGCACTCGTCTCTGGGCGCAGTGATTTCAGTGCTACTTTCTAACGTGACGCCGTGTTTGTTTACATTCTCATTTCATTCAAATGATCCGAACCGATTGAAGTTTATGGATACCATGACTTAAAATCCTCTTACCTTGACGATTAAAAGCCTCCCCAATTTAGAAAACAGTAATCTAATGGCTGGTATTGATAATATAATACTAACTACTGCACGCTCGGAGCTAACCGGAGCTAACACAGACCCGGACGGTCGCTAAAGCAAATATAATGACTTCCTTTCTGGGTTTTCAAAATAAAAGAGCGACGTCTATAGCAGCGGAAAACGTTTATTTTGTACATTATCTAACGTTAACACGAACCTAAACTAATGTTACAACTAACCTAAAGTTAGTTTAGGTTCGTGTTAACGTTAGGTAATGTACAAAATAAATGTTTTCCGCTGCTATAGACGTCGCTCTTTTATTTTGAAAACCCAGAAAGGAAGTCATTATATTTGCTTTAGCGACCGTCCGGGTCTGTGTTAGCTCCGGTTAGCTTCGTGCAGTAGTTAGTATTATATTATTAATACCAGCCATTGGATTACTGTTTTCTAAATTGGGGAGGCTTTTAATCATCAAGGTAAGAGGATTTTAAGTCATGGTATCCATAAACTTCAATTGGTTCGGATCATTTGAATGAAATGAGAATGTAAACAAACACGGCGTCACGTTAGAAAGTAGCACTGAAATCACTGCGCCCAGAGACGAGTGCTTAGGCAAACATTTTTTCAAGTATATCTGCTTAGAAAACGTAATTGTCGAATTCAATTATTTTTTATTTCTCCACGTGGTAAATACACAGGTCACAACATGTTTACAGGAACGTTTGAGTTGTATTTGGAGTGTATTTGGTGACTGTAAGACCCTGTAGGGAATGTCAGGCTATTGCCCCCCCCCCACTTCCAGTGATGAAGCTAAGCTACGCTAACGGAGCAGCTGTTCCCTAAACCTAATGCATGCACAGAGACAAAAAAGGTATGTATCTTCTTGTCTAACTCAAGGGAAGATGTTAAATAAGCTAATTTCCCAAAATGTTGGAGTTTTCCTTTAAGCCCGATTGGCCCGGTACCGGGTTGAGATATATTTCATGTCATAAATAGATCAATACAGTCCGTATTAATTAATGTTGCGTTTCTTTTTCAAATGTAGCCAAGAGTAAAGACCCTAACCCTATCAAAACAGCAGTCAAAGTACATATTTTCAGCACTACATTTGTTTACCAATGATTTTAAGTGTTATTAGCGAAATATGAGTTTATAGAAATCTCTGTGCATTGCATCGGAAAACGGATGATTTTCATAAAACTACACTACCCAGCTCACACCAGCCGCTGTCAAAGCAGCAGCCGGCTGATGTGAATGAAAAATATTGATGTCATTTTTGTGATTATATCTCACTGGTCGAACAAACCTCACAATATCTCTGATAGATGTCCCTAGATACCAAGAACATGCAAATGGCCTTGTAGAAGTGGAGCAATCTTCCATTTACTTGGGTATGTACTTTTTAGGCACATTTTCTGAAAATATGGCTAGGGCATGGGCGGTTAATAAGAAACTGGACTTGAAGAAGTCTTTATTCTTAGCACACATTGCAACGTTGTCATGCAGCGAACACACATGCATTTCTTTGGGTCGCCGATGAAATGCCTCTCAGCGCTTGACCCATCCTGCCGTGCTTCCCCCTCCAAGGGCAGCCATCTTCTAGAACTAGAAGTAACATTCTAGTTCTAGCTCTCATACCTTCGTCGCAAGGCTGGCAACACAATAGTTCTGGGCACTTGGCTCTGGAGTTACATAAAGTATTTACCTGGAAGTATTTTTGTTATTAGGGGTGGGGGAAAAGAACGATACAGCAATATGTTGTGTGCCGATACTATATCGATACAGTGAAATGATGATACCCATAAAATTTATTATAATTTTTTTTTTTTTTTAAACTTTGACCAGTCAGCTGGTTCTTTATCGCTTTTTCTGGTCAAGCATGACCGACAGAGACAGGTTGAATGGGGTATAGATCGGGGGAAAGACACTCTGAGAAAATACGGCGAGTCCGGGAGTCGAACTCGTGTACCCCAGATCCGTGACGTGCACGGTTGTCCCCGACGCCGAAATAGCGTCCGAGGTACGCGGTGAGCTACTGGAGCTCCCCTATTAAATGTTTTTGCTTCACAATCACATTTTACTGCAATAAAAACGATTAGAATGAGGTGAACAAACTGAAAACGTTATCTTATTTGACAAAACAAATGATATATGATATATTTTTATTGCAGATGGTAACAAAGTTTTCCGTTGGGGACATATATCGTGTAACCTACAGTATAATATAGTGATATTAGTAGCGACAGTGGCTCGGGAGGTAGAGCAGTCGTCTGGTTCAATTCCCGCTCCTCCCGGGCAGTGTGTCAAAGTGTCCTTGAGCAAGACACTTAACTCATAATTGCTCCCGATGAGCAGGTTGGCACCTTGCATGGTTGCCTCCGCCATCGGTGTGTGAGTTTTGGGATAAAAGCACTATATAAATCTACCATCGTTACAGAGGGCCAAATATAGTCGCAGTATCTTATCGTGAGTTACTCGTATCGTCCCACCTCTATTTGTTATCACTATGTGAAGTGAATTTGGTCTATAAACAAACTAATCTCCTGTGTTTCTCAGGGAGTTATTTTGCCAGGGATGCCAAGTACTCCCACAAATACACCGGCCAGTCCAAACTCCGGTCCATGTTCGTGTGTCGGATACTGGTGGGCGACTACACCGGCGGCTCCTCCAGCTACCTGAGACCTCCGTCCAAAGACGGTGGCGACACACTCTTCTTCGACAGCTGCGTGGACAACGTCGGCAGTCCCTCGATATTTGTCGTTTTCGAGAAGCACCAAATCTACCCAGAGTATCTGATCAAATACGAGGAGGAGACCAATTGGACACAGCTGTACCAGCAGGTGTACGTGACTGCGCCGGCGGCAGCAAGTGCACCACCTGCGCCTAGACCCGCGCCTGCGCCTGCACCTGCACCTAGACCCGCGCCTGCGCCTGCACCTAGACCCGCGCCTGCATCCGCAACCCCGCCACCACCCCCGCCAAAAAAAGAAAAATGTGTCATCAGCTGAGATCAACTATTTGATTGGTTGGAGTTGAGCTGTTTGACATTGTTACTCAGCTGAAACAGTTGTACCCTTCCTGCTGACTTGTCGTACAGAACCTGTAAGTCGTTTTAAGTCGTTTTGGATAAAAGCATCCGCTAAATGACTAAATGTTAAATGTAAATGAAATGTTGAAGAAATCGGGACATTCAGATGGAAGGAGTTTCAAATTCTGCTCACTAGCAATATGTGCTAAATGTTATTGAGTTTGTATACATTTATTACATGTATACATGATTTATTTTTAGAGATGGATGATTTGATGACGAGCTACACTAGACTAAATTAGCCATAATGATGCCTTTTTGATGAAGTTCTTACCAGTCAGCTGAGAAATATTTGTACACCACGATTACTCCCACCATATTGAATTATTTCAACAGTCATTGCTGTGCTGTTAAACATCCCAGTGTCCTCCGAATCAATAACTGTATTCTCTGAGATCTCTGCGAGAACGCTGTGGAGCTGGAGCTTTTCATGCGAGAAACTTGTGAAGCACTGCAAAGAGGCTGTGAGCCAGCAGAGGGCGACAACATACCTCAGGATAACCATCTTGCACACAGTGGAGAGGTTACAGCATAACACTAAATCAAATAATGCATTGCCGTTTGTTGAATGTAACTTAGGCTTTGAGGATCCGTTTTGTATATTTTTAAGAAACAGTTCAGAGGAATTACTATTTTCCTGCTTGTAAAGTCCCAATCCAGAATTCTTTATATATTTTTTCCAATTCTTCAGATTCAAGGATTTTTTATTCTAGATTCTTCGACGGAAAGGGCTCGTTAATGGAGAATAATCTCTCCACATCTTGAGAGAGATTCCGTCATAACTCAAGTTTAATTTTGCCTAAGAGTTTTACAAACTATACACGTGTAAATAAAACCTTTTACTGCTTCCATTCCAAATTTTATTAACAGATTGCAGAATGGGTACAATACAGTACAGCTCAATACACACAATTGTTAAGGGGATGCAGACCAGAGAAAGACTTTCGTCTTGTTTACATCAGGGTCCCCCATTTTCAATTCATCATAACATATATGACATACAGATAGACAGTACTGCTACATCTATACATTTATGACATACCAGATTTACAAATACAGTACTGTTTTTGATACAAGAAGAGTCTAAAAAAGAGAGTATACATTTGACGAAGAAACTGTACATTGGAGGAGGTTGGTAGGTAGGAGGTTGGGTGGGGGGGGGGCTAACTACATTGGATTATCGACTAAACCTTACTTGGTCCCAAGAAGAGGGTCTCGTGTATTATTGGGTTTAATAGGACATTTATTGTACATTGGAGGGGGTTGCGTTAGGACATTTACAGGGGCCAGTTTCGAATTGCAGTCTCTCGTAGGTGCTCTTTGAAAGTGGTTTTGAAAGTGGGTAGTGATTCACATTCCTTTACAGCTGTGGGTAGGGTGTTCCACATTGATGTGACATAATTGCTAAACGTGTTTAGTCCCTTGTTTGAGACGAATCTGGGTTTAACATGATTTGTGGAGCTCCCTCTGGTGTTGTGATCGTGGTATTCACTGACCTTTGGGAAGTATTTTGACATGTATAAGGGTACCTTAGTCGTGTAGTGTATCTTGTAGACCAGGCCCATTGCAAGTTGCTGTACTCTGTCGTCTACTCTAAGCTACGTATCCTAGGTTGTCAACATGTAGATATATTGTATAATTACAGTGTAAATGAACTAGGGAAGCAAAAGGGCAGCCATAGAGGGTTTCACGTCACTCTCCTGGAGATCTACCCTCAAACCTTGTGATGTAGTGCTTTTAAGGAATATCTTTGCAAATGATAATGAATAAACTATCCATTCTATTAAAAATTAAAAGCAGCCACTTGGGAAATAGTTGAATTCCATTCATCCAGATTTCTCAGCTCCTGGTCTTCCAATTCCAGTCTTCCACTGGTATGTCAGCTGTGTTGCATAATTTGCTCAGCGTTTGATTAGATTAGATTCAAACAAAACAAAGTTTATGGTATTTGGTGGTGTTCCTACCGACTGTGAAATTAAACTGAATTTAAATGGAACTGAAGTTGAAACATGAAAGAGTATATGAAACAAAATTCTTAGGTATGATTATAGATCACAAACTCTGTTGGAAGCCATATATACAATATATCAAAGGTAAATTAGCCAAATCTGTTCCGGTTCCACAAGGCTCCATCCTTGGCCCTATCATATTCTCCGTATACATGCTGCCCCTTGGTCTGATCATTAAAAAAACACAACATCTCTTTCCATTTTTTTGCCGATGACACTCAAACCCAACAATATAAACAATCTCGACAGTCTTTGTTCCTGCCTAGACGACATCAAATGCTGGATGGCACACAATTTTCTACAGCTCAATCAATCAAAGTGTGAAATCCTCCTTTTCGGCCCCCCAAATCAAACCAGTGTCATTGCCTGCAGCCTGGATAACCTGTCTCCCCTACTCAAGCCCTTCGTTAAAAACCTGGACGTGCTCTTTGACCCCGAGTTTTCCTTCAATAGGCAGGTAAACTCGGTGGTGAAGGGGTGTTTTTTCCAGCTCCGGTCCATAGCCAGGATCAAGGCCATTCTCTCCCCCTCAGACCTGGAAAGCGTAATTCACGCCTTCATATCTTCACGCTTAGACTACTGCAGGGTTCGAAATTAAGGGGGGCTTGGGGCAAAATGCCCTTGAAAATTTACCAAATGCCCTCGAAAATCAGTTAAGGGGGGCAAGAAAAGCCCCCGACACTTTGCACAGATGTTTAGCCCTTAGTATGCACTACGGATGGGCATTTTAAAGAAAAATCCAGATCGATTGATCGCATGCTATACTCGAGTGATCGTGTATTACTAAAAAGAAAAGAAAAAAAAAAAAATATATATACCGTTTTTAATTATTATTTTTTTTAACTTATTTTTGTTCATTCACGTATATATGTTTAAGGAAACCAACAAACAGTTATAATCTTACACATACATGTGAAAAAATATATATGTAAAAAAAAAAATCAT
Organism: Notolepis coatsorum; assembly: GCF_963971535.1. Classification (NCBI taxonomy): domain Eukaryota; kingdom Metazoa; phylum Chordata; class Actinopteri; order Aulopiformes; family Paralepididae; genus Notolepis; species Notolepis coatsorum. The sequence goes on along the minus strand of NC_140179.1, from coordinate 26,520,863 downwards.
AAATTATTAATAATAATATTTTTTTTTCCTCCGATTTTTCTCATAGCTACGAGTACCGATTACTCACGCCCATCCCTAGTATGCACACGCACAGTATAATATGCATGTAATAAATAGTTTGTTAATAAACTCTGTTACTTGAACAATTTTCACTGTGCTCCTAAATGTCTTTGTGTGCTCCTAAATTAAAATTTTTATTTTATTTATTACAATTTTATTTAGGAGCACATGTGCTCCTTGGGAAAAAGGTTAGCGTAGAGCTCTATATATGGAGACATTAACATTACGTTATCAAACATAGGGACGAAGACTGTAAAAAAAAAGTGTCGACAATGTTTTATAATCTTTGTTAATTTTCATCAAAAAAATTCGGTGCCCCCGAAATACAAAAAAGCCCCCGAAAATCAATTAAGGGGGGCAAAAAGAGCCCAGGGATTTTTTTTTAAATTTCTAACCCTGTACTACTGTAACTCCCTGTACCTGGGGCTTAATAAATCCACCATAGCCTGTCTACAACTACCCCAAAATGCTGCCGCTAGACTGCTCACAGGTACCCGGAAGAGAGCTCGCATCACCCCTGTACTTGCCTCCCTCCACTGGCTCCCAGTGTGCTTTAGAATAGACTTCAAGGTCCTCCTATTGGCTACAAAGCCCTTAATGGTAAGGCCCCTGCTTACCTAGCAGACCTCCTCACCCCCTATACCTAGGGGGGGACGTGCTTTTGAGGTCGCAGCCCCTGACATCTGGAACAGCATCCCCATCTCCATTAAATCTGCCCCCTCTATTGAGTCTTTTAAATCGAAACTCAAAACCCACCTATACCGCCTGGCCTTCCCTGACTCACTTTGACTCTTGCCTTGCTTGTTGACGTGTTGTTCTGTTTTCCTTGTCTATCCGTTTTTTTTTTCTTTTTCTGTTTATTCTATACTTTTCTTTGTTCTTAGCTATGTGAAGCACTTTGGTTGACAAGCGTCATGTCTAAATGTGCTATATAAATAAATTTGATTGATTGATTTGATTCTGTACAAAACAAGGGAGCTGTTAAATTAGAAATGTTTGCATATATTGTATTTTTCACTTGTTGTGCCATACATGTCATATTGTGTTGAGGTCTGGGGGAATGTTTATAAAACAAATATAGATCCTACTATTAAACTACAGAAAATAGCTATTAGAGGGCAGCTGGGTGGCGCAGCGGACTAATGCGACCACTGGCGTTTCACCACATTAACTGCTTTACGGTCGTAAAATGCGCACCAAACTGGACATACTGCCCTTGCAGCCTACTGTGAGTTCACAGGATGAGACTGTGAGAGAAACGGTCCAAAACAAGCAAGCCAAAATTAAGCGCTACACCGCTGCTAGGCGTGGCGCTCGCGCACCTGTCTTTCAGGAGGGGGAGAGAGTCAGGATTAGAACACCACATCACGTCCCCAAAGCACACCCGAGATACAGTGCACCAATGACAGTGAAAAAGAAGATTGGCAAAAGCACCTTTCTTCTCAGTGATGGAAAGAAATGGAACGCATCCCGTCTGGCTCACACTTTTAACACTCCAGATGAGCATGACTTAGGGATCTGCCCAGCTCTGACAACGCTCAGCGGTCACACTCCAGCGCAGTCGCGTGCAAGAAACAAGCCTAGTTGGCATCAGGACTTTGTTGCACACTGAGTGAGAACTAAGAGTAATATTGGTTGAGCATATATAATTATATCTTGATTATGATTGAATAACCTGTGCTCCTTTTGTTTTAATGATTACCTTGAGTTACACGTTTTATGGTTCAGTTTACTTAAGAAAGTGAAAAAGCAAAAGTTCTAAATTTGCATAATGCTGAGTAGCAAGTAACCTTCTTTTACAGAGAGGGGAAATGTTGTGTTCTGTAATGCATGTGGAAGCTGTACTTCCCGAGAGCCTCCACTATGGGGCGCAGTTAATACAATGCCATGTTATGCATACAGGTGAGAAGCAAAAGAAGAGTGTACCATGCTGTACCATGCCTTGTACCCTGCTACCAAGTTTAACTAAACATGCTAAAGGCTAAAGAGTGATCCTGCTTCCTGAGTCTTATTACTACACCTCTACACCATTACAAAATATTACTACGTACATCATAACAGCCGCATCCTACCAGGCGGCGGTATCGAGCACCCTTTGAAACTCTGTGTCTTGGGCTGTGCGTCGTTTATATAGGTCCGGGCAGACTTTTCCATGTTGGGCAAGGGGAGCGGTTGTCCCGATCGGCTTGAGGAGCGTCAAATGCTCCAGATGGATGATGTATGGCGGATTATGTTGGCGACACGATCGACACCAATACTGGGACTTGCGATCAGATAATTGGAATATTATTTTTGGGGCTGATCCTAGTCAAGGTAAGGGCTATATGATATCAATCTTGCGTTTATCAAAGCATGCCTTCATTGCGATCCGAGCGTAGTCCATAACGTATTCCGTTGGTGACGATCAAAGCATCGAAAAACTACCCCCCCCCCCCCCCCCACCCTTTCATGCATTCATGATGGAACATAATACCTGTCATGCATTTGATTTTTTTATTGTAGGGTGTGTGTAGGGACGGAATGCCAATGCATTTAGTATAATACACGTTGGGGGCTATTACCAGCCTCCCATGAATTACCCTAAAACCATACTTATATTCACCACGGTATAAAACAGGATGAAAAAATTATTTCTTTTTCACATATTGAACGATAGATACTCGATGTCAGATGGGCAATAGTATTGTATCCATAGCTACTGTATAATATATAATATAGTTATAGCCCTGCAAACACTGCCACGTATTCCTCTACTTTAGAACGCTGGCCTTTTAGCCACACATTTATTTTTTATTTTTATTTATCCTTTATTTATCCAGGAATGTCCCATTGAGATACAAGATCTCTTCATCCAGGGAGTCCACTCCTGACCAACACGGTACACAACAAGTTTCAACATAAAACAGGGCATTAAACAAAAAACATACAATTCAAATATAAATACAAAAGGCCATTTGTGCAGTGGCAAGGAGCATAATCAGATCAGCAATAGCATCAGGTAAAACAGTTACATGTTTCATAAAGGGCTAATCGTAGCATACCTTTAAAAGCATTCACAGTAGGAAGTGCCTCTAGACAAAGTTTTACTTGCAGCGTATTCCATAAAAAGGGAACATAGTGGGAGAATGCAGCTTTACCAAGCTCTGACTGCATCAAAGGAACATTACACAGCGCCCTCTGGCGCTGATCGAGTTAAAACATGTAAAAAGGTAAGAACTAATGTAAAAGCTAGATGTGTTTCAATTTTGGGAGTTAAATTATGGAATAGCCTTAGTGACAGGTTGAAGTTGTGTACTTCTCAGGGGAGATTTAAAAAAGCCTTAACTCATTCAGCGCCAGTCACGATGATAGTCGGGTTAACTCGCCGACCGTTCAGCGCCAGACCCGAGTATAGTCGGGTTTTAATCGTTATTTCTTTTATTAGCGATATCCATTCATTTTCATCCATCCAGCCTGATGTTATCATTGGGAATGGGTCTGAGCTCACAAAAGGGCAAATACCGCCGCCTATGCCTTCCAGCTGGTATTGCACTCCATTAGGAATGGTGTAGTTTCTTTTCTGGGACGAGCCGTGCGGGCGAGGTTTAAATACTCAGGCGAGGTAGGCATATACAACGATGGCATGGAACAGTAACCCCGCCCGTTCGTGTGTACCGCTCGGTAATGTGCGACGGACCTCCACAAGCAGTATTTGGAATCGCGATCAGATAATTGGATTATTCCTTTTGAATTACATCAAAGACAAGGTAAGAAAAGCTTGCGTTGATCTGATATGTCTTTCTACCCCGATCGCAGCTGTCTGTGTGTGTGGCTGTGTGCCGTTGGGTGCAGGAGGTGGGGGGGGGGAGCCCCGCGGTCCAGGGCTCTTTTCATTCTTGCATGAGGAAGGATAATAATGATGATCTAGCGTTGATTTCAGGATGATTAAAAATTACAACGTGTTTAGTGTATTCCACTAAAGGGATATTATCGCGTCTTTTCCTGGAATTACTCTGAAGCGCCCAAACTATACTCATATTCAAAGCGGTATAAAAACGGAAATGTACCGATGAAAAAAATCGTTTTGTACATGTTGACTGGAAGCAACTAACTGATAATTGACGGGTCTATTAGACCCATAGCTATAATTTAAGATATATTTCAAGCACTCGCAAATCTCGCAGTCCCCCCATTGATTAAAGCGGTGGCATTCTAGCGCCTTCTCGTGGATTAAAGGGGAACTATCTTATAAATGGCCTTTTTGAGTGTTTAGCATTGTTTCCTAGCTATGTGAACTTATATTAATATGATCTATGTCTCAAAATTCTCATATTGGCGCATTCTTCCAATTCTCCTCTCACAATATTCACCCTCACTGAACTGAGTCATTTGAAAATGTGCGCGATATGTGATGTCAGAGAGACACTGCTGCATGTTTATGTTCAGGCGGCGACGCCGCTGCGCAGTGGTTTAGGAGCCCAGGCTCAAAACGGCTCGAGATCTTGAGGTAGAAAAATGCTGTTTTTGAGGACTTGATTAGAAATACAAAACAATGAATAAAAAAAATATATATATTACAGAGGTGTTCCATAGACTCACAGGAATTGTGTAAAAGTGCCCAAATAGTGAAAGAAATAGTAAAATAGTTCCCCTTTAACCGATGGCGCAGAATGAGTTAAAGGATCAAATAATTCAGGAGTACAGATTTGAGTAAGAACATCAAACATTTGTTTTTTCTTTCAAAAAATTCTATCTTGCAGCATATTTTAAGTTTTTCTTTCTTATATTAAAATATATTTAGTTTTTAAGAATTTGTAAGGGATAGGCAAAAATAAGCATGTGCTTCAGCCTATTCCTTTTTTTCGGTCATTGATTTTGGATTTGTGTGTGAGCTTGCCTTGAATATGTACATTTGTGATTTTTTCTTTTCTTTTTTCTTTTGTAAGTCCACATGGGTGTGTTTTATTTGTCTGTAAACAAGACAGAAAAATAAACTTCATTCATTCATGTATGTACAGAGTTGTATTATGATAAATAAAGACCGTATGACTACTACTGGCCAGCAGTGTAACTAGTAAGAGTAGGATATGTACAGATATAGATATAGTAAAGGACTATGTGCAGGTAAGTACAGACAGGTGATGATAGGTATATGAGGTGAGAATAAATATATGATATATACAGCATTACATGTTGTACATGCTATCATACAGGAGCCTTATTGGCCATTTGGGAAATATACGTATATAGTAGACAGTGAAAGCAGTAGGTAGGTATAAATTATGTATAAATGTATCCATCTAGGCCAGGGGTCAGCAACCTTTACTATCAAAAGAGCCAAAAATAAAATGCTAATTTTACCCTTAAAATGAAGATAACACAGTGTATAACGTTTTATATATCCCCAAGCATACCCCACATTTAGCATAAAACGCCTGACAATTGCATACCCAAAGTAATTTGCGATTTATTATACTTTATACTTATAGCACACAGTTTGTTGCATTAATGGAATTATAAAGCAACACAATTTTTTTTTGACTTTTTATTGCTGTTTTTACCTGTTATAACAAAGGAAAACCTCAAACTCTTATGAAGAGGAGAAAAAATACTGGCTGTGTAGTCGACCTATTTTTAAATAAAACACAGAAAAGGAGAAAAAAACACTGGCATCTGTAGACCTACTTTGAAATAAAACCCTGAACTATTCAGCTCTATTTGAGTCCTTTCCTTATTTGTGGAAAATCTATAAAATAAAAAGTAAATTTTTCGTTGTTCGCAAATTTGGCACCACATATCAGGCATACAGGTAAGCCTGCATCGTTAGTCGTGAAAGCAAATTAATCTGTCCACGCTGAATTAAACCCTGACTTTCCTTTTTTTTTTTTTATCCATGGTTAACTTACTGGGGGGTCGGAAACTCAAGATTAGCCACTTGCAGACGGCAGGGAGAGGCGCGGAGTGTGACGTACTGTATATTTTTGTTGACTAAATATTTTAGTTGATGAAATATTTTTTCATTTCAGTGTCACAGTATGACATCGATCTCCAAAATAAGAGAACAAAAAAGAAATCAGTAAAAAAAAAAATATATATATATATATATATTTGGGCCAGGGAGCCGCAGCTGATTGGCTAAAGCGCTGCATGCGGCTCGGGAGCCGCAGCTTGCCGACCCCTGATCTAGGCTGACGTCAGGGACGTGCACAGGACTTTAGAGGGGCAGGTGCTCAAAGGCTGAAAAGGGCACTACACTTGTGTGTATATATTAACCGAGCGCGCATAGCGCGCAAGCACGATTTTTAAGGGCCCTTTTCGGGCGAGGGCCCCCTTTTTATGCTTTTTGGGGGGTTTTGGTGATCAAATATTGAATATTGTACTATAATAATCAGTGCAGGAGCTCACTTATCCTTGAAAGACACTTTTATCACTGACTTAAAAGGCCCATACATCTCCAAAAATGTTCAGGGGGGAGGGAATAAGTGCTTACCCTACAGACCCCAAGAAGTGCTGTATATTCTGTATTGTTTAATATAAATGCATTTTTTATTCCAATCCCGATTTGTATTTGAGATTCCCAAATCCCATCGGACTTGACTTCTTCGTGTCCCTCAATGAGTGTAATACCAGCATTCAACTGTATGCGCCACAGCGGTTTCTATCATCATCATCATCACCACCCACGCTATGCATAAAATATATAGGTCCGCGGAGAGGCACGCTGAGGAGGCCGTGCAAACTGCAATGGAATATGGGGCATCTCTCTCTCTTTACCTAATATTTTGATTCTATCCTGACATTTTTCAGTTGGAAGGGCAGTCTATATGCGTAACGATAAAAAAAAAGAAATTATAATATTTTTATTTTTTTTCAAAAAGGGCACTTTTTTTACGAGGCTCAAAAAGGCAGGTGCTCAAGCACCCCTTGGCCTCTATGTGTGCACGTGCCAGGCTGACGTTAACGCTGTATCTCGATTAAACCTCACATACTGAAATAACTCTGTTACAGTATATTGTGATCTATTTTTGCCTCCTTTCCCTGCCTCCTTTAAACAGCCTACACCTCCACTGCCAGGGTGACTCAGACGGGCTTCAAATAACTGAATTACAACATCGCCACCAGTTAGCCCTGGTGCCTCTTTGTGAAATTAGGCAGAGAGGGGGAAAGATTATCAATACGTCCGCCCCTCCCTTCTGAAACCCAGGTCCTTCCCATTTGAAGCTGCAAATCAGCCAGGCATCCCTTTTTACACCCCCACAGGTTGACCTCACCGCCTAGTATCCGGAAGACTGATTGCTTAAAGGAACACGGCAACATTATGGGTAATGTGCTTACCGTCTTCTCCAGAGTCAGACAAGAAGATAGATACCCACTTCCTCTGTGTGCGCTTGGTAGAAGGCTATCCGGCTGCAAGATAGCCTAGTTTAGCACGAATGAATGGAAGCGGATACGGACCAGCTAGCCCAGCTATCTGTTGGCCAAGAACACCCCTCCTGGGGCTTTAAGCTAGGCTAGTGTTCCGTATCCACTTCCATTCATGTGTGCTAAGCTAGGTTATCTTGCAGCCGGATATAGCTTTCTACTGAATGCACAGAGGAAATTGGTATCTTCTTGTCTGACTGGAGAAGACGGTAAGTGCATTTCCCATAATGTTACCGTGTTCTCTTTTATAAAGCATCCCAGGTGCCTCCATCCTATTCTGTGTGTATTTCTTTTTCTTTTTTTTTATAGTGGATCTGTCTTGCAGGTTTCGTAATCGTGTTAACCTGTGGTTTGTGGTCTGAGCCTCTCTTGGTTGTGCAAACGCATTACTGGTGCACAGTAGGCTACACACAAGCTTACATTTGGACCAGCGGTGGCATCATACTTGCAGATCAGCATCCTCTGCCCTCTGTACTACAGTAGCTCTATAGTGTTTTTTTGCCATATTTGACTAGGGCTTACAGCGCCACAGAATACAATCTCTCGGATGTGTCATCACTGCTGCAGTCTTTTACATCACGCCTCATCAAACATGTGCCGCTGCTTTTACATCAGTACCCACCATGCCTGATCATACATGTGCTGCTGCTTTTACATCAGTACCCACCATGCCTCATCATTATGTGCTGCTGCTTTTACATCAGTACCCACCATGCCTCATCATATGTGCTGCTGCTTTTACATCAGTACCCACCATGCCTCATCATACATGTGCTGCTGCTTTTACATCAGTACCCACCATGCCTGATCATACATGTGCTGCTGCTTTTACATCAGTACCCACCATGCCTGATCATACATGTGCTGCTGCTTTTACATCAGTACCCACCATGCCTGATCATACATGTGCTGCTGCTTTTACATCAGTACCCACCATGCCTCATCATACTGTATGTGCTGCTGCTTTTACATCAGTACCCACCATGCCTGATCATACACGATTACATGTCCTGCCTGTTGATATGTATCTACCCTGTGTGCGCTACAGCCCACCCTATGACAGCAAACAACTACTGCTGACACTAACCACCCTTAACAGCCACTTACTGCCTGGTCCATGTGACTGGCAGCCACCGGGCCCTGTGCTGGCTATTGTTGTATAGGCGGATAAGGGGGATCCCATGGTGCTGGCTGTGGGTGGGGGCTCCCATCCCAGGGACCAGCATGTGTTGGGGAAAATCTTTTCCTGTGTTGCTATTGGCTATGAATTAAATATGAACGCTTCCTTTTCTTTGTCCTCTGCCTCTGGTGTTTGAGATGCAAGTGTTTGTATGTTTTCTGCTGAGTCATGGTGGCTCTGTCTTGTTCTAGGAGGCTGCAACAGCAACAGATCCTTGGAAAGTGTGAAAGTGAGTTAGGTCTTTGTTTGGCTGATGGCAAGTTTATGTTTATGTTTTTCAAATGTTTGTGGAGATTTTAAATTATGGAATTTTAACAGCCATTGTCAGTAGATATAATGGGAACTTCCAGCAAATCACTAATGTATGTGTTTGTAAAGCAGTTATTTATAAACCTGTGATTTGCGTCTCAGGAGAAACTATGAATATGTTTCATTTGGAAAGTGTTGAAAGCTATTAAAACACTCCACAAGTGTATTATTTAGTGAGTTACCTTTTTTATTTAATTTGTATTACATCAGATACTGATATTTGCAGAATAAAGCTACAAATTAGGCAGCCAATGTGTTTAAGATGTTTATTTGTGCACATTGTCGCAGTAGGTACCTATAGGTACTGACCATAATATTGCTGAACAACAAAGTAGTGTGTGCCCCTCCTACTGTAGTCCCTCAGTTGATTAAGTGCTTTTAGGATCGACTACCACTTTTGCAGTTAGTCTTTTCACTCCCCCATACTGAAACTTCACAGAAAATTCTCTGGAATGGCAATATTATTCACAGTATAGTAAAGTATGGTGGATAATATGCTTTAGATTTAAAGAGACAATTGTGGAATAAATCGATATATCTTATTGTAACATTGGAGGCATGTCTCACAAAGGGATTACATGGGAGTCGGCCTCTTTGATGCTCTGGCTGCCCTAACCCTAACCCTCCTGAGGGACATATTATAAACTGGATCCAGGCTGCTCATTAAAATGTAATTAACATGCACACAGTCCAAGGATTTAATTGGCCGTTAATTAATTCAGTTAACCCGTTCAGTGTGGTAGTGAAAGGGTTAACCTGCTGTCGTGTGGCAGTGAAACTTAACCTTCTGTATTGTCTCTGTGAAAGGGTTAACCCTTTGGTAGTGTGGTAGTGAAAGGGTTAACAATGAATTAATTCAAATTTCAGTTTCATAATCCAGCGTTGTCTTTATGACATGGTTCTAGTCCAAAGGATGTATCAAGAATGTGATCAGTGTAACTTGTTGATGATGGTATTTTTATCATCTCTGGAATATATTATGAACATGTAAATTATTATCATTATCATTATCATTATTGTCTCATAATTGCATTTCCCACACTCAAAGTCTCTTGGCAAATAATTTACATACTGTACTAGCTACATAGCTGTTACATCACTGACATCAAGGTGGGTTTACATGTCACTCACAGTAGCTTATCACAGGAGAGAAAGGGCATGCCGTTTTTTAGTGGTAATAATATCTCATTGACGACTTGAGTTAGTTGAGTGTGAAACTTGACATTTGGTGAACAAAAATGTCAAATCATGAATGCCAAACATTGATGTGCTTTTTGAATAACTAAAGCGTTATTGTTTTAGAGAGGCTACTTTTTCTGTTGTAATACTGTGTGTGTACGTGCGTGCGTGCGTGCATGCACGCATGTATGCGAGAGAGAGGGGATGGCCACATGGAAGGCACTGGATTAATCGACTCCTCATCAAGGCTAATATGAAGGGGGGGGGGGAAGCAGTGTTGCCAAATTCTTGAAATGTGTTTATTTATCTATTTATTTTACCATTCACAAGTGGGCGCTTCTAATTTCACAAACGGCCAATAAGGAGTGCGGTAATGAATGCGGTTACACCGCTCGCGGTCCCGGCATGCATTGTGGGGGATACAGAGAGACTGGGAGGCTGAGCGCAGAGCATCATCCATCCGCACTCGCTGTTTTAACTGACAACCGCTCAGGTAAATACAACACATTTATTAATAAACATTATGACACCGTAATCATACCTTCATGTGGTCAAACATGGTTTACGCACGGCTGTTTGCTTTATGCTTTGCGTTATTTTGTTATTATAGGGCCATCATATCTCATTTTTTCCCCACAATCAAACAACCGTTTGGAGATATTTTTGAGATGCTAATTGGCCAATGCCTAAATGATATGGCCGTGGAGTCTCTCAGCAGTGTTTGCTTGCTGCAGTGCTGTGTGGTACAGATTTCTGAATGGATAGCTTGGTGGATAATTTGACGTTATATAGGATGGTTTGGTGCTGCTGAGTCGGTTGGGGAATCCCTCTGCCATGGCTCAGTGTTGCAGGCTATACACGATGTTGTCATTCTTTTTTATTGTCTATTTATATTCTTATGTCTGCACTAATTGCATTTATTCTGTCAACTGTATGCTAATTGTACCTATGTTCATTTTATGCTATTTGCTGTTTAAGCACTTTGAGCTGCCCTGTAAAGGTGCTATAGGCTATAAATGAAGTTATTATTATTATTATTATTATTATTATTATTATTATTATTATTATTATTATTATTATTATTATTATTATTATTATTATTATTATTATTATTATTATTATGTTGATGTTTGCATTTATTTGGGAGGGATAGCGGAACATAGCGTCCAAAAAGCCCTTATTGTACATTTGGACGAATTTAATTAAATGTTGCATTGGATGTATGTTTTATTTTAGTTAATGTTATTATGATGTTGTTAATAAGAGGCTAAGACCAAGAGTGAAGTCTCCTAATTAGTTCCTAATTAGGCTATATATAATCGCAGCTTCATCGGTGCCTTTCAGATTCAAACAATTCACAGCTGTCAACCCCATTATGTTTTTTTTTTTTTTATTTATTTATTTTTTTTTACGTGACTTTGTCTTCCTGTACAAAAAACATCGCCAGCCAGGCTACTTATAATGTCACTCATTCATGACGGAACTTGTTGACAGTTACCTTTTGGCCGATCAAGCATCTGATGACCACCCGCAACACTTCCGGTATTTTGAGCTCATTGGAGAGAGGGGGGGGGGGGGGGGGATAAAATCAATGAATGTTGATTAGAGCCTTGACGTAAGTGGTTGTAGTAGTAGCTACGGCTAGTTCAAATGCATTCATTTTATCCCCTCGCAATTGATTGAATTGATTGAAAACTTTATTAACAGATTGCACAATGGGTACAGTACAGTACAGCTTAATACACACAATTGTTAAGGGGATGCAGACCAGAGAAAGACTTTCGTCTTTCCCCCCTCCCCCTCAAGAGCTCCATGTAACGCGGAAGTGCAGTGGTCTATTCTGGTCTACAGCTGTACTGTGAATGAATGAATGAATGAATGAATGAATGAATTAATGAATTAATGAATGAATGAATGAAAACTTTATTTAACAGATTGCAGAATGGGTACAATACAGCTCAATACACACAATTGTTAAGGGGATGCAGACCAGAGAAAGACGTTTGTCTTGTTTACATCAGGGTCCCCCATTTTCAATTCATAGTGACATTTATGACATACACAACATACATGATGACATCATGACATTTATGGCATAGGGACATACATGACATACAGGTATATAGTACTGTGGCTATCGGGGCATTGATTATCTCGACATGGTGTCATCATCGGGCTAATGAACACCGTGAAATATTCACGAGAGTCTGTAGGATCTTCGCTTTAGTTTATGGTGAAAGGGTTTCTGTAACTAGCGGTACCCATTGGTGGTGCCGTGTGTGGGACTGACTGACCCTTTAGCTCAGTGGTTCTCAAAGTGGGAACCAGGGACCCCCAGGGGTCCTTGATGGGGTTCCAGGAGGTCCCCAGAAAAATATTGTTTAATTTCACTAAAATTGTATTCACAAGCCCAATGAGATAATAATGTATAAGAATGACTATTATGATCATAGGTGTCACTCTCTCCTCTGTTATCTCCCCACCTACAGTATAGACAGTTATGGAATTCTGGAATAATTCATACTAACAACACATATTTTCTCAAATGGGGGTCCCTGGAACAGAATTGTATCAAATGGGGATCCCTGACCTATTCCGTGTCTATTTGGGGGTCCTTGACCAGCCTAATATTATATATATAAATATTATATATATACAATATATGGATATTGTAGTGTATAGGCTACTCTAATCACAAGAGTGAAACATTGAATAAAATGCCCCATATACTGTATACCTTATAACTAGACACTACCTCGAGTGAAGAGAAGTCACTTTCTCTTTGGAGGAGGTTGATTGGAGGATCTACAGTGTGTGCTACCATTCTAACAGCACATGCTCCTAAAAATAACTTCACGCCACCTGGGAATTAGAAAAAACAGCATATGTGCAGCTTGAAATTCAAAGTAGGAATGGACATTTTCCACGCGCCATGCTCCTAAATTATTCTATCCTATTGTCCTGAATCTTTTCAGCAAAGGACTATTTGTGCCCCTAGGGGGGAGGGGGGGTGTCATCGTACAACCTTGTGATGGCGTGCTTAATAACAGAGAACCCTCTTTTTGAGTCAAGCAGGCTAATCACAAATTCAGCTAGCTTACTGGTGTGACTACACCACCACACCCCCACCCCACCTCCCTGTGAAATAAGTCCTAATTATTTACAAATGGCCAATTAGTCATACCGCAGCATTTATTAAATATAAATGGGCGAAGTAATAAGGTTACACAAATTCTCTCCTCGCTACACATCGTTCTGAGGTCTGACTTGCTATCTTAAAGGGGGATGCCACCCATTTTAAGAATCCTGTGCCCCGGGACCAGATGAGTCGGTGTTTGTGAACTGTCATGGTCCCAGCCAGGGATCATGCCCGGGACCAGATGAGTCGGTGTTGGTGAACACGCACCACTCTCTCCTAAAGCTAGAAACCAGAGACGGACGTCTCCAATCGTGGTGATGTAACTGAAGTCTCGGGCTGCTCCATAGGCAATTAATGGGGGCTCTGGCTTTATGACGACATACAATGTTTGTGTGAGCTCTTACACCCAAATGAGGTTTATATTCTATCGTTGCTAGAAAGTCTGAACCGGAATTGAAACCTCAAGAGCTCAAATAAATGTTTTATGGCCTCATGAAGTCAGAGTCCCATACGTTGTCTGCAGAGTTTACATCCCGGTTTGAGTACACCACCGATTGGAAGGTTCTCTAGAGTGGCGCTGTCCTGGGGCACAGGAACAACATTATATGAATTCTTAAAATGGGCGCCCTTCATTCTCTGATGAGAGTGACCTTTCTCATCCCCAGAAACGACTTGAGCTGCATGTCGAACACAACCTGGTAACATGTCAGCCTCTGGGCAGAATGAGTCTCTACCCTCTGCCCCGCAGCTTAGCGTCACATAGCTCTCTGCATGGTTTATGATGAATTGAAAATGGGGGACCCTGATGTAAACAAAACGAAAGTCTTTCTCTGGTCTGCATCCCCTTAACAATTGTGTGTATTGGCGGCTGGGTGGCGCAGCTGACATTGCGCTCATCACCAACGCGAGAGACACCGGGTTCGACTCCGGCTGTCGGCGTTGCCTCCGGCTTGGGCCAGCCGTCATACTAACTCAATTGGCAGAGTTAGCGGGTGGAAGTCGATGGGTGGTAATCTGGACATTGTGGACAGCGACTCCCACAGGTCGGTTGGGGGACGCCTGCACAGCAGAGACAGGAAATGGCTGGGGTAGTGTGAGCCTCCCACACGTTACACCTTGCCAATGAGAGTCCGCGCTGGCAGGTGAAAATATGTGACAGGCTGCCTCCTTGTGTATTGGAGGGGACACGTGATGCAAGGCTTCTATCCTCCCTACAACCGACCAGTGGGGGGCATATGCGAGCAATGTTCAAGACAGGGGAGGGGAGAATTGGAAACACGAAATTGGGGTGGGAGAAAAATAGAAAAGAAGGAGAAAAAGTGGATAAAAAACAACAACAATTGTGTGTCTCACCTGGACAAGAGACAGGGGAACTATGTGAGAATGCTATTCATCGACTACAGCTCGGCATTCAATACCATAGTCCCCTCCATACTCATAGCCAAGCTCAGGGACCTGGGCTTGGGCTATGACCTCTGCCAGTGGGTCTTGGACTTCCTGACTGGCAGACCCCAGGTGGTGAGAGCAGGCAACTGCACCTCCTCATCCATCACCCTCAACATAGGGGCCCCCCAGGGCTGTGTTCTGAGTCCCCTCCTCTACTCCCTGTACACACACGACTGTGTGGCTCAGCGGAGTAGCAATACAATCGTCAAATTTGCTGACGACACAGTGGTGGTGGGCCTGATCTCTGCCAACGACGAGAGGGCCTACCTGGAAGAGGTCAAGGTCCTGGCGGGATGGTGCCAGGAAAACAGCCTCTCCCTGAACGTCAGCAAAACAAAGGAGATGATTGTGGACTTCAGGAGGTCGGGGGTCAAGGACTACAGCCCCCTCAGCATCGACGGGGCACCGGTTGAGAGAGTCAACAGCTTTAAGTACCTCGGAGCCTACATATCCGAGGACTTGACATGGACCACACACATTAACAGTGTTGTGAAGAAGGCACGACAACGCCTCTACTTCCTCAGGCGCCTAAGGAAGTTCCAAGTCAGCCAGAAGATCCTTAAGAACTTCTACTCATGTACAATAGAGAGCATCTTGACCGGCAACATCACCTCCTGGTTTGGGAATAGCACTGCACAAGACCAAAGCAGACTACAAAGAGTGACACGTTCAGCCGAACGCACAATTGGAGGGGGGCTCCCCACCCTCCAGAACATTTACTACAAGCGGTGCAAGGGCAAGGCTAAGAGAATCATTAAAGACTCCAGTCACCCGAACAACTGCCTCTTTGAACTGCTGCCGTCAGGCAAGCGATACAGGAGTCTCAAGGCGAGCACAGAAAGACTCAGAAGAAGCTTCTATCCCCAGGCCATCAGGCTGCTAAACGAACAATGAATGAACACTACACAACAACAACCACCAAACGCACATAGCACACACATCCACACGCACACACTCACTTTAAACAAACACACTGTAGCACCCACTCCACACACTTATAGCACACACCCACTTTAAACAAACACACTGTAGCACCCACTCCCCACACTTTATATTTATGGATGAAGGATTGCACTACAACTCGTACACCTTACTGTAAATTGTACCTAAAATTGTA
Organism: Notolepis coatsorum; assembly: GCF_963971535.1. Classification (NCBI taxonomy): domain Eukaryota; kingdom Metazoa; phylum Chordata; class Actinopteri; order Aulopiformes; family Paralepididae; genus Notolepis; species Notolepis coatsorum. The sequence goes on along the minus strand of NC_140179.1, from coordinate 26,505,032 downwards.
CCTCATCCCATTTCTGCTTTGCACTAGATAGTACTGTACATTAGTACACTGCATAGTATTGTGTATTGTATATTATATGGTAACTCAGAACATTGTACATATGTCTATACCGAACACTGTGACCTCATTTTCTTCTTCTAAATTCATGCTATATTATGTTATTATGTTATTTGATACTATCTTGTCTAGCACAGTCTCTGGAGCGTAACAGTAAGAAGCATTTTGTATGAAAGTATTCTGTACTTCTGTATGACAACTATTAAAGAACTTGAACTTGTATTGAGCCGTACTGTATTGTACCCATTCTGCAATCTGTTAATACAATTTTCAATCAATCAATCAATCAATCAATCATGGGTTGTGTGGCCAAGCAATAACGTATGTGTGAGTGTGTGGTTGTGTACTGTGGTGGCGGGATGCTGGTGTGTGCCATCTGCAGCGAGGTCACGGCCCAGTGCGTGTCTGGAGGGAAGGTGATGATACGATGCTTCAGTGCGGTGGGGGTGTGTTGTTGTGTTTCATCACACAGCATATAGACACCTTTCAGCATGAGATATAGAGCCGGGGCTATTGTGTCATTCATCCCAGATGATTCATTTCTCACACCGCTATAGATTCCTAATGCATTGATTTATTCATGCTTTCATCCATCCGGCGGCTCGGTTTATTTACGGCTATTAGTAACGGGCGAGGTGTTGGTCGAGAGCTCTCTATGAGTTGGCATGTGAAAGGCTCTATGGCGACTATATTTCGATTTAGCTACAGTACGTAAAGCACCACAAGGAGCGAGCAACAGTAGCCTATAAAGAGTAGGGTGGACTGCAGCAGAGACCTTGGATGACATATCGGGATGACTCATAGTGAATGGTGGTGAGATCATCACAGTGGTTTGAAAGTGAGAGCACCGTCAGTTATGGGGGCTGTATGGAATTATTTCAATATGAAAGAACACAGTGTCCATCCATACTGCAAACACACACAGGGTGTCCATGACTAGGACATCCTTAGTCGACTCGTAGTTATTCGATTTGTCAACTAATAGATTAGTTAGACTAAAAACACACCTATTCAATCAATATCTGAAGTTTACTATTAAACTATAGGCTAATAATAGTAAACTTCAGATATTGATTGAATAGGTGTGCTTTTAGTCTAACTAATCTACTTTGCTGCGATGTCTATACTACTATATCTACTATGTACTTGCTACTATGCCTACTACCACCTACCATGCTAATATTATGTCTATACTACTATCTACTTGCTACTATGCCTACCATGCTAATATGTCTATACTATCTACTATATACTGGCTAGTATGCCTATACTACTACCTACCATGCTAACATATCTATACTACTATCTACTATCTACCTGCTACTATGCCTATACTATCTATTATATACTTGCTACTATGCCTATACTACTACCTACTATGCTAATATGTCTATACTATCTACTATCTAATTGCTACTATGCCTATACTACTACCTACTGTGCTAAGGTCTATACCAGTGCTTCTCAAACTTTTTCTGTCAGGCCTCCCTTTGGCGGACATATAGTACAAACACAACGTTGTCGTGAAAGGGTTAACCTTCTGTATTGTCGCAGTGAAAGGGTTAACCCTTTGGTAGTGTGGTAGTGAAAGGGTTAGCGCTCACCAGAGAGCGAGCGTATCATTTGTCAGACAGTGACTTGTTTAGCATGAGGGGGGGGGGGGGGGGGGCATAAAAAACGCCTAACGCTAATCTTGGTCGACTGAGACCAAAGCATCCGATTAATCGAGTCTGGTGGGAACACACTTCATTCAAGCCCAGAAAAACTAGGCCTACTGTATGTATTAACGCAAGGAGAATGGTTGTCACTGGGAGATCAAACAGGGGACAGGTTTATGCCATAGAGCTACACTTACATAGCCAGGTACAGTTATTGCCACTTGTGACTAGGGATGCTCCGATATTGATATCGGATATCAGCCCCAATATGACAAAAATAGCTGGATAGGGTATCGGTAATTTCTTTTAATAGAAAATCTGATTACATTTATCTTTTTAATAATAATATAATATAATATAATAATAATAATAAATAAAATTATAAATAACAATTCAGTACATTTATGTGTTCATTTGTTACATTTTGTTTCACTAAGTTACTTAGGAGTAATGTTTTAAGTCAAGCCTGATGTTGCCTTGCACAAAAGAATGATCCCAGTCTCTTCCACACAGTGAGGCATACAGTTTATTAATTGAACAATGGGTATCGGATCGGTACTCGGTATCGGCCGATACCCAAAGCCCAGGTATGTGAGTATAGGGGTTCTTGTGGAGCCCAATAGCGAACACAGGAGTAGAGAGAATGGAGCGGTTTAGGGTGTTTTAATTGTTTCCCCCCAAACAGACAAGAATCATGCAGGAATGTACAACAGATGGGGATGAATGTTCTTGGGGGGGTAGCACAGGGGTACTCCTTGTGCAGTACGGGAGAATGGTCCTTGAGCAGGTGCACTCCTCGTGCAGTATGAGAGAATGTTCCTTGGGCAGGTGCACTCCTAGTGCAGTGCGGGAGGATGGTAGACACCGCCTGTGTCGGGGTGGAGAACAGGAACCTCGTAGTCAGCACCGGGGGTCCAGACGGGCAATGCTGGAACGGAGGTCCTTGGGCACAAGAGAGGAAGGTTAGGACAGGGAATAATACAAGAGCGGGTCAGCAGGGCTTCAGGTCGAGACGTCGTACCTGGGTTTGCAGTTTAACACTGCGACGCCGGATGACAGGCTCTGCCAGATGATATAGAGCCTGCTTGATGAGGTAATCCCTTGCAGCCGCGCTGATTGATCCTCATCAGGCAGGCTCGGGCCCGATCGTGACAGGACCCCCCCCTCGACGTGTGCCTCCTGGCGGCCCCCCAGGCTTGTCCGGGTGGCGTCGATGGAAATCCCGGACGAGTTCTGGGTCCAGGATCATCCCGCGGGAGACCCAGCTGCGCTCCTCCGGGCCGTAGCCCTCCCAGTCTACGAGGTACTGATGCCCACGGCCACGAGGACGCACGTCCAGCAGCTGGCGGACAATGACCAGCGATGACCAGCGGAGGAGGAGGCTCCGGAGCAGGAGGAGACAGGGGACAGGAGACCACCGGCTTCAGCTGAGAGACATGGAAGGAGGGGTGAATGCGCATGATGGCAGGGAGCTGGAGTTTAACGACCAAGGGGTTAATGATGGACAAGATCTTGTAGGGACCAACAAAACGGGGGGTGAGTTTGCGGGACAAAGACTTGAGTGGCAGGTCTCGGGACGAGAGCCAAACCATCTGACCTGGCTGGTAGTCGGGAGCCGGGGTCCGGTGACGGTCGGCGAAGCGGCGGTTCTGCTCAGCGGTGCGGAGCAGCGCGGCCCTCGTGTCCCCCCATATCTTCCTGCAGCGGCGAAGGTGGTCCTGCACCGAAGGAACGGCGAGCTCCTCCTCCTGTGCAGGGAACAGCGGGGGTTGGTAGCCCAGGGAGGACTCAAAGGGAGACTGACCTGTGGCCGCGGAGGACAGCGAGTTGTGGGCGTACTCGATCCACGGCAGGAACGTACTCCAGTCGGAGGGGTCCCGGGTCGTCACGCAGCGGAGGGCGGATCCCAGGTCCTGGTTGGCCCGCTCCGACTAACCGTTGGTCTGCGGGTGGAACCCGGAGGAGAGGCTGACCGTGGCCCCCAGGGCCCGGCAGAAGGCCTTCCATACCTGGGAGATAAACTGCGGACTCCTGTCGGAGACGATGTCCACCGGGATCCCGTGGAGACGGAAGACGTGGAGCACCATCAGGTCCGCGGTCTCTGAAGCAGAGGGGAGTTTGGGGAGAGCAACAAAATGCACGGCCTTCGAGAAACGGTCCACGATAGTGAGAATGACTGTGTTACCGTGTGAGGGAGGCAGACCGGTGACGAAGTCCAGGGCGACGTGCGACCAGGGACGACCGGGAACAGGGAGCGGCCGGAGGAGCCCGGCAGGTGGTTGGATGTGAAAATGTTTTACCCCCGGCTGTGTAGACTGGGATACATACTGTTGGTGCTTCCTTCTTTTCTATTAAAAAGAGTTGGAGTTAGGAAGTATCACACCCCTCTTGTCGTTCCCCTGGGCGCCTTGGGGATTCAATGACAGGTCTAAATAACCTGTTCATTGATGTGGTTGTGTCCCGACGCACGCATAGTGCTAGCTCGGGGGGGTTCTGTAATCAGGCGACTGACTGGCACGCCTTGGTTGCTTGGGGTTAAAACGGCGTTTTTATAAAGCAACTGGGATGGAGGTTTTTCCTCTTCCGACGACCTGTTTTGGTTATCGACGGATTCTCGTTCATATCTGGGGGATGATGACGGAATGGATCTGAACATATGTAGAGGGGTCTCACGCCCTGGGGGTGGGCCACCGGGCGCGGTTCGCCCCGAACGTCTGGGTGGCGCCTTCTTTTCATGTTTAAGATCAACACGCATATCTGCCCCTTCTCCTGGAGTAGGCATGTCGGCGTGGTTAGGGCACGGGACTGGTTCTGGTCACGCTGGTCCGGATCAGTTAAACCCGTTGTCCGCCGGGGATGCAGATCTGCTGTTCTGGTACCCTGAGGGACTTGGGCTTTTTTCAGGGGGAAAAATGCCAGGTCGGTCCGGGTGTCACAGGGTTAAGCGCTATGGAGACCCTGGTTGGGTACATTTTGTACTCAGCACTGTCGTAATGGCTTACGGCCATGCCAACCTGTACACGCTCGATCTCGTCAGATCTCGGCCGCTACACAGGTTGGTCCTGGTTAGTACTTGGTTGGGAGACCGCCTGGGAATACCAAGTACGGTGTGCTTGGGGCTGGTTCTCCATTCTTTTCGCTCCTCTCTCACGCATGGCGAAGAGGGGCCTGTTGGGGTGGTCTTTGACCTCCTCGGGGGACCCTGTGCTCCCCGTATCACCGGGCCCGGTCCGAAGTAATGTTTTCGTTGACCCGTAGGCCCGGGATAACCCTGTTGGAAACTGGAACACGGGTACTGCGGTAGTGCCGCAGGTATGTTTTGGAGTTTTCCTGAGGGGTTATGGGACCAACCACTGCATAAGGTAACGACTGGGTGGTTGGTTCTCTGGTGTGTCGGTGCAGTGTCAACTCCCGGGTTGCCGGTTGAGTGTGCCCCTGCACGTTCATGACGTCTGCCAATTGTGTCAGCCTTCATTTTGAGGGAGGTTTGTCATGGTGATGACGACGCCAGCATACGCCCCTTCCGCCGGGGCGGCTGTGTTCAGCTGTCCCCTCTGGCGCCTGTCTCGTCCGCAGTCTCCAGGCTCGGGTTAACAGCCTGTTGCCTGGTTTTTCCCCGGTGCGCTGCCTGCTTCCGTTGGTTAACCTTTTTTGTGTGCTTACGGCCATGCTGACTGCCTGTTCTGCAGGGTCAGTGTGCCAGGCGGTGGACTATTGGGGGGACAGGGCCCGCTCGGCCGAGGGGCCTTTGTCCGAATACGCTGGCGATGTGGGGGGCGGGGTCACTAAGTGCCCACCTGGTGGGGTCTTGATGCTGGCATCATGGACTTCTCCGGGCCCCCGTTCCAGGGGGTCCAGTCCCTTTGGTGGGTCTGGGCTTTCCTTCGCGCTCCGCTGCTGCGGCCTTGCCACGGGTTGGGTTTGCCCTTGACCCCGTGATTCTGGGGGCAGTAACGAGGTTGTTCCCTCCGTTCGTTCCCGGGTGGCATGCGGGTTGTGCGTGTGTGTAGTCGTGGGGTCAGGCCACGGTCTGCTCACCCTGTGCGTTGAGTTGCTTGAGTGCCTCTTCGCACGGTCGGGTCCGTCGCCCTCCCGGGAAACCTCTAATAGGGGGGGTGCCCTCCATTAGGGGGGGTCGGGGGGGCTCGGCCCTCCCTGTTCTGATGGTTGTGGGGGGCTTTCAGCGGGGTGTATTTGTCGGCCGGTGGCTCCCGCTCGGCCTCCCTTGTGCAATGAGTGATGCCGAGCGGAGCCACTATGATACAGAACGATAGGTTATGACTATAACCAAGTTCTGTTAATAGTGGTGACGCTCGGCATCCGACGCCGCTGCAGCCCTTGATCTCGCCTTGTGGTGAAAGCTTGGGAAGGAGGCGAGGGGGTGGCCCCACCCCTGCTTATATGGGAAGCTGATAGGGGTGTGGTCAGACAAATATTGGGATATAAAGGTACATTTGTGGTCTTTATTCAGTGCGCGTGCACATGCGGGGATAGTGCAATGAGTGATGCCGAGCGTCACCACTATTAACAGAACTTGTTACATTCACGCTGGAAGTCAGAGGATTGACAGGGGCTGGCATGAGCTGGGAAGTGTAGTTTTATGAAATCCGAAACCCCTGGGTCTCCTCATTCATAGGACTACACACACTTACGCTCACACGCTCACACTTATGGACACTTTACAGAAGGAAAGGTCACTTTAAGAATAGTATAGTAGAGCTTGAGATTGTATAATATAGCATTGTATAGCAGTGTACATAAAGACCCAGTGCCTCATCCGTAGCTAACAGTGTACTGCACTACCACAGGACCTAGCATGTCCTACCATGCTCTGTAAATAACTCATGTACAGATATCGATATGCCCTACTTTGTTTACTTGTTTATTGCACAATGTCGCTCTATTGGTTGGATTCTTATTATATATTATTACTATTGTATTATGCACAACGTTGCGGGCAAGACCCCCCACATTTCACTGTATACCTGTATGCCATGACAAATAAAACTCTTGTATCTTGTATCTTGTATAGATCTATTTATGACAGCTTCCTTTATTTACCTCTAATTCATCCGGTTTCCGTCGGGATGCGGCGAGATTATATAAACTCATATTTCGCTATTAACACTTACAATCATTGGTAAACAAACGTAGTGCTGAAAATATACACTTTGACTGCTGTTTTGATAGGGTTAGGGTCTTTACTCTTGGCTACATTTGAAAAATAAATGCAACATTAATGAATACGTTCTGTATTGATCGATTTATGGCGTGATATGAATCTCGGCCCTGTACCAGGCCCGTCGGGCTTAAGGGGTTAAAGCCTTGTTAACTCTCTTGGCTTTGGGAGCCACTTGTCCCAACAACTACCTGACTGTCAGTTGACGAGAGGGTTCGGAGGGCAGGGCTTTTGGGGCAGGAGCGTCTGGGAGCAGAGACTTAGGGGCTAAAACTTTACTTGTTATCCAGTTCTTCTCTGCCATTCTTCAGAGTATTCAATCACATCATCCATCACAGTGTGGTAAAGTAATCTGGAACTGTCACTCACAACACAAACTGCAGCGTGTTATAAACAGAGCATCCAATATCATTGGTGCCTCCCCTTCCTCAATTGAATCCCTCTACATCGACGATAAAGCGTGCCAACAACATCACCTCTCTGACCCCTCTCATCTAGCCCACTCTGTTGCCCTCAGGGAGGCTATAGCTCATCATCCACCAGATCCTCCGCTTCTAGAATAGTTTCTTCCCCACTGCTCTCCTACAAGCATCGTCACTAGACCCCTCCCACTCACCTCCCTCCAATCAAACTTGTTCTCAATGAACTTATGGAACTGTTGCATTTATTTTTGTTGTTTTGTCTTGTAGATATTGTGTTGCTCTGAATGTTCTGTCCTATAGTATGTCTTTCTATGTTACCAGTACAATCTCTATGTATGTATGTATGTATGTATGTATGTATGTATGTATGTATGTATGTATGTATGTATGTATGTATGTATGTATGTATGTATGTATGTATGTATGTATGTATGTAACGTCACGGTGACCAATCGCAGCCACTCTTATTGTCTGGGACCAAATACGGCCACGCCCCACTCCCAGCAAAAAGTGGGAATCTCTAGAATGGGTTTGGGGCAACGCTGTATACGGAAGTAGCTCTCAAGGTGACGATTAGACAACACTTTTTTGTTGTCAGTAGATGGCAGCATTGGTTTAACATTAAAGGCTGAAAATGTTGAGAACTACAACACTGCATTTCCCAAGAGCGTTAGCACAGGTCGCAGGTCACTGGGATGGGTCTATATTCTCCGACGTGATCTGAACAGCGTTAAACTATTACTGCGACCTCGGTATAGCGACCGAGAATGGCCAACTAATTATCTTAACAAAAGTGCGCTGGTAGCGTTACATATGTTGTCTAAAGGGGGACATATGGTACAATTTAAGATTCTAATGATAATCGGCATATAAAGGACAAGATAAAGCATCGTTAATTTGTAAGAAACCTCAATGAAAACGGCGCAGGGTGCTATTGTTATGAAAATGTGATAGAATCCTATAAAAATGTGGACGCATTTGGCCTACGTTCCGTTATGTATGTATGTATGTATGTATGTATGTATGTATGTATGTATGTATGTATGTATGTATGTATGTATGTATGTATGTATGTATGTATGTATGTATGTATGTATGTATGTATGTGTGTGTGTGTGTGTGTGTGTGTGTGTGTGTGTGTGTGTGTGTGTGTGTGTGTGTGTGTGTGTGTGTGTGTGTGTGTGTGTGTGTGTGTGTGTGTGTGTGTGTGTGCAGGCTGCAGTGAGGGACAGGTCAGGCTGCAGTGAGGGACAGGTCAGGCTGCAGTGAGGGACAGGGCAGGCTGCAGTGAGGGACAGGTCAGGCTGCAGTGAGGGACAGGGCAGGCTGCAGTGAGGGACAGGTCAGGCTGCAGTGAGGGACAGGGCAGGCTGCAGTGAGGGACAGGTCAGGCTGCAGTAAGGGACAGGACAGGCTGCAGTAAGGGACAGGGCAGGCTGCAGTGAGGGACAGGACAGGCTGCAGTGAGGGACAGGGCAGGCTGCAGTGAGGGACAGGGCAGGCTGCAGTGAGGGACAGGGCAGGCTGCAGTGAGGGACAGGCTGCAGTGAGGGACAGGGCAGGCTGCAGTGAGGGACAGGGCAGGCTGCAGTGAGGGACAGGGCAGGCTGCAGTGAGGGACAGGTCAGGCTGCAGTGAGGGACAGGGCAGGCTGCAGTGAGGGACAGGGCAGGCTGCAGTGAGGGACAGGGCAGGCTGCAGTGAGGGACAGGGCAGGCTGCAGTGAGGGACAGGTCAGGCTGCAGTGAGGGACAGGGCAGGCTGCAGTGAGGGACAGGGCAGGCTGCAGTGAGGGACAGGGCAGGCTGCAGTGAGGGACAGGACAGGCTGCAGTGAGGGACAGGGCAGGCTGCAGTGAGGGACAGGGCAGGCTGCAGTGAGGGACAGGGCAGGCTGCAGTGAGGGACAGGACAGGCTGGGCTGCAGAGGCTGGGCAATGGCCTCCTGTGTTACAGAAGCTGGAGCCAAGGACATTGGGGTTAGGGCTGGGGGTGCTGGGCGAGAGGGATAGGCCTGTGGCTGAGCTGTAGACCGCAGAGGCTGGGCCAGTGACCTCCTGGGCTGCAGTGGCGATGATGACGCAGATAGCTTTTGGGCTTACTGGAGCTGGGGTGCAGGCTGCAGGGGCTGTAGTCCACCGTCATGGCGCTGCCACTGGGCTAGGCCCCAGAGATGGCTATGCTGACAACGGTGCTGGGACTGGGTGTGCTGGCGATGACTGCTGGCCGGGGCATTACCAGAGCTGGGAACCGTCGTCATGGAGCCGGCACCGGCTTGGCTGGGGAGCTGTAGCTGCGGCTGCTGGGCCACTGATGCTGGAGTCGGGGTCTGCCGTCTCTGAGCTGGTAGTTGGCCTGAACTAGGGCTGGGCGATAAAACGATAACGATAATTATTGCGATATATCTTTCCTCGATATATATATGAAAGGTCGATAATACATTCCTTTTTGTATTGTGATCTGCAACAGGGCAGCTTTAAAACCAGAGACAGTGGACAGACTTATCTTTCTTGCCTGCAACTTAAAGTAATGGCTTTGCTTCATGTCCAAATGACAATACTGACCAAATTGAGATATATTTTTCTCCATTTATTTTGTTTGCTTTCTAATTTAAAATACAGTTTGAAACCGTCTGTACACAGTAGGCTATGTGTGCTAGCAGAGCTAGTCTCCAGTCGTGAGTCACGGTGCACGTGTGCGTGCGGTGGTTTGTCCACCAAAAAAGTGCCAAAAGATAGAAAATAAACTAGCAGAGCCAGAACTGCTCAACTCCCCTGGAGCCATTTAATTGTATGTTGGAGACTTATCTGCACTGTGAAAACAGTTTTTACAGAACATAATGCAGAGAAAAAAGCTTGGGGTAATTTAGAAGCGGTGTCATCACAGTTTGTCCAGCAGAGCGCACTCCCACTCCATTGTTTACATATAACCCATAATACTAATACTCATAATAGTCATAATACTCAGTCATTGTTTCCAATACTCAGTGGACTCGGCTGCATGGATTTCACAGCTAGCTTGATAGAGTAGAGAAGACGTGTTTAAAGTTAGTAGAGAGGACATCAGACGTCTAGCTTGATAGAGTAGGTAATACGTGTTTAAAGTTAGTAGAGCGGACATCAGACGTTTTGCCAGTGACTTCACTCATTACGTTTTTCTTTTATATACTAACCTATTACCTAAATATAAAGATAAATTCATCATTAGTCAAGATTAACTACCGTAATTTTCGGACTATAAGCCGCGGCATTTTTCCCAATTTTTCGACCCTGCGGCTTATATAACGGTGCGGCTAATCTATGGATTTTTACAGCTAACTGGGCGCACTCCCTCAGCTCTGTGACCATCAGATCAGACTCCTAAATCTGCTGCAGCAGTGCACGCCTTGCCCCTCCTCCTCCCCCTCACAGACCCACGTCAACAAACCATTACGGCAAGAGTCTAGTGTATGAGCAGCTCAGAGCTCCTCTTTCAACATACAGTAACTGAAGCATTAAACAAAATGACCCAGTCAACGAACTATTCACTTTAGTTTATTAATGCATGAGGCGTTGTCTAATGTTATCTAGCTACTGATAGCTCCTGATATCATCAGTTTGGCATTCGATTTTGCAGGTGCTGGCTAACTGGCTATCGTTCTGTGAGCTAGCGTTAGTACCTAGCTGGCGCTGGCTAACTGGCTATCGTTCTGTGAGCTAACGTTAGTACCTGGCTGGCGCTGGCTAACTGGCTATCATTCTGTGAGCTGGCGTTAGTACCTGGCTGGCGCTGGCTAACTAACGTGGCTATCGTTCTGTGAGCTAACGTTAGTACCTGCCTGGCGCTGGCTAACTGACTATCGTTCTGTGAGGTGGCGTTAGTACCTGGCTGGCGCTGGCTAACTGGCTATCGTTCTGTGAGCTGGCGTTAGTACCTGGCTGGCGCTAACTAACGTGGCTATCGTTCTGTGAGCTGGCGTTAGTACCTGGCTGGCGCTGGCTAACTGGCTATCGTTTGGTGAGCTGGCGTTAGTAGCTAGCTGGTGCTGGCTAACTGGCTATCGTTCTGTGAGCTAGCGTTAGTACCTGGCTGCCGCTGGCTAACTGGCTATCGTTCTGTGAGCTAGCGTTAGTACCTAGCTGGTGCTGGCTAACTGGCTATCGTTCTGTGAGCTAACGTTAGTACCTGGCTGGCGCTGGCTAACTGGCTATCATTCTGTGAGCTGGCGTTAGTACCTGGCTGGCGCTGGCTAACTAACGTGGCTATCGTTCTGTGAGCTAACGTTAGTACCTGGCTGGTGCTGGCTACCTGGCTATCGTTCTGTGAGCTGGCGTTAGTACCTAGCTGGCGCTGGCTAACTGGTTATCGTTCTGTGAGCTGGCGTTAGTACCTAGCTGGCGCTGGCTAACTGGCTATCGTTCTGTGAGCTGGCGTTAGTACCTGGCTGGCGCTGGCTGACTAACGTGGCTATCGTTCTGTGAGCTAGCGTTAGTACCTAGCTGGCGCTGGCTAACTGGCTATCGTTCTGTGAGCTGGCGTTAGTACCTGGCTGGCGCTGGCTAACTGGCTATCATTCTGTGAGCTGGCGTTATACCTGGCTGGCGCTGGCTAACTAACGTGGCTATCGTTCTGTGAGCTGGCGTTAGTACCATGGCTGGCGCTGGCTAACGTGGCTATCGTTCTGTGAGCTAACGTTAGTACCTAGCTACCGTTACTGTTTAAACAAAAATGTTAATAAATGGGAGCTTCCTCAAACAGCCATCTCTTTCCCGACAATCCCCTCTGTGCACGAACCCTTACATATGGTAATTAAACATTAAAACACCTGCGGCTTATAGTCCAGTGCGGCTTATATATGTACACATCATTCAATTTAGCTGCTGCGGCTTATATTCAGGTGCGCCTTATAGTCCGAAAATTACAGTATTTAGAATTGAACATGGAACATGAAATGCAAACTAGTTTGGTTCCAGCTCAAATATAATTCAGTTATTGTCTCACTTCTTTTTTTTATTTATAACTTTTTTACAGATGGCTGAGGGTGGAAGAAGTGTGTGACTACATAAATATATATAATAGGGTGGCCGAGTGCGCTCGCCACTAACGCAGGATATGCTGGTATCGAGCCCAGCTCGCTGCGTTGCTACCGGCTTGGCCGGTCGTTCATACTAACACAATTGGCAGTGTTAGGGGTGGGAAAGCCAGTGGGTGGGGATCGGACGTTGTGGACGCGTTACTCCTCGCCACTGAGAGATCGCGCTGTTCAGGTGAAAAGATGCTACAGCTGCCTCCTCGTGTACCGGAAGGGACACGTGATGCAAGGCTTGGTCCTCACTGCAGCCGACCAGTGGGAGGCATAGTCTAGCAATGTTCGAGACAGGGGAGGGGAGAATTGAAGGGAGAATTGGCGAGGCGAAATTGGGATGGGAGAAAAATAAGGAGAAAAAGTGGATACAAAAAAAACCCACATATTGACCCACTTTTTCTTATTTTCTATTTTTCTCTCATCCCAATTTCGTGTTTCCAATTCTCCCATCCCCTGTCTTGAACGTTGCTCGCATATGCCTCCCACTGGTCGGTTGTAGAGAGGATAGAAGCCTTGCATCACATGTCCCCTCCGTCACATCTTTTCACCTGCCAGCGCGGACTCTCATTTGGCGAGGAGTAACGTGTGGGAGGCTCACACTGCCCCAGCCATTTCCTGTCTCTGCTGTGCAGGCGTCCCCCAACCGACCTGTAGGAGTCGCTGTCCACAACGTCCAGATTACCACCCATCGACTTCCACCCGCTAACTCTGCCAATGAGTTAGTATGACGGCTGGCCCAAGCCGGAGGCAATGCTGAAACCCGGATTCGAGACCGGAGTCTCTTCCATTGGTGACGAGCGCAATATCCGCTGCGCCACCCAGCCGCTAACCGACCACATATTGGTAATCTAAATGGTTACTTTATCGCCTGAACAAATATTCAAACATAAATAAAGTGACATAATAATGGTCCTAGATCGTACATAGCTTTCAGTTTTCTGCCATCGCTGCCGGTGGGTGTGAAATGCATTCTGGGATACTTGGCTGTCCCAAAGGATCTGTCTGTTGGATCCTCCAAATTCGGGAAAAGAAGCCAGCGTTCCTCTGCCTCGCATTTGAGGGAGCCTTCGAAAAATGGGACGGGCTTGGTCGCGCCACTGCGATGCGTTCAAAATGTCTTCAAATGCAGCCTTTGAAGGATACAGCCCCTGATTTGAAACACAGCTACAACGGTTCACCAGGGAGATACACACACGCTGAAAGGTCCCCATCAAGCCATTAGAATGCAATCATGGAACATTGTATGTGGGTGGGGTGATTGAATGTTTGCACAAGAGCCTGTTCCCCCGATATATACAGTATATATAGGCTAAACATTAGCCTGAGCACATGCACTGACGTGTAATATGTATGTTCTTCAGTCCAATTACATCTCAGAACCAAAGGAAATGATAACATCTGTGTTCACTGTTTGTCATGATAAAGACAATAATGAAGACACTGTCGCAAATAATCGCTGTGAATGAATGAATGAATGAAAACTTTATTTAACAGATTGCAGAATGGGTACAAGTACAATACAGTACGGCTCAATACACACAATTGTTAAGGGGATGCAGACCAGAGAAAGACGTTTGTCTTGTTTACATCAGGGTCCCCATTTTCAATTATTTTATGACATACACAACATACATGACATCATGACATTTATGGCATAGGGACATACATGACATACAGGTATATAGTACTGTTACATTTGTGACATATATACGATATGCAAATATACAGTACTGTTACCCATAGATCCTAACAGAGAATACATATGATGGGGAGGAGACTATACATTAGGAGGGGGTGGGTGGGTGGGTGGGTGGGAGAAAAAATATACATACGGTGGGGAGAGAATTATATACATACGGTGGGGAGGAGACTGTCTATTAGGAGGGGGTGGGGGGCGGGGGTTGGACATTTACGGTGGCCAGTTTCGAATTGCAGCCTCCCGTAGGTGCTCTTTAAGAGCGGTTTTGAATGTGGGTAGGGATTCACATCTTTTTACGGCTGTGGGTAGGGCGTTCCACATTGTTGTGGCATAGTTGCGAAATGTGTTTAGTCCCTTGTTTGTGCCGAATCTGGGTTGAACGTGATTTGTGGAACTCCCTCTGGTGTTGTGGGCGTGGTATTCACTGACCTTTGGGAAGTATTTCGACATGTACATGGGTACCTGTGTGGTGTAGTGTATCTTGTAGACCAGGCCCATTGCAAGTTGCTGTACTCTGTCTTCTACTCTAAGCCATCCTAGGTTGTCAAAGTTGGCAGGGGTGAGGTGGGTTCTTGGAGTAAGGTCAAGCAGTAGTCTGACCAGTTTGTTTTGTGATGTCTGTAATCTTGTTTTTAGCGCCTTTGAGGTGCTTTGGTACCATGAGGTGCAAGCATAGTCGTAGTACCCTTGAATGAGTGCTCCTGCCAGAGTCTTCAGGGTATTCTTGTTTACCAGAGAGGAGATCCGGTACAAGAATCTAGTTCGTTGGTTGACTTTTTTGATTACATTGGATGCCATTTTGTCACAGGAAAGATTTGCCTCTAGGATGGAACCCAGGTATGTAATTTCATCTTTCCTTGTGACAATATTTTCACCCACTGTAACTGAGAAGCCGTCATTGTCACTGTGATTACAAGTTGTGATTTAAGCTTTAACGACCAACACCATCAACCTACAGCACAGTCTTCTGTGGGGGCTGGGATATCTTCTCCTGGTCCCGACATAAGCTCAGCCCTCAACACCGCTCAGCAGAATGGTGGACATTAGGAAAGTATTAAGTGAGTGATGCAATACATTTATTTGTTTGTTTTTAATACAAAAACAAGTGAATTGGAGTATGGTTTAGTACTAATTGAAAAGGTTCAGCAACAGTAATACTTACATAATACTGTACTAAACCATAATATACGGAAAGGGATGGGCGTGAGTAATCGATTACTCGTAGCTATGAGAAAAATCGATCTTAAATTATTAATAATTTTTATGGAAAAAAAACAAAATTTTATTAATTTTTTTTACATGTTTCACATTTATGTGTAAGATTATAACTGTTTGTTGGTTTCCTTAATTAAACATATACGTGAATGAACAAAATTAAGTAAAAAAAATGTAATTGTTTTTTTTTCTTTTTTAACTTTGAGTTTTTTCCCATTTTCGAGTAATACACGATCACTCGAGTATAGCATGCGATCAATCGATCTGGATTCTTCTTAAAAATGCCCATCCCTAGGTACATGCCTATCCGTACCTAGTGCATGACGATGATGACGATAATCACAGTACACAGAGGATTAGAGCTGAAGTTGTACAGCTGTGTGCTACAGCGCGCCCTGCAGTGCTCTCCTATGACATCGTGGACGGAAGCAGTCTTGAAGCTACTAGCAGTTTCCCCTCCGCAACCCCCTGCATTAACCAGGTCCTATTATCACATCATCAGAGGTCCTGGTGTCTAGTCTGTCATTAACCAGCCCTTCATTACAGGGCCAGTGACTGTGATGGCCGCCTCCCCATTAGCGTAGGGAGAGCCAAGGTCCTGACTCGCTGGCACGGAGCAGACTGAGAGGATGAACCCTGGTGGGAGGGATGATCTACAGGGCAAAGCACCATGGGCGACCGGGCCTTCTGCTCGGCTGCTCCTCGCCTATGGAATGCCCTCCCTGACTACCTCAGAGCATCACAGACCACTGCTTCCTTTAAAAGAGGACTTAAAACATACCTCTTCACGAAAGCCTTCCCTTAGTTTTAACCTTTTTATACATGCTTTGTGTGTTTTTATCCCTTTTATTTATGCGTTTATGTCTTGTTTTTTAATTGCCTATGTTTTTAAAGTCTGTTTTTACTCTGTAGCACTCTGAGATTTGGTTTCCAAATATAGAGTGCACTATAAATCAAATGTATTATTATTATTATTATTATTATTAAAGATCCCTCCCCCATCCTTTCCTCTGTATGCAGTTACTGAAACTTTCATCACTGGTGTTTGCTGTCAGTTTTCAGACAGTGACAGAGCGCAGGGTTTTTATACGGCTCCATTACTGCGAGGGCGTGTCTAAACTGCCTGCAATGTCTTAAACACAGGGCGGGAAAGGCAGTCTTGAGGATTTAATAGCCTCAGATGCGCAGGGGGGGGGGGCAGCTTATGGGAATGGGGAGTTAGTGGAGAGTGTGGCAGTGGTGTAAAGATAGTGATTTGCCATAGCATTTCAGCACCACAATGACTGGACAGCTCTGTGTCTCGGGGGATGAAATCAACTCATTACAAAGAGGCATTGTGCATTTCTGCTCTCTCCCCCCACTCACACACACCATTGTGATGTGTTTGTTATGTAATTGCACAAAAAAAAAGCTGCCTTTTATAGCTAATTCATCATCATTAGTGTCTTAATCGACTGAGACATTTTAGTTGATTGTTTTGTATATCTTTTTTTCATCATCAGTTATTTCGTAGGAAATAAACAAGTCTTTGAGATCATAGAATTATTCACAAATAATGAATGAAGAGGTCCTGCTGCATTATTGCTTTCATTTGCATTTACAATTAGTACATTATTTTTGTATTTAACTCTCTCTGTAATAAAAAAAAGTCCAAACTTCTCAATTTCAACATTGTTATTCATTTAGAACATTTTGTTATTTATTGTTGTAACACACAAACTAAATTGCATGATCATGTATTATGTTTTTAAATGTTTAAATATCAACATTATTTGGCCATCCAATATTATCAAACTCCTCTGACCTCGTAGTCGTAGGGTCTTTCCAAAGACCAAAGACCAGTATTATATTCCATTACTTTTCCTGATGTTTTAGGTTTTTGTCGTGGGATCGTTTTAGAACCTGTATCGAAGTCAAAATCTTGGTATCGTGACATCACTACCTCATAGGGCTTATGTGTGCTCAGAATATGTCAGGAACCAACGAAATAAGAGTATTTAATCAGTTCAGTTGACAGAATCCTATGGCCGAGGACGGTCTCAAGTCAACTGCCATGAACGATTATGAAAAACATTTAACACAATGTCGTTTTGACACGCATATTCTATTTTTTTTATCCACCCTTTCTCCCCTTTTTCTATTTTTCTCCCATCCCAATTTAGCCGTGCCAATTCTCCCCTCCCCTGTCTTGATCGTTGCTCGCATGTGCCCCCAACTGGTCGGTTGTAGGGAGGATAGAAGCCTTGCATCACATGGCCCCTCCGATACATGTGTAGGCAGCCAGTCGCATCTTTTCACCTGCCAGCGCGGACTCTCATTTGGCGAGGAGTAACGTGTAGGAGGCTCACACTACCCCCGCCATTTTCCTGTCCTTGCTGTGCAGGCGCCCCAACCGACCTGTAGGAGTCGCTGTTTACAACGTCCAGATTACCACCCATCAACTTCCCACCCGCTAACTCTGCCAATTGAGTTAGTATGACGGCCGGCCCAAGCCGGAGGCAACGCAGACAGCCGGAGTCGAACCCGGTGTCTCTTGCGTTGGTGACGAGCGCAATGTCCGCTGTGCCACCCAGCCGCCTTGACACGCATATTCTGTATTTTTTCTAAATCCACATTGTGACATTTACAGATAACGGTGTACAGCCAAAGCAAAGTTTATTATAATCATCCATTAAATGGAGTTCAGCTCTTATATTCGTATCAAATGCCGCTGAAAGCTGTGTTGTTGTTGTTGTCCTCTGGTTCGCCGGGTCTACTTCACGTCCTTTTACGAGATTAAAGATGGAATACAAAGCCACCGCTTCCGTGCTCCTGGGCCGGTCCCCCGGGCCGGTCCCCCGCAGCGCCTTTGTCCCGTACTCTCCGACGGTCCTTTGCCTCATCATCGATAGGGTTCGTGCTTCCTCTTTTAACACCTACCCGCTGCAGCACAGTACACACGCTCGTTCACAGCAGTGCAAAATCCAATCCTGTTTTCAATCTGCGTTTGATATTCAGGAAAACCCCGGGCCGTAAAAAGCACTTTATCTGGACCTCCAAGCCGGCTCCCTTATAGTCACAAGGCTTATTGAAAGTGTCATAACTCAGGCGCTGCACTAATCAGCAAAGCCTCTTGTGTTCCTCGCCATCCCCCCCCCATCTACCAACCATGCTCTCTGCCTGATCAGACACATAACCTCCGCCCTGCATGCAGAAAATACCTGATGGTGGTTAACAGCATTAATTTGTTCAAACCTTTTACCTTTTTATTTTTATAAAAAGATATTCTTGAAAAACAACGTTAAAAGAACACGGCAACATTTTGGGAAATTAGCTTATAATCTTCTCCAGAGAGAGAGAGACAAGAAAATAGATACCAGTTTCCTCTCTGTGCGTTTAGTAGAAAGCTATCTGGCTGCACGTTAGCCTAGCTTAGCACAATGAATGGAAGCGGACAGGGCCGGTTAGCCTTCGGGAGTGGTGTTAGTTGGACAATGCCTATGCTAACTGGCCCTGTTCACTGGAGAAGACGGTAAACTAATTTCCCAAAATGTTGGCGTGTTCCTTTAAGTCTGTTCTCAAAACGAATGGTCTGTGTGCCCATCCAGTAGACAAATCATATGGGGAAATGTAGCCTATATCTTAGCTCAAAGTATCATTTCTACTGGTATATTGCCCAATGGACAGCAAGACACTTAACCCCTAATGATTAGCAGGTTGTTGTGTGAGTGAATGGGTGAATGTGAGGAACAAAATAAATTGTAAAGCGCTTTGGTTAAATAACGGCACCATTTACCAATGGTACAGTAGTCACTAGGAGTGGGAATCACCAGAGGCCTGAACGATATTATCACAATACCAGAGTCACAATTGTCACAAACGGGTCAATTGTGACAAATGGAGTCCGCACGCGATAGCAATTTAACAAAATAATTTATTCAATCCTATCTAATAACAGAATACTTGACATAAACAACAAATAGTTTGTATAAGAGTCAGTGGTGAATGCAGTGTGTGGATGAGTGAGAACATGTGGTGTGGTGCGTGTGGTGTAAGTACAGTACTAGTATTCCAATATCACAGAATCAAGTGGGTGCTGGTGCTGGATAACCTGTGTCCTGGGAGATGGGAAAAGCAGACAGAGGGAGTTTAAACAGGGAACATAAATACATATGTGCAGGCAGCTCTCTCACTGCCCAGGTGAGAGTAATTGGGCTAACGACCCACCCACTCCACCATGCTCCCCGGTGCTCACCCATTAGCAGGTAGAGTGGGGGTCGTCACACAATAATATATATTGTGTACAATATAATATTGCGATTTATCACCTTTTTTCAACTGCAACTTATGTCTCCAATGGAAAACTTTGTCAACCAAAAATATATATACAGCATCTGTTGTATCTAATAAGATAATGTTTTCAGTCTGTTCACCTCACCTACAATCATTCTTATTGCAGTAAAATGGGATTGTCAAGCCAAATACTTACCATCAGTGTATCGATATAATATCGACATGCAAAATATTGTGATATATTGTTGTATTGATTTTTCCCCCTACCCCTATTAGTCAATCTATATTAGCTGAGTGATTGTCCTTGAACACATGCCTGTATCACGAATGCACAAACACATTGTGCATTATGTCCACATCCACTTCATACATAACATTTGAGCAAGATGTAAAAACCTTTATTGAATTCATGGTAAGCAAGTATTTTATATATATATACATAAATGGTAAATGGTAAATGGTGCATTTATATAGCAGCTTTTATCCATTACATTTACATTTACATTTAGTCATTTAGCTGACGCTTTTATCCAAAGCAATTTACAATTTGTTCCTCACATTTTTACCCATTCACGCACATTCACACACCAACGGCGGAGGCGACCATGCAAGGTGCCAACCTGCTCATCGGGAGCAATTAGGGGTTAAGTGTCTTGCTCAAGGACACTTCGACACACTGCCCGGGAGGAGCGGGAATCGAACCAGGAACCAACGGATTACCAGACGACTCAGCCACTGTCTATTAGTGGTGGGGGAAAATATCGATACGTAGTAGTATCGCGATACTTTGCGTGGCGATACTGTATCGATACAGGGACGCCAAGTATCGATATTTAATTATTTATTTATTTATAAGGAAGTTGCATTGTTCATTTCAATACCTCTAATAGTACAGTAGTACACACACACACACACACACACACAGACACACACACACACACACACACGTACACACACACACACACACACACACACACACACACACACACACACACACACACACACACACACACACACACACACACACGTGTGCATTCAGTTAAGTTGGAATATGACTGTAATACAAACAGTTCAGTTTGTCAGGTACATGCAACACAGATTACAGTGTTTACATCTGTCTGCTTGAGAAAATACCATGTTCTGCAATAAAAATGATTGAAGTGAGATGAACAGACTGAACTTTATTTGATTAGATAAAACATGTTGACAAAGTTTTACTTTGCAGTTGAATTTTTTTTATAAATAGCAATATATCGAAATATTAATATCGCAATACTCAGCATATCGCAATATATTTTGTATCGCAATAATATCGTATCGTGACTCAAGTATCGTGATAGTATCGTATCGTGAGGCCTCTGGTGATTCCCACCCCTACTGTCTATATATAAAATACTTGCTTACCATCTTATCATCTTAATCCTGTTAAACAGGATTAAGATTTCCCTCTTCTCACCCATCCGTTGTGCCGGGGTTGGCTGCTTCGCTGCAGGGTGACAGCTAATCTATATGAATGTGTCTGCTGCTCTGCCACAAACACTTACATAACGCTGCTGTCGGGACAAAACCTCATAACTCCATTTTTTGAATTTTTTTTTTTATTATATAAATCAACTCCGTAGATCATCCTCCATATGTGTGTGTGGGTTTTACAAAGTTTAAACAATGGGAAAGCATTCAACCGATCATCTGTCTAAACCTCCTAACTCTATTCACCCTCAAATCTGTGTTAGTTTTTTTCATCTGCTGAAAAGTTGGGTTTTTGGAGTTATGAGGTTTTGTCCCGACAGCAGCGATAACATGTTTTCTTTCCCCCGGTTTGGGCTCCGCGAGCTTCACGGTGGAGCGAGCTGTGTGAGCCTGTGTCCTCGTATCCCGCCGCATCTGGTGCGTCACTGACTGATGTTCCTTTGCCAGCAGATTATGATGCCAGTCATATCTTAGAAGAGTCATCGTTTTCTTATGGAACTAAGTTAGTGAGCCCATTCAGAACGACGTGTCAAATCTAAGCATTTGTTTACAGCTATTATGAATTAATGCTGATTAGGGCTGGGTATCGGAACTTGATATTTTTTTGTATAGAGTTGCTTCAATACTGTCAAGTATCAAAGAAAGCTGCTTTGTCACAATTTGGTATCAAACGCCACTGTGTTCATCTCATCAGTGTCAAACTCCTCTCCCAGAGTTTTAAACTAAGCTATCTAGAATAGAATAGAATAGACTTTTAATTGTCATTGCACAGTATACAACGAAATTTCAGGGGAGCTCCCACAGACCATAGTACAATATACAATATATACATACATGAACACATAACACATATAACACTGTACATAACAGAATATTTTAAATAATAAAGTGCATGATGGGTGGTAATCAGTGATTATCAAGTCCAGGTAAGTGCATGGTGCACGTGAGGGGACAGTCAATGAGCATTTAACAGTCTGACTGCTTGGGGGAAAAAGCTGTTCTTAAATCTTGTACTCTCACCATGTATGGACCGGTATCTCCTCCCTGAGGGAAGGAGCTGAAAGAGGTGATGTGCTGGGTGAGACTGGTCCTTGATGATACATTTGGAGCGGTGGAGGCAGCGGGAGGTGAAGACGGAGGTGATGTTTGGTAGAGGAGTCCCGACGATCCTGCCTGCCGCCTTCACCACCCTCTGTAGAGCCTCTTGCTCTGCCTTTGTGCAGCTGGAGAACCACACAGACACACCGTAGGCCAGCACACTCTCAACCGCACAATGGTAAAAGTTGACAAGGAGATTTCGTGGCAGGCCAGCCTGCTTCAGCTTCCTTAGATAGTATAGGCTTTGCTGGGCTTTCCCGATCACTGAGGCGGTGTTGGTGCTCCAGGACAGGGTCTCACTCACACTGAGACCCAGGAACTTGGTCTGAAATTATCTGATCCGTATCCGCTTCCATTCATTCGTGGATTAACTCTCTCTCTCCCTCTTTCTCTCTCTCTCTCTCTCTCTCTCTCTCTCTCTCTCTCTCTCTCTCTCTCTCTCTCTCTCTCTCTCTCGCTCTCTCTCTCTCTCTCTCTCCCTCTCTCTCCGTCTCTCTCTCTCTCTCCCTCTCTCTCTCTCCCTCTCTCTCTCTCTCTCTCTCTGTCTCGCTCTTTCTCTCCCTCTCCCCCTCTCTCTCTCCCTCTCCCCCTCTCTCACTCTCTCCGTCTCTCTCTCTCTCCCCTCTCCCTCTCTCTCTCTCACTCTCACTCTCTCTCTCTCCCCTCTCCCCCCTCACAGGACTTTCTCTCCTCTGGCCTGAACAGCCCACCAGCCCCCGTCACCATGAACTACCTTCGCAGGCGCCTGTCGGACAGCAGCTTCGTGGCCAACCTCCCCAACGGCTACATGATGGACCTGCAGCGGCCGACCCCCCCGGCCGGCTCCTCCGCCACCTCGTCCACCTCGTCGCCCGCCTCCCCGGCCACAGAGAGGCGACAGCCCCCCGGGGGCGTGCCCGGTCCCACCCAGCCCTCCCCCTCCTCGGCCCCGGCCCCCCCCTCCTCCTCGGCCCCGGCCCCCTCCTCCGGGTCC
Organism: Notolepis coatsorum; assembly: GCF_963971535.1. Taxonomy (NCBI): domain Eukaryota; kingdom Metazoa; phylum Chordata; class Actinopteri; order Aulopiformes; family Paralepididae; genus Notolepis; species Notolepis coatsorum. The sequence continues at coordinate 26,481,925 of NC_140179.1, read as the reverse complement.
GGCAGCCTGTTCAGCTCCTTCTCCAGCGTGGTGAAGAGTGCCCAGATGGTCCAGAACGTGGCCGCGGCAGCGCAGGCCAAGTCCGCCGCAGCGGAAGGAACCTCGGCGGCGACTGGCAGCCAGCCTCCCAAACCGGTGGTACGCAAGCCCAAGATCCTCCTGGTGGTGGACGACCAGCACACAGACTGGTGAGTGAGTGTTAGGACGTGTTCTAGGCTAGTGTCTCTCGTCATTTTTGCACAAAAAAGTTTTTTCTTGTTTTTGTCTTGGGGATAGGGTTGGGTACCGTTCACATTTGAACCAGTACCAGTTCCTGTAATTCGGTATTGGTACCGAACGGTACCTATTTTTGGTACTTAACTCTCTCTGTAATAACACAATAAATTAGTTGTATTCAGTTGTAAAAAAATAAAACAAGTTCAAACTTCAAAATTTCAACATTGTTATTTACTGTATTTAGAACATTTTGTAATTTATTGTTGTAACACACCACACAAAATAAATGTATCATGTTTGTAAATGTTTAAATATCAACATTATCTGGCCATCCACAGTAAATATTATCAAACTCGTCTGGTCTTTCCAAAGACCCAAGAGACGGGACAGTAATATATATAAGGCTCCCTCTTGTCTAGTATATTACACTCCTATACTAAACATGTAAAGGTACACAAGATTAATTTGGTACAGATTAATCTAGCGTGAATTGGTACTCGGTAGTACCGATGTAATTCGGTCGGTACTCTTAAAAGTACAGAGTTCGGTACCCAACCCTATACTCATGGGACTGGGAAGCTATAATATTGCCATCTTCAGGCCCCACTTCCATTCAAAGCACTACTCCCGGATTTACCCAAGGGGATCAATAAAGGAATATCTTATCTTATCTTAGAAGTTAAGTCTATTTCTATAGCAGAGAACCAGGTCCTTTAATTCCATCCCAGGGGCTGCCACTGGTCCCTAGCCCGGGGTTTGTACTGGACCATGGGGGGTGACCTTGATGGTGGTGAGGCCCCCAAATACTATGCTGTATGACAAATGGACGAATGTTGTGTACCTGGGTAATTGGTAAATGGTAAGTGGTGGCTTTTATCCAAAGTGCTTTACAATTCTGTTCCTCACATTCACCCACTCACTCACACAATCACACACCGACAGTGGAGGCAACCATGCGAGGTGCCGACCTGCTTATTTGGAGCAGTGAGGGGTTAAGTGTCTTGCTCAAGGACACTTCGATGCACGCTGCCCGGGAGGAGTGGGAATTTACCACTGTCACCCCCAATTCATCATGACAGACAAGATTGGGAATAGGCCTATGTCCCAATTGCCTGTTATTGAATACCTGTAGTTATCATCAGAACCATAAAATGCACTCAGTCCTCGAGGGAATTTGCTTCAGTATCATTACTATATCTGTGAGGAATAAAATGGTACATTTAGAATGTTTTAAGCATTGTAAAAGCATTGTAAATCAGCATTCATGCACCTTATTCTCCCCCCTCCTCTCTCTATCTCTCTCTCTCTCTCCCTCTCTCTCCTTCTACATTTAGAAGGTTTTAAGCATTTTAATGGCTCACAGGATTAAAATTAGACTTCTTAGGATTCAAAAAAGTCTTTGGCGACTCTTACCGGTTGAGAGGTTGAGAAATTGACGTGGTCGGCCGGATCTAAGAGGTACGGAGGCCGGAGTCATCTGGCAGTAGAATTACTGTGATACAGTATGAAGAGCTCAGATGTCGGCGCTAATAGAAATGAGGGATGGTGACGGCCATAGGTTTTATGGAAGCATAGCAATGATGCAGCATTATGACACGGAGCACTGTGTGCATGATGAACAGCTCGAGGTCTGTGAAGGCATTTTGTTCTCACCCACAAATGCCGGGATATCACCATGCAAATGTTTTCCCTTCTACTGCAGAGAAGTTCATGATTTAGAATAGAATAGACTTTTAATTGTCATTGCACACAAGTATACAACGAAATTTCAGGGGAGCTCCCACAGACCATAGTACAACATACATGTAACACATAACACTGTACATATAACAGAATATTTTAAAGCGCATGATGAGCGGTAAACATAATGGTTATCAAGTCCAGGTAAAGTGCATGGTGCAAGTGAGGGGACAGTCAATGAGAATTTAACAGTCAGAATGCTTGGGGGGAAAAGCTGTTCATAAATCTTGAACTCTTCGCATTTATGGACCGTTATCTCCTCCCTGAGGGAAGGAGCTGAAAGAGGTGATGTGCTGGGTGAGACTGGTCCTTGATGATACACTTGGAGCAGTGGAGGCAGCGGGAGGTGAAGACGGAGGTGATGTTTGGTAGAGGAGTCCCGACGATCCTGCCTGCTGCCTTCACCACCCTCTGTAGAGCCTCTTGCTCTGCCTATTTAGGAACGAGAAGAAAAGTGACCATTATCAGATTCAGAAATGTTGTTTTCAGGGGATCCTTGAAGTGCCCAATTTGACTGGAGTGTGCATATAAGGCATTCAAAAAACATTATACGGCACTGCAAAAATATTATAAGCAAATTCTCGTGCATTATACTAATTTTAAATAGCTATGCTGTAATTCACAGAATGTGCAAGTGTCGAATATGTTCTGGGGCACTGTATATATCTAATGATAATCTCATTTATATGATGTGATTACACTGTGAGAATAGTGTGTATATAAAGCTAATGATGCCTCACAATGCATGTCAAGTAAAGGCTTAGTACTTACTTAGTTTCTACTGCAATGCATTCCAATAGCACAGTCTTTCCCATTACATAGAGTTATTTGTGGCGGCCCAGTGTACCCTCCACAACTAGATTATATATACATTATATATATATATAATATGGCCATTATTGGTGATCTCCCACCCTTAGTGATGCACCGATGTGAAAATTGTGGCCGATACCGATAACCGATATTAATATTGCTGTTCTGGCCGATACCGATATTTACCGATGTCGATATCTCTGTATAGAAAACACTTTTTTATGATAATCAAATAAAGAGCTATTTTCCAAAACGCATTTTTTCTTTTTACTTTTTAACTTATTTTCAGAAATGACTGATATTTTGAAACTATTCAAGGCCAAAACATGTAAAAAAAAATAAAAAAAATAAGGTATTATTTTTTTTAATATCGGCCCATATCGGCCCTATCTTGATATCCGACCGATACCGATGTGTAATGCCATATCGGCCGATATATCGTGCATCACTACGGCCACCCTGCATCACTTCATTGCTGGATTGGAGCTCTGGACCTTACCATACTCGCTCTGGTGAACAGAATGTTTTGCAATGTACTTTAAAACTCAATTCATTAGTATCCATCGGTCAGTTTAAATCTTTAAAAGCAAACCCACTTCACCGCAGTCTGCAGTTGTTTTTAATTATTTTAAACGTTTAATTGATTGACTTTCTGTCTCTATATTTTTCCATTTACGTATTTATTATGTGTCGTATTTATCGATGACGTTGTAAATGAGAGCTCTCAGTGATCCTTCTGGATTAGATAAAGGTTGAATGAATGAATGAATGTTTAAGTTTAAGTTTATTTGGATCCCCATTAGCCACAGCAGTGCTGGGGCTATTCTTCCTGGGGTCCATAACACATAAAATACAGTTACAGACGTATACACTCATAACATTTACATGTCATACAGACAATTAAAACAACAATAAAAACCCTAATCAAATTCATAATACAATATAAAAATATATACTCCTTATGAATGAATTCATAATACAATACAATAATACCTACTCATAATTAATTCATAATACAATACAGCATAATATACTATTTAGCTTTTACATACATTATCTATGTTCATATCAGCCAATTATACAATATTTTAATAATATATCCCTATCAGACACATGCCTTTTCATCCATATATACCTATCTCTTTATCAGACACATACATTTTCATTTACGTACAAACTATCTATTAGGGAATGTCAATTTCTTTGGTTGAAAATGTTGTTTTACCACGATTTTGAAACGACATTTACTATTCTCCTGCTTAACATGTCTGGGAAGAGAGTTCCATTCCTGCATACCACGGAACATGACAGTTCGCTTCATTGCATTCGACCTCACTTTTGGAAGTGTAAAACCTCGTGCAGAAGCATGTCTGGTGGAATGGTTGTGTCTGTCAAGACTTATTGATAAATTGTTATATAAAATTGAGGGGATCTTTGTAATCTTTGTAACAAGAATATTCCTAGTGAATACAAGGAGTGAGCAGAGTAATTTATGTTTGACAAGTAACCAAGTTAAACAACTGTGCATCGCTGCAACATTAGTTCTGTACTCACAGCGAAGCGCTATACGTGCTGCTTTGTTTTGTACCATTTGTAATTTTTTCAGTTTATTCGTCGTTACATTCGACCATACTGCAGGACAATAGTCAAGATTTGACAAAACCAGAGCTTGAATTACCTGTTTGATAGAATTTAGTGGTAACAAATGAGCACATCTTTTAACAACAGAAATCCCTCTTCCCATTTTCACTACTATATTGTTTATATGGTGTGACCATGACAATTTACTGTCTAATGTTACCCCTAGGAGTTTAGTCTCCTGGACTTGATTAATTACCACATCACTTATCAAAAGTTTCAAGACTGGGTTCGTTCTTAGAGTATGGTTTGAACCGAAAATGATGCTACTTGTCTTTGATATGTTTAGAACTAGTTTGTTATTCTTTATCCATTCCATCACTGATTGCAACTCTGCCTTTAGGACCGTATTTAATTCATTGGCTGTTGAGGCTGATGTGTAAATCGTTGAATCATCCGCATACATAAAAATATAGGACTTATTTAGGACAAGAAGCATGTCATTTGTAAATATGGTGTAGAGCAAAGGCCCAAGGCAACTTCCTTGGGGTACTCCACACCTTACCGTTTTAACTTCTGAGTAACTCCCATTAAAAAAAACTATTTGTTTCCGGTTTGCTAAATAAGTTTGCATCCAAGATAGTGCAGATGAGGAGAAACCGTAACATTCAAGTTTTTTAAGTAAGAATTTGTGATCTATGATGTCGAATGCTGTAGTAAAATCAAGCAAGACAGCTCCAACCATTTTCTTTTTATCTATCTCTTTCAGCCAATCATCCGTCATTTGGGTTAATGCAGTCGCTGTTGAATGTCCTTCACGATATGCATGTTGAAAATCAGTGGTCAATGTGTTAAAAGAAAAGTAGCTTTTAATCTGTTCACTTACTATTCTTTCCATCAGTTTACTTAAAACTGGCAGTAAACTTATGGGACGACTATTAGTTCCTGAGAATGGCAATTTCAAATTTTTTGGCAGTGGTATTACTTTGGCAGTTTTCCACTGTTGCGGATACAAACATTCACTAAAGGATTGATTTATAATATGACAGATAGCAGGGGCAATTAAATCAGGGACCAATTTCAGAAGTTTCCCGTCAAGACCGTCAACACCTGGTGGTTTGTTTTTAGTGGTACTTAACATATGTTCTACATTACTTATAGTCACACTATCAAAATTAAATTGACAATTTTAATCTTTCATTATTTTATTCTTTATTAATAAATAAGATTTTTCATTATCTATTGTTTGCATATTATTCCTTAAATTATCTACTTTTCCAATAAAATAATTGTTAATATGATCAGCAATCTCAACTGGTTTGGTGAGGAATTTTCCTTCTGTTTCTAGAAAGGATGGGGTAGGTTTCTTATTCCTGCCCATTATTTCATTTAGAGTATTCCATAATAATTTACTGTAATTCTTTATATAATTAAACCTATTTTCATAATACAATTTCTTCTTCTTTTTATTACATTTTGTAACAACATTTCTTAATTTACAATATACCTCCCAGTCTGATTTATAACCTGATGTATTTGCTATTAATTTAGCTCGATTACGTTCTATCATATATTCTTTTAGTTCATCATCCAACCATGGTGTTCTGACGCTTCTGACGGTAAACTTTCTCAATGGTGCATGTTTGTCAACAAGTGGCATAAAAATTGTATCAAATTCCCATAGAGATTTTTCAGGATATTTTTCCCTCAACACCTTTGACCAACATAGATTTTCAACATCCTTCACAAAGCTGTCTTGATTAAACATTTTATACAATCTTTTGTAAATTATTTTAGGTCCCAGTTTTGGCATTTTAGTCTTCCTTACAATAGCAATTAAGTTATGGTCGCTACAACCAACAGTTACAGATACCGCCTTGGAACATAGCTCCGCATTGTTAGTAAAAATGTGATCAATGCAGGTGGAGACCTGGTTACCATCCTTTTTCAAACATATCCTAGTTGGTTTGTTAAATACCTGTGATAGACCACATGCATTTGCTACAGTTAGAAGTCGTTTTTTCAATGGGCATTTCAATGAAAACCAATCGATGTTAAGGTCACCCATAAAATAAATCTCATTACTCAAATCACACACTTGGTCCAACATGTCACATATTTGTTCTAGATACACATTATTTGCACTAGGTGGTCTATAACAGCAACCAATCAACATAGGCTTCAAATGAGGCAAGTGTACTTGCAGCCATAATGTTTCAATTTCATTATTCATTAAATCTTCCCTAATCTTCACTGGAATAAGATTCTGAATATAAAAAGCAACCCCTCCCCCAAATGCATTCCTGTCCTTTCTAAAAATGTTGTATCCATCAATTTGCAATGCCCCATCCTCAAATGTAGAATCAAGGTGTGTTTCTGATATAGCTAAAATATGGAAATTGTCTGATAGTAAAATCTCTGATATCTCAGCTAGCTTGTTTCTTATGCTACATATATTTATGAATTAATGAATGATTTCCCACTGTGATATAATAACTAGTGCTGTCAATAGATTAAAAAAAATAACTAATTAATCTCACAATTTTCTGTAATTAATCTAGATTAAAAATAGCATTTTTCTACTTAAGACCGAAGCTTGTAACAGATATTTACTTGAGTAAAATCATGGAATTAATGTAAAACACAAAGAAAGTATATTTAGATTCAAATACTATTTTAATAGCTTTCTTTGAATACAGTTTCTCTCCTGTGAAATACAAATGTTCAACAAAACCATCAACATTGACTCAGCTAGACCTCTTTCTTATATCCGCGGCGCTAAGATTGAAGATTTTTCACTCCATAGATTAATCTAGATTAATTTATTTTAATGCTTTAAATAATTTAATTGAATCTCCAATTAAAGGTCTTGAGTCTCTAGCATTGTATTATAGTAATAGGAGTTAGTATCAATGTGTTTTTGTGTCTAAATACCATATTGGCGGATTGCTCTCATTCAGGTCCGACCATTTCCTGCTTGATTTAATTAGGTCATTCTGATTTGACTCGCAACGTGACGTCACGATGCGAGGATGGAGCGGATAGTGATCCGATTGGCTCTGTGGTTGTAGCGCACCAAACAGGGTTTGACAGAGCGAGAGAGAGAGAAAGAATCAGATAGACCCTCGCGACAGAGCACACATACACACTGTGCCGCGCGCTACAGGGAGAGGGAGAGGGAGAGAGAGAGAGAGGGGACCTGCATGCAGAGTGTTTACACAGTTCTCTCTCTCTCTCTCTCTCTCGTTCGAGGAAGTCTACCACTGTGCCACGCTACAGCTTATGCTCCCGAATCGAGAGAGAGAGATAGAGAAGGGGACCTGCACGCAGAGTGTTTACACAGTTCTCTCTCTCCCTCTCCCTCTCCCTCTCTCTCTCTCTCTCTCTCTCTCTCTCTCTCTCTCTCTCCACCTCTGTCTCTCTCCTCCACCTTTTGTTTCTCTTCCTCCACTTGTCTCTTTCTCTCCTCTCCTCTCTCTCTCTCTCTCTCTCTCTCT